>NC_133156.1:227396379-227701254 GCF_040802235.1 Manis javanica
CCAAACCCAGATCAAAGTCCACTCCCAAGGTGGCACATGTCTATGACTCCTACCTGGCTCTGTCCTCTCCATCAGAGCTGTGGGGGGAGGTTCAGCCCCTCCCTCCTTGACCTTGTCTTCACTGGAGGTCTGCCCATGGGGGATTCTAGCTGTAGATAAAATGAAAGTTCCTGTGGCCAGGATTCTCACCTGGCCCTGGTTGGCTAGCTCACTACACACGTGTGGGCAATACATTGCTATTGACTATATAAAGAGCTCCACGCAGTGCTCTGGGTGACATGGTGGCACAGCTATAAGGCTACAGGAGAGCAGAGCAGAGGCTGGAGTGGTGGCAGCGCCGAGGACAGAGGCCCAGAGGCAGAGACCAGCTTGCTGCATGCAGACTCGCTCTGAGTGGACAGGATTTTAGTGATTGACCTGCCACCATGGAAATAAAGTTGGATATAAACCCTTTCACCCCAAGAACATTCTACTATCATTTCTTTAGTCACATTGAATGTATAGTGAACTTGCCCGGGGCTGAAACCCACTGGCAAGACACTGGCTCAGTGCCCTCATCATGCCAGGACTTCAGGAGTCACATGGCCTGCGGCATGCAGAGTGCATTGAGCGTCACAGCCCCTAGAACTTTGAGCTGTAAAGAAGCCTGCACCCTGCCCTGAGTCAGGGCTGAGGCCCCATCTGCCTTCCCTGCCCAGAGTGGCAGCAAGCATCACGGCCCGCTAGGACACCGTTGTTGAGGCAGGTATGTGGGATGGGACTTGGGGAAGGGCAGTTGAATTGCTATGGTGAGAAGCAACCAGGTCCAGGGTGTATTTAGGACGCCGGGTTAACAGAACTCACTGACGCATTAGATCTGGGGAATGGGGGGTTGTAAGGGGTTAAATAGCATCCTCCCAAGATCCGTGTCTACCTGAAACCTCAGAATGTGACCTTGTTTGGAATAGGGTCTTCCAGATGTAATTCGGATGAGGTCTACCTGATTAGGATAGGCCCTGAGTCTCCTCACAGTCCCAAGACCTGGCATCTTTTCAGAATTCAAGGCAGGAAGAAGCAGAAAGGAAGAATAGCCAGGTCAGTGCTGGCCACTCGGTTGTTGCAATTTTACATCAGGAGAGCTAAGGTCCCCCCAGGAGCCCCCAGCACACTTCCCGTTATGTTCACTGGCCAGTGCCTGGTCATTTGGCCACCCAGCTGCACCAGCCGGACGCTAAGGAAAGGCAGAGGCCACCTTGTTAGCCTTGAGAGCTGCACACGACAAGGGAAAAGGGATGGGAGCCATTGTTGGGTTACACATCCCACAGTCTGCCTCAAGGACGGCAATGACCTTGAGTCTTCTATCGGTATACGTTGGCTACTTTTTGAGTTTTTCCCCCAAATTATACCACAACCTTGCAAGGTGGGAAAACCAGACCTTACTTATTCCCATTTACAGGAGAAGAAACTGAGGCCCAGAGTTCAGTAAGGATTTGTCCAGAGTCACAAAATGTCCATGACTGAGCCAGCCCTTGAACTTGGTGTCCGGGCTCCGGCCCTGCCCACAGCATGCGCAATAAAATCTGTGAACCAGATAATCCCCCGAGACAGGTCATTGTTTCTGGTATACAGCCTTTCACGGAGGCAGGCACGACAGATCGTGGGCGAGCTCCTAACTGCCTTTTAAAGACCAAACAACAGAAGCTCCAGCAGCAGCCCTGCTCCATTCAACAGAGGGTGTAGTCCAGGCATTTCCTGCCGCCTGATAGGCTAATTGCTTAATTGAATTAGTTCAAATTCCTGATGTCTCTGGGAGTTGAGTTGTCTACAAAATAGGCTGACTTGGCAGGTCAGAAAGGCAAGGAAGGGCAGGGAGGCAGCAGCAGAGAGCTCGGGGGAATCCCTGGCTGGGCTGCCCGAGGCCCTCTGTGAGGATGGCCTGTGGGCGCTCTTGGCGGGCCGGTGGGCACAGAGCATGAGGCTGGTGCCTGAGAGGCCTGTGCCAATGCCTGGCTGGTCCCGGATGCTCACGCATCTTGGCTGGCGAAGTTGAGCAAGGAGCTCAGAGACAGGATGCAGTGCTGAGAGGGCTCCTCCTCCGCCTGCGTGAGCACAGCCGCTGGGCTAGAAGGGCTAGTGGGGACTCCTGCCACGCCTGGCCAGCAAGATCAAGAAAGGACACAGGACAAAGGGGACTGAAAATATTTTCTCTAAATTTCTGCAGGGAACATGACGCATTGCCCTGATTCTATCAAAAACATGAAAAGGCTTTTTGCTCATGACATTGTGCAAAGATGAGAGGTTTGCAATCTGATCAGACAGACCATTCTGACGTGGACTTTGGGCATGAGTTCAGGTGAAGAGAAAAATACCACCGGAGGTGGTTTGGCTGAAACACTGTTATGTGTTAACCAATTCAGTGCCTTGGGCACACAGTAGGACCACATTTCCCACCCTCCTTTGAAGTTAGGTGGGGCCCATACAGCTAAGTTCTAACCAAGGGAATAGTGTGTTCACCACTGAGATGTGGGGTTGCTTGTCCCAGCCATAAGCCCATCCTGAGTTAATAACAGTGACTTGGCATTTAGCCTGCTTTACTGTGAGACAGCATGAGGTGGAGGCTTTAGAATGAGGTTTGGCTGAGTTCACATCTTGAATAAACTGCCACTTACTAGCTGTGTGACCTCAAGCAAGTTACTTAACATCTCTGAACTTGTTTTCCCTTTGGCAAAAAGAATAATCTACCAACTCACAAAGTGGTTGTAAGGACTCAGTTAGGTAATACATATAAAGTGCTTAGCACAGGGCCTGGCACACAGTCAAGCATATGAATAGTAACCACCATATTTTATTGAATTGAAAACAGCTTGAGAGATTATTTTAAAACTTTTATCTATTTAAAATTGTATTATTTATTTCATAAGTGGCATGAATGGAAATTGAGACAACAGAAAGGAAAGCAGCACTTGGCCCCCATGAAATTCTAGACTAAATTATCAGGCTGGGAGTTTAAAATAAATTGATTTTAGAAACACTTCTGAACTGTACAGAAAGGCAGGGCAGGAAGCCTGGCTTCTAGCCGGACTGAGGGCCGCATGACCTTCACCAGCTCTACACTGAGGGTAGCAGAGCTGGGAAGGCAACCAAGCTGATGGGATTGCTCTGCTCTTCTGGATAAGGAGGGATCCAGTCCCAACTGAATCCCCAGTCTTGACTTCAGAACAGCTCTGGCTGGGCACCAGGAGACCCCTTTCTAGTGGTGTTGTCACTATGTCATTTTTGCCGTTCTGATAGGCACGTAGTGATACCCCATTGTGTATCAGTTTGCATTTCCCTGATGGCTAATGATGATGAACATCTTCTCATGTCCTTATTTCCCACCTCTGTATCCTCTTCTTTGAAATGTCACTTTATGTCTTTTACCCACTTCCTAGTTGGATTGTTTCTGTGGAGGAGGGGGGATAACCTGTTCAATCTTAAGAGTCCTTTATATAGCCTGAATATTAGTCAATCTTAAGAGTCCTTTATATAGCCTGAATATTAGTCTTTTGTTGTATATATAGTCTGCAAATATTTTCTCCCAGTTTGTAATTTGTCGTTTCACCTTAATAGGGTCTTTCATATTGATGGAGTCTGCTTGATACATTTTTTCTTTTATAGATCATGCTTTTGTTGTCAAGTCTAAGATCACAAAGATCTAGCCTAAGTCCTATAGCTTTACATATTACACTTAAGCCCATAATCCATTTGGGGTTCATTTTTGTGAGTTTTAGATTGAAATTCATTCTTTTTGGGTGGATCTATATCTGGGTGCTCTATTGATGTTTTTTCGCCAATATCACATGGTCTAAATTACTGTAAGTAAACCCTAGATCTTAAAATTGGGTAGACTGATTCCTCCCTCTTTATTTTTTCTTTTTCAAGATTATTTCAGCTATCCTAGATCTTACACATTTCCATTTAAATTTTAGGATAAACTTGTCTATGTCTACAAGAAGCTTTGCTGGCAATTTAATAGAAATTGCATTTAACCTGTAGATCAACTGGAGGGGAGGGGAATGACATCCCTACAATGTTCAGTTTTTCAACTTGTGAACACAGACTGTGTCCATTTCTTTAGTTTCGTTGATTTAAAAAAAGAAAAAGAAAAAGAAAACAAAAATAGCCATATCAGATTCTTTTTCCAATGATGTAGGTAAAAAACTAAAAAAAACCCACTGGCTTGCACATTGCAGGTGTACATTAAGAGCTTGTCGAATGAAGTCTAGCAGCTAACAGTTACTGAATCCTTCATATGTATCAGAACAGACTCCTTTATACTCACAACAGCCCTAGGAGGTAGGCGTAATTATCTCTCTTGTATAGCCAAGGGAACTGAACCTCAGAGAAGTCATCTTGACTGTGATTAGGCAGCTCGTAATCAGTAGAGCTGGTCCCACAGTCTGATACTAGGCAGTACATTCAAGAGCCTTTCAGAAAACAGTATCAGTGTAGAAGAAAAATGTTTAAATTACCTAAAATCTCACTATGGGAAGTAATACTGAACATGTGGGTACATATTGTGGTGTATTGTTATATGCTATATACTATTATACACTGTATACTGCTATACTGCATGCCACTGTATACTGTATACTGTCATACACCATATACAGTTACTACTATATACTGTCATACACTGTATACTGTTATGCTACATGCTATTATATACTGTATACTATGATATACTACATACACTGTATCCTATTATATACTATATGCTCTATGCTCTATGTATGCTATATACATTACATGCTACATACGGTATTCACTTTCTACACTATATACCATTATATGCTGCATACTGTTATATATTGCATACTGTTAATATACTAGATATTGTTACATACTATATACCATTACATGCTGCTTACCATTATATACTGCATACTGCTATATATTGTATACTATTAACAGTATCGTCTACTCCTACCAGATGTCTCTGTAAGCATGTATGTGTCCATATTTTGCAAATAATTTTATGAATATATGCATACATTAGAATATACTAACCATATTATTTTGTACCTTTTTTTCAGCCTTTTCCTGTGTTGTTGAATATAAAGTATTCTTTTTTTAGTGGCTATTTAATCAGTTTACCGTAATTGACATTCTTAGCTACTTCCCTATTGACATTTAGGTTGTTTGTAATTGTTAGTAAAGATACTGTTGAGTGAGTTTCTTTGTTTTCACATCTTTATGTGTATATTCCTAAAAGTGGAGAAGCTATGTACAAGGGTACGCACATTTGAAATTTCAATATCTGTGGCTACACTGCCTTTCCTCTCAGGTTGAGCTCATTTCTACTTCTAGTGAAAATTTAAGAAAGGGTCCCTTTCCCAAGACTTCGCAAGACTGGGCACTGCTGCTCTTTTTCATCCTTACTAATCTCATGCTTTCCCCTGAGAGAATGGAAGGGGTGGAGACATGAACGCATCAGAAGGTCTGCTGAGAGAGAAATAAAATGGAAACTTGATTTAGGGCCTTGTCCCTGAGGGCCTGGTCCTCCAGTGAGCTTCCCCACAGGCTGGATCTCAGTGCCCCTCTCTCCTCCAGCACCCCTTGTTTTGGCCACTAGCGTCTGAGTGGCTTGCCAGGAAGAGATGCCCTCGGAGGAACACTGTCTCCTGAGATCCCACTCCTGACCTGGAGCAGCCACAGGCTCTGGGGTTTGGATTTGGCCAGAGCCTGCTGAGTAAGAGGACTACACCTAAAATTCCTGGTTCCACCTGCTTTGCCAAGAGTAGACCCTCCCTTCACTGTTATGGTGGGACGCAGAAAGCAGGGCGGGCCAGAGCAGGGCTATCAACTAGGAGCTGGGAGAGCAGTCTTAGCCATGTGCTTACCCGCCCTCCAGCCAACAGCCTGGGCACAAGAGCCTAGTGAGAGTCAGTGTCCCAGAAAAGGGTCCCATCTTCCAGAGAGACGAGAATCCAGCCAAGGGAAGACAGAGGCCAAAGGGCATAGTAATAGCACAGACCCGAAACAAAGGCCAGCCTGGCATCCAAACAACTGAGATTATCCTGATTTCCATCAGCAAACTGCTCAGAGATTCATTTCCTATAATGATTTTTTATATCTACTCTTACTAAAACTCAGTGAAGAAGGAATTGTTCCCCCATTTTACAGCTGAGGCAGCCATATCTCAGGGAAGTCAAGCAAAGGGGCTGCATTAGGCAGCCTCACCCAGCCTTGCTCTGAAGAGGGGCTGACCTGGTGCCCCTCCTGTGACCAGCCAGGGTCACACCACTGGGCAGGGGCAGATCTGCTGTAAAAGCAGGTCTAGGTCCAGAGCCCCAGAGGCCCACCCTGCCCTACCAAGGCAAGTCTGCTTTAGGGCCTTTGCTTCCGTGATCCCTGCAGGAGGGGCGGCCCAACACTGGGATGGCCAAATGCACAAGAAATGCTGAGGGCAGCTAGAAAGGGCCCTACCGAGACTGGATCATGGGAGCCTGTCTGAGCCTCAGCAGGCCTGGGAGGCCATGCAGGGTGGAGAGAGTGGGGCATGTGCTCAAAGAGCCCCAGGGGCCCTCACTGCAGATGCCAGCTGTGGCAGCAAAAGTGTTTCCCAAGTGGCCCTTAGAGCAGCAGCACGCTGGCCGAGAGTGGGCCCCCACCAGCCAACAAAGAGCTCCTGGTGGCCAGATTGGAACATTAAGGAGCCATGAGGGGCGGAACAAGGGAAGCAGGGAGGTGCCTGCCAGGCAGAGCTCAGGGCTGGGAACCAGGGAACCAGGAGGCAGGACTAGCGTCTTTCAGGCCTGTGGGGTCTCTTGGTCTGGTTAACGCCCTTTTCTCAAGGTGGCCATGGGGGCTGGTGAGAAGGGTGGGTGGGTGGGTGAGGGAGTAATATACAGGGAGGTCAGTGTTATGTTCATGGATCAGGGGGCAGGGACATAGCAATCGCTCTGGAAAATGCAGGGTCTACTGTAGTTGAGTTGCAGGAACAGAACCTCTCTGAGCATTTTCTAGGTGGTGGAGGAAGCTTTCTACTGCACTGCTTAGCCTGGCAGCTCTGGGGCACTGCCTGTGCCTTCTGCATTCTCCCTCCTTCATGTTCACACATGAGGCTTTGCTGAGTGGTCACTCTGTGCCCTGCCGCATGCTGGCTGCTGGCCCACAGTCCGGTTTCCTCTCTAACTCCCACCTACTCCACAGTGAATGCCAAGAAACCAGGTTAAGGGGCCAGCTCTGCCCAGGGCAGCCTCAGCTTGGACCCCAAGCCCACAGCAGCTCGGTGCTAGAGGCCAAGGGTCCAGAGGAGAGCAGCTTGTCTCCTGGGGCTTCCAGCTCTGTGTGTTCTGCAAAGGGACAAATGGACAAATGGCCCTTTGGGTTTGAAGATGCTGAGTCAGTGATGGCCAGTGTCTAAACAGGTCTGATCCCTTCTCTGTGGGTGATCACTGTGATTCCCGAGATACCAGACCTGCTTCCTCCTAGAGCGCCACCACCAGGACCCTAAGTAAGGTATAAACAGAAGAGTTTCAGGGTTTGTGGATTGTTCTTTCTGAAGGGGCTTCAGATTTGGGGGCTTTTGCTAAATTGCAGAAACTTAAAAAAAATCTTAATTAATCATTGCCCACCCCATCCCCTAGCGCTAGTGAGAAGATTAAGCCTGTGAGGCGAGGACAGCTCATTCCATGCTGGGCTCCTTCTCCACCCAAATGCAGTTTAATTTGTTTCCATTCACAAAGAATTAATGTCTAATTATTCATTAATCCCTGCCGGCTATTTTATTCCTGAGTGACAGATCCTTCCATTCTGGAGCAAAAATTTGATTATTACTTCATTTATTAGACCTTTGGTTGATCTTGAACTTTTGGTAACATCCACAGCTAACCGAGGGAGACCTTTCCCATTCAAAAAGGAATCATCTGGCCTCTAGGTCTCCTGGGAGATAATTGGAGAGGATCGATTCTGAATTTAGCAAGTGAGGGTGGCACCTCCCACAAAAAGGCCAAGAGAAATCAGGTTTAGGGGTGTTGCAGGGGTTGCCAGGCTGGTCCAGACTCTGGGGAAAGCCCATACGGCACTGGGAAGGCCCTCAATGACCCATGGCCAGTCCCCATCACCGTTCAATGGAGAAACTGAGGTCTAAGAGGGCAGAGGGAAACCTCCCAAAGTTTAAGAGCAAAGTCTCTTATATTTTGAGAATCCAAAGGTAAGCTCTTAAATAATGGGGCTATCATAAAAAAAGACTCCTTCCCCAGCAAAATGTGTATCTGCTCATATACTCCAAAATTTGCATAAATGACCAGAGATTCAGATTCCTTGAGGCCCATCTTTGCAGTCTAGGTTATAGAGTCATGATCTTTATAATCATAAAAAACAGAACAAAATAATGCTTTTGAGTGACAAAAGAAATGAAGTAAAAAGACAAATGCAAAGCTAGAAAAAATATTTGCAATTTATATTAAAGACAAAGGTTACTATCCTAATAAATAAGGAGCTTCTAAAACTAAAGGAGAAAAGGACAACAATCCTATTTAAAACATGTAAAATGGCTCTTAAATGTATATATTTTTAAAAAAACTTACTCATAATAAGAAAGATGCAAATGAAACTACCCTGAGATACCACTTCTTCCCTATTAATACATTAGCAAAAACCTTAAAGTTTGGCATCACACACTTTTGGAGAGACTGTGGCATTTTCATACATAGCTTATGGGGCTGAAAACTATCACAGCTCCACAGAGGACAATATTCCAGAAAATTGCATGTGCAATTCTCTTTGGGATTCAATCCTTTGCTCCAGCAATCCCACTTTTAGAGGTCTATTCCAAAGATACACTTGCAAAGATACCAAAAGACACATGCACAAAGCTATTCATTGCAGGACAATTTGTGATCATGAAAGACTGGAACCAACTCAGATATTCATCAGTAAGGGATGAATTGAGTGTACATCTACAAAATGGAGTATTATGCAGCTGTAACAAGGAAGGAGGACTATCTCCATTCATCGCTATTCAGTGATCTGTTGGACATCAAGTATGTGAAAAATCTAGGTGCAGAACTGGATTTGTATCATTCTATTGTTTATCCAAGAAAGGAGGGATACAAATATGGCTAGACTGTGATTTCCCATGAAAAGGAACCAGGGCCACTTGCACAAAAGGCTGATTCCAAGTCTGAGGAAGGAAATATATAAGAGCCTAATACTGTTTTTCACACCAAAGCCTCAACTACTGGGATTGTGCCAGAAGGACTCAAGAGCTAACTTGAATAAACTCCCACCAACTAAATATGAGACCATTTGAACATAAATAGGAAACGAACAATGGATTAAAGCACTCTAAACATGGTTAAATCTGTGAGCTGCCATAGCTGATGACTTAAGAAAGGACTGCTGCGTGAGTCTTGGGACACCAGGAGCAGTGGCTGAGAGCTGGGACCTACCCAGCATCATGGTCCAGAACAACTCCCTTGGATGCATGCTTCATTTCAGGGCATCCGGCAGGAAGAAAACTTAAGAAACATCTTGTCACATAACCCAGGTGTTCTACAGGACCCTTGGGTTCCACTGAACTCCTGACAGGGGAGGGGGACAGCCTTGAGCATGTTGTTGCACTAGGGCTGAGGACAGAGGGGAGCAGCACACCCCAAAGCCTATATGCTCTGCCCAAACATTGCATCTTCCATTTCTCCCCTCTCTCTGTACCCACCACTTCTTTGTCCAGCCCAGAATGGCCTCCCACCTGGATTGCTGGACAGCCTCCAGTGTGTGTGCTTCATCCAGCTTCTCTCCACCCTGTAGGCAGTCTTGCCTCCTGGTCTCATCCTTACCCTGCTCAAAACCTTTCCGTGTTTCCACAGCTTCCCTACACTCACGGCCTATTCCAACCACCCCTTCTCCACAGAGTTGGGCTCAAAGTACAAATGCATCAAAACAATGACCATGTCCTCCTTTCGGTTCCTGCAAACACCAGGCACAATGCCACTTCCGCACTTCTGTTCCCATTGTCCTTCACCTCCTAACACACCCTCTGCACCTGCTCAAAGCTCACTGCAGGGGCAGGACTGAGAGTCTGTCCCTGCCAGCCGCAGCCAGCAACGTAGCTGGAGGAGCAGGAGGTTGTCTGCCAGGCCTAAGGAGGGAGAGGCCACGCTCAGCCCCATTCTGGGGCTCTGCAGCTGCTGCCAGTAGCAGCTGTGCCTGCTGCCTGGCTAAGGAATGTTCCCAGATCCCACCCCCTCCTCCCACCCCACAAAGGGAGTGCAGAGAGGTAGCTGCTCCCATGAGCTCCCCACCACCTCTCTCTTACATTGCCCTGGCCTGTAATACCCTAGCTACCGCCCATACCTTGCTCCAGGGAGTGAGGTTCACTGGTCTGGAAGCCCATGCAGTTTCAGAAAGCCAAGACAAAACTCCTGCTATAGAAAACAGCCGTCTGTGCACAGAAATTGACAAATGCTGTGATCACATTTCAGAGCAGTGTGGTGCTTTCCGAAGTGTGAGCTCCTGTCAGCTAGAGGAGGGAAGGGTGCCAAGCATTCTGATGAATTTCCAACGAGGTCACCAAAGGCACAAAGCTGCCTGGCAGCAGCCTGCTTCTCAACCAGGTGCCACCTGAGGCCACCCTGAGCTTCACAGTGACCCCAGGGCAGTGCTTGGTGCCCCAACCCTGCTCTGCCGCCCGGTGGGAGACCAGCACCCAAGCACACAAGGGCAGCAGGCTGGGTCTGCTCTTTGGTCAGAACGTGAGCAGAGTTGGAGCAACACTGCTGCTACACTTGCTAGGAACTGCTTTTTTGTTTTCATCCTGATGAGGTAGAAAGAGAAAGGGAAGTGAGGGAGAGAGAAGAGCTCTCTGCAGTGTGTGTCCTGCACACCACCACCACCACCACCCTGCTTCAAATCTGGGACAGGCTCACAATCATCGAGCTGCAGCCCCTCCCCATGCCTGATGGGCGGTGGTGTGTCATTAGCTGGACAGTAAGGGGATTAATCTGTCCATCCCAGCACAATGAGTCATTGGGGGACGGCTACCTCCTCAACCACAAGAGACAAGAGATCTGGAATTACCAGTTTTTTCTCCCGTGAATGCTAGAATGCCCCATAGGGATTTTCAGGACTTGTCTCTCTAGAAATAGAAAATGTGCATTGAGAGCATTAGAGTCTCAGGGTCTGTCCATTAACATAGTGCAATGTTTAAGAGCACAAAATCTGGAGTCACAAATGTGTGGGCTCAAATTCTACCTCTTCCATTTACATGCTGTGTGACCTTGGGAAAGTACCTACCTCTTAAGGTGTCTCAGAACACTTAGAATGTTAATATACTTAAAGTACTTACAATTACGCCAGCATACAGTGAGGACTACTTGTGTTAGGTAGCTTTGGGGGAGTCAGTATAAGGGAAGTCAAGGACACGGGCTCTGAAGATTCCTGGAATTTGGGTCTCAGCTCTGTGCCTTCTAACTGTGTGACTTTGGGCCAGTTATTAAATACTTTGTGCCTCCATTTTCTTATCTGTAAAAATGGGATGATACTAGTTAAAAAAGGATTAGATGAATTAATGCTTACAAAGTGCTTAGAATAATGCTTGGCACTTTATTAGCTACTATTATGGTTCCACATTAGCTGTTGTTATTATTATCACTATTATTTCCCAGCTGTGATTATGATTGGGGCTGCAGATTGCAGCAACCAGTTTCCCAATTTCCCAGGAGCCAGGACTTAGGGGCCCAGGAGGTGGTGACCTCCTTTGGCCCTGGGTTTAGGGACAGGCCAACAGCTGGCATGACTGGAGGGTCCTTATTTGCCATCAGAGCAGAAGAGGGACCCACCCACTGCTAGGTCCTCCTTGGAGGGGAGGTGTCATTGTGACTCTTGACTTGGACCATCACCATCCGCACCAGAGGAGAGCACAGATGCTGGGACTCAACAGGCATAGCTTCAAACCCTGCCTGTCACTCAGCAGCCCTGGGACCCTGGACAAGCCGCTGACTTCCTGAACCTGTTTCCTCATCTCCAAATGATAGGAGGAGCTCCTTCCCTATGGAGCCCACTAAACTCCTGGCCCAGCACCCTGGTCGGCAAAAGCCAGTCCTTCTCCTGTCCCTTCCCTAACCTCTTAACTCTGATTTGGGGCCAGCAGAGGCTGTTGAGCAGTTTAGATTTAGAGAAAAAATGCTCATTTTCTCCCTTAGGACAAAAAGCTGTGAGTCAGAATCAATTTGAAAAACCTGAGAAGCCATTTAACTTCCTCAATTAGGATCTGAAAATCCCAAGGAAAGGTGTCTGTGCCATGATGGGGAAGGTCTATTTCTGATATTGAGCTTAGTTTTTCCTTAACCCATGGAATTCATAAATATATGCTGGTGGTGTTTTTTAAGAATTCAAACATATAGGAGTATTTTGAATAAAAAGTGGAAGTCCCATTTTACAGTTACTCCCTCTCCCTTCCTTGCCCTTGACACCACCGTTAATTACTTCTAGACTTTTTTCTATGCATTTGCAAATACACATATTATTTTACTGATATGGGTCCTGTTATATATATTATCCCAAGACATCATGCTTTTGCTTAACACTGTCTTTGCTGCATGAGGCCTAACAAAAGTCTTTCAATGGCTGCAAATTATGTTTGTGTGGATGGATAAAATGTTTACATCTCCTCTATGGTCAGGCATTTAGGTGTTTGCAATTTTTTGCTCTTATGAATATTTGTGTGTGTGTGTGTGTGTGTGTGTGTGTGTGTGCACGCTCACACATGTAAGCATTTTGGTGAGTGCTTCCTAGAAATGCAATTCCTAAGCCAAAAAATTGAAAGAGCTTCAACTTACCCTACATTCCCTCTCCTTACCCTGTTTTACTTGTACTCACAGCATTTACTATAAATTGCCATATACAATTATGTGTTTATTGTCTGCTTTTCCCACTAAAACATAAGCTTCGCAAGAGCAGATACCATATGTGTCTGACTTCCCAACAACTAGAATACTGTCTGGCACATCGTAGGAACTCAGTAAATATTTGTTGAATGAAAGAATGGATGAAAAGACATGCATGTTTTTAATGCTGACAGGTATTGCCCATTTATTTTCCAAAAGGCTGATCAAGTTATATTCTGCCAAGAGAGCAAAAGACTGTTTCCCCAGACCCTTGGCAATGTGAGATCATCAGCTGTTAAATTAATTTTTTCCATGTAATAGGGAAAATAAACGCCATCTCCTCATTTACACCATTGCTTTATAATCTTCCTGAGTCATGGCTGGCCTCTCCCTGTGACCGACTGATGAGGAAGTTCTGTTTGTTTGCAGTGAGTGTGCGCAGAGCCACGCCCAGAAGAGCCACGCCCAGAAGCAGCCCCTGGGAGTGGGGGTAGGCGGGGACAGCTGAGCAGAGCCAGGGCTGCAGCCTTATGGGGAGGCACCAGGGGGACTGGACAGTGTCACAGCTGCTGTTGACGACAGCTGCTGCACAACTGGAGTCAGAAGAAAAGCTGCTCCCGGGCAAGGGACTTGAGGGAGCCCGAGGGCGGGCCCAGCGTCCCATCAAGGGGGGTAGTGTGTGGGCTGGAGGCTGCCTGGACCCACCCTCCCGGGAATCAGAGGTACCGGAGTGAGTCATTGGCCTTCATCTTCAAAGGTCCTTCCCAGAGGCTCTGTGAATCTTCCCTCCCTGAGGGACCTGTTGTGACTACAGGGTCTCAAAGCCTTTATTCTCATCCTAGGCCATCTTCCCCGGCCCCTTTTGCACATCACACGGGCTCCCCAAGGAGGGACAGCTTCTCCAGAATTCTGGACTGTAAAGCAGAAACTTAAGGACCGTGCGTGACCCTGCACCTCTCCAGTGTGATGCCTGCAGGGACTCCTACAGCACAGGAAGGAGGAATCAGGGCCTTTCTCCTGGCACCCCTACCTGGGAAACCCGCAGGGCCTATCTCCTGGGAAGGACAACATACTCCTAGTTTAAAGGAGACCTAAGATATAACGGCCTAATGCAACGCGTGGTTCCAGCTTAAACTCTGGTTTAAGTAAACCAACCATAAAAGACATTTTTGTGACAATGGCAGAAATTTGAGCACAGACTGGTTATTAGGCAATGTTAAGGAATTGTTCATTTTGATGGATGCAAAAATATTACGGTTACCTAGAAAACTCTTATATTTTAGAGAGACAGAAATCTTTAAGGTAAAAGGTATGTCAGTAGTTTGCTTTAAAGTACTTAACAAAAATGTAGATAGCAAATACAGCAAAATGTTAAATAATTTTAAATCTAGGTGATGGGTATAAGAGGTTTACTATACATACCATCCTCACAATTTTCCTGTATACTTAGCTATTTTTGTAATGAAATCTTTTTAGTAGAAGAGGAGGAGGAGGTGCAAAGGGAAGAGGGCAGGGAAGAGAATGAATGCGTGTGACCTGGGACAAGGCTGGAGTTAAGTACACAGAGCCCGAGCCCGGGGTCAGCATCTGTCACCGACCACAGTGAGGCCCTAGCCTTGGACAGCTGCGCTTGACCCAGAAAAGTCCTTGGGATGGGGCTGCCTATTTCTCTGCAAGTCATGAGTGAGCCCTTGGAACTGGGAAGGGCCTTTCCATGGTGGGCCTGGTTTCCAGCAGGGTCAGTCCTCTCCCAGGGAGAAGGCAGGCAACCCCGAAGTCAGCCTCAGAGTCCTCCATGCAAAGTATATCAGAGGTCCTCATACTGACAGGCTGTTCCCGGTACAGCCCCTCCTGGTGATGGCCTGCCCAGTCTCTGAGAGCTGGCACCCAGCAGAAATGCAATCACACTCCACAGCTTTGACTGCCTCATTTCCACAAACTCGGGCCAGGGTAAAAAAGGTGGAGCCTTAAGAGGTAGTACACAGTTTTGGGGCAGAAAAGCTGGGGATCTGGCCCAGCAGGCCCCCCAAGAAACCAGAGCCCATCCCATCTGCAGTGTAGCCAAACATGAGCTAGCCTGTCTGTGTTTGCAAAAGTCAAGACAGCACGATCCTTCCCAGAAGTCAGAATTGGCCTGCGTGGGTACAGGGGAGTCATCCGCAGAGCATCCTGCAGGAGCGGGCTTGCCAGCCCAGGTCTTCACGGCAAAGCCAGGGCACCCCTGGCAGGCCCCAGGCACAGTGCTCTCCTGGATGGATGTTGAGGCACACTCCCTTTTTTAAAGTAGACTATTTTTCACAACAGCTTTAGGTTCACAGCAAAACTGAGAGGAAGATGCAGAGAGTTCTCAGGGACTCCCTGTCCCCACACACACAGCCTTCCCCACCATTAACATCCCCCCCAGAGGGTCCATTTGCTACAATCACTGACACATCATTACCACCCAAAGTCCATGGTTTACATTAACATTCACTCTGCTTTTGCACATTCAATGGGTTTTGACAGATGTATAATGACATATGTCCACCATTACAGTGTCATACACAGTATTTTCACTGCCCTAAAAATCTGTGCTCCACCAATTCATTCCTCCCTCCCCCAACTCCTGGCAATCCTTTGGTGTCTCCATAGTTTTGCCTTCCCAGAATGTCAGAGTTGGAATCATACAGTAGCCTTTTCAGACTGGTTTCTTTTACTTAGTAATATGCATTTATGGTTCCTCCATGTGTTTTCATGGCTCAATAGTTCATTTATTTTTAGTGTTGAATAATAGTGCATTGTCCAGACAGACCCATTTACCTATAGAGGGACATCTTGATGCACACTCCCTGTTCACCACCCCTGTTCACCATTCCAGCCCACCAACAAGCTGGTGTCAGCACTGGTGCCCACAGGGTGGGGAGTGTGAGCTCCATAGAGGTTTCCACAAAAAGCCTGAAGATGAGTGAGAGATTTCAGAGGTGAGGACAATGTGTTCCACCCACTCAATAAGCATTCACCAAGTACCTACTTATGGAGTGACCCTCCTGGTATCAGGCTGAGGGCCACAGAGGCGAATACATCTAGGTCCCCACCCAGGGAGGCCTACAGCCCAAGGAGGGGGACAGAGCCAGGCTCGGATCATTCCAGTCCAATGGCGGGGTGGATGTCAAAGAACCAGGTTCTGTTCTATGGTGCTTAGCATGGCAGGGTTATCTTTCAACTATGACAGACATGGACTAGTAGGCCCTTGAGGAGATCTAAAGGAAGGTATAAAGCAACTGTTTTCAAAGTGCTGTCCCTAGACCACCGGCTGCAACTCTCCTGGGAACTTACTAAAAATGCAAACTCCCAAGTCCTGCCCCAAACCTACTGAATCAGAGACTGAGAGATGGAGCCCAGCAAACTGTATTTTAACAAGCCCTCCAATGGTTTAATACAGGTTAAAGTTTGAGAACCATGGGCATCAGGGGAAAGGAGAGTCCCAGGAATGAATTTTACCTTCCTAGGGTGACCAGCCACGGAGTTTTGAGGATGCAGATTCCAGTTCAAGGGAAAAATGAATTTTTTCAGCTGCCAGCTGCTCAGCCATGAACCCAGAAGCCTCCGTCATGCTAAATTCCCATCCTTAGAAGTTTGGAACCCAGGCTGGATATATTAACCAGTATTTGGGGTTCTGGTACCAGTTCCAACACGAGGGATCCCTTATGGCCAACTAACAATTCCCTGTACACCAGTGGGAAGTCCTACAATTCAACTCAATTCCAACTCAATCACCTACACAGAGATAGCATCAAATTTCAAAGATCGAAAGCTCAGACCCACACCACTGCCCTCCCACCACTTCAGACCCCAGTCAAAATTTCCATTATCACCTGGGTTCTGACGAAATGACTATAGACGGGAGGTTTGATTAATTTGCTAGAGTGGCCCACAGAACTCAGAGGAGCACTTTCCTTACTAGCTTACCAGTTTATTTCAAGAGGCTATAGCCCAGGGACAGTTGGATGGGAGAGATGCACAGCACAACATGTGGGAAAGGGGCCTAGAGCCTCCACGCTCTCCAGGAAGCGCCCCTCTCCATAAGCCACCGCTTGTTCACAAACTCAGAAGCTCTCCAAATGCCATCATTTAGGTTTTTATGGAGACTTCATTACGTTGGCATGATTGATTAAACAACTGGCTATTGGTGATTGAATTCCATCTCAAGTCCCTCTCTCCTCTCTGGGGGTTGGGAGGTGGGAGTGAAAGTTCCAACCCTCTAATCGCATGGCCGGCTCCACTGGCAACCAGCCACCATCCTTGGTGAGTCCAAAAGAAGGATCACTTAGAAGCTCTGTGCCAGAAACAGAGGTGAAGACCAAATGTACATATATTTCTTACTATAAATTACAGTATCATGACAATGACCGGCTACTTTATACTATGGTAACAAATAGCCCCCACATCTCAACAAGTTTACCTCTCACTCATGCAAAGGCTGCAGTAGCGCCACCTCTCTCCAGCGCACAATACTCTATGCAAAGTTTCCACCCAGGTGGCTTTGATCCGCAGCCCTGCCACCTCAACACCGACTTGTCACCTCAATGCTGTGTGCGCAGAGGGGTACTGGAGGATGGCCCAGGGCCTCGTCACTGCTTCTACTCAGCACGTGAGCACACGTTACTTTTGCTCATATTTCATATGCCAGAAATGCCACGCCACCCTTCCTAACTGCAAGGGGACTATGGCCTCCCACAGGCCCAGGGAGGAAAGGGACTCTGGGAACGTCCACCCCAAGGACAAGCTTCCTTTCAAGGAGGCAGCAGATAAGGAAAGAAAGTACATGAGGCTTCTATGCTGGAAAGAAGGTAGATGACTTCAAAAATCTTTCCAAACTCTATTTTTTGTATATTTCCATGGTTCTGAAAATGCTTTAAATTGCCAGTTGATTCCCTTTCCAAGAGGTTCTGTGGTCCTGGGAAGGCTTACCCATAATTCAGTCTGTAACACTAGCACCATAGGCCCTTCAGGTCCGTGGACACTGGGCCTCAGGAAAGCAGAGCCCCAGGCAGAGCAGGGTGAAGCAGGGATGCCCTAGGCTGGCAGGGAAGGCCTGAGCTCATCAGGGCTGGCAAACCCGACCAGGGCTGGCCAGGTGACCAGCTGGGGCCCCAAGCATTTGGACAAGTCCAGGGCAGGAATCCGCCTTCTCCCAAGTCACCAAGTCACACTAAGGAAGGGCAATTATAGCCCTTTCCTCTGAGAGAAAAAAGAATAGATTCAATGCCACATCCCTGGCCCCGTTGCAGCCCATGACTGAGTGGCTGTGGAACAGAGGAGCAGCTGCTGTGGGGCCAAGCGCACAGGTGCCAACCTAGGGCCGACCACAGAACACTGCCTCCTCCCTACCCCCCAGCCTTACCCCTCCCCATGCCCTCCAGGGAAGCCCCCATAACTGCACAGCAAAGGGGGTATGAACACCCTGTGCTGGGAGCATCCTCATCCCTGCAGCCACCTGGAAGCAGGGGAGCAGGTGAGGAAGAAAGAGCGGCTGAGCCAAAGTGCACCGGCTGCCAAGGTGCAGCCCCTGCCACCTCCATGAAAGGAGGGGTCACCCTGCCCAGCTCCGCTCAGCTCTGTGCGCCTCCCTCCCCTCCCCACTGCCCTCCAGCTGGTTTTAGTTCAGATGTCACCCATATGGGAGCTCCCCTGAGAAGTCTTTAATGAGATCAGGGCCCCTGGCACTGGTACAGAAAGCTTCCTTCTCACGGGGACAGAGGAACCTGATGGCCATTGTTCTTAGGCTCAGGATGCTAAATCACAATGTGCTTTGCTGACAGATAAATTGCGTAGCTGCCCTGAGGGAGAATGAATCACATCAATAATTCCCTTGCTTAAAGCCCATTTATTTAGGATCCTGCTTGAGGTTGTTTTTTAATAATAGATTAGGAAGTAATTCAAAAAAGACAAAAGGGCACAGCAATTGGGTTTCCCCTTGGCCTACAGATTTTGTCCCCAGAAAGTAGTAAAAAGGACTAGAGCTCTCCTTAGTTTATTCAAACTGATGCCTGGGAATCCAACAGAGATGAGAGAGAGAAAGAGAAGGGCCCTGCAGCCCAGTGCCAGGCCTTCAGGCAGCCATCCACTCAACCCTGTCACCAGGCAAATGGGAAAGCTGAGGTGCAGTAGGGAAGATGCACCTCAGACTGCAAGACTGGTTAAGACAGGGCAGGGACCTCACTTCCCACGCTGCCTGAGCCCCCAGATCAGGGGCACCCACGCCCCACACTCCAGAGGGGCTGGGCTGGGACCACAGGATCCTTGCCACCTCCCTGCCTGAAACCATCCAACTGAGGCCTGGAGCAAACCTAGTCTGGCTTTGAGAAGCTGCTGTGAATACTGAGCCTGCAGCCCTCAGGCTCCCAGAACCTCTGGCCCACAGAACCAGAGAGCTGGACCGGCCAGACCTCCAAATGTCTGCCTGTGAACACTGGGGACGGTCCATCAGAGGAAACCGTCCTGGCCTCAGCAGCAGCAAGATACCCCTCCAAGACATCTCGGGACCAAGAAGCTCCTACTCTGATTCGAAACCCAGGCAGAACCCTGGCCTCTCCCGGCCTCTCTCTAGCTGTACAAACAGGGTGGCCTGGATAGGAATGTTGGGGCACCCCCACCTCACTGATAAAAAGCTGCACCGAGCATTTGAAAGTACAGCCAGATCTGCCAACACTTCCTGGGCGGCTCAGAGGAGCAGGTTCGCAGATTTGATTAAGTTCATCCTCTCTCACACAGGGCAGAGTTTCTGGCGGGCTGGACATTTCCCCCCCGGTGTGCTCCCAGGCAGAGGTCAGGCAGGGGACAGGAAGCGGGTGTTTGTGGGGAAGGTGGCGGGGCCACAGGGCTGAGCAGAGGGACAGGAGAGAGGCTGCCTTCTGTGGCTGCAGCCGCTTGCCCAGGGCCTGAATTCTTAGTGTCTTTCATTTCCTAAAAGGTACAGGAAAACTGAGCACCTAAACTGCTGCCTGGAAAGCACAGAACCGGGTCTGCCCAGCTGTCTATAGCCCCAGGTTTAGGCCAGATCCTTCTCAGAGGTCACCAGCCCAGTCTGCTATGACCTGTCTGCTTTCTCTCCCTCGGTTCAGCCCCAGTCAGCTGTTCCCGGGCAGCTTTCAACAGGCTCCTCACTACACTGATGGACAGTGACTGTAATGGGATATGTGGTGGGGACTTGATAATGGGGGGAATCTAGTAACCACAGTGTTGCTCATGTATTTGTATTTGTATATTAATGATACCAAAATTAAAAAAAAAAAACAGGCTCCTGAGCGTGAGACACAGAAGCCCCTTCAGGATGCAGATATAAGAGGAGTTGGAAATCAGTTCTGCTGAGACCCTGAAGTAAGGAAGCTCCCAGAAGATAAGGTTTTTCAGCTGGGACCAACTCCACGTTCACTCACGTCAGAGCACCCGCGGCAGCCTCCCTGCTAGGCCGTGGGACTCCTCCAGGATCCTCCGTGATGGCCCTGGACAGACCCTTCCATGACCCCACATTGTAAACCAAGTCAGTCCCCTGCTGCTACGTGGGGCCAAACCCGCTGTAACCAGGAGGCTCTGGTTCCAGGCCCTTAATGCTAGAAGGACTCATCAGCCAGAGAATCTGGCTGTGCAAGAAACATGGGCCAGGCTGATTATGAGGGCACTGAAGGCTCCCAGTCAAAGGTCCTGAGAGAGCAGGTCTCAGCTCCATGCACCCAGGAGACCCAGTTGTTTTCCCCCTACAACACTTCCCCAAGAATAAAACTGACAGCATGCATCCCCTTGGGAGGGGAGGGAAGGAACCTGAAGTCAGGTGTGATGCCGGGGTTCTTGCTTGCGGAGCCGAAGAATGAGCTTCACAAACAGTCAAGGTAGGAGAGCAAGGTACAGGCTTTTATTTAGAGGTAAAGTGAAAGGACAGAGCCCCCGGCTCACGCCAGGAGGGGACAAGAGAGTCCGTAGTGGTGCGTTGTCTAGGGGGTTTTATAGGCAGTTGAGGATATTTTGAGAACAAAAAAAAACTTAGGGGTGGGGACTTGTTAAGTGGTCCCTGAATATTAAAAATTAACTTAACTGTAAGGAATTTCCTGCCTTGATTTCTCTCTGGGACACCTGCACCTGGGTCTGGGAGCATATCAAAAGGCTGCCTGCCCAGCCCCCAAGGTGGGCTGAGGTATTGTCTACTTGCTAAAGAATCTTGCCTCTTGAACTTCCTGGGTGTTAAAATGCAATCTTATCTTTAAGATGGAATTCTTCCTGCCCTTTACCGTGCCGTTTACAGCTGGGTCTGCAGGCTAAGTTGCTCAGTTTGCAGAATCACCTCGTCAGATCTGAAGGAGGAAAGACAGCACATAGGCCTGGGCCTTTTAGTATGCTGAAGTGAATCTTACACATGGTTACAAATGATTAGCATAATAAAACATGTGCTTTATCTGGGGAACATTAACTGATCTCACTGAAGAATGATTCTAGAGCTCAATGTTTAACATAGAGTTTTAGCAGGGGGGTGGGGAGGTTTCCTTGCATGTAGTTACATTGCTCTAACTGCAAATACCCCGCCCTGCTCCCTCCGGAGGCTCTCACCTTACTCTGACTACATCCATGGTCCCTGCCTCAGGTGAGCCACTACGTGGCCAGACCCAGGCCAGGTGTTACCACAGACAGAGCTGAGCGCCAGGCTTGCACAGGCCCAGCTTCCTGTTGCTGTTCATACTTTAATTACAGAGTGGGCGCTAAAGTGCACGCCTGGTCCAGAAATCACTGCTTCCTCCAAAGCACTTTGTCTGAGGAAGTTACCTGTCTCAGCCAGCCCAGGCAGGACGGTGGCAAGCTGGCACAGCCAGACCAGAGTCTGGGCACACTCTGATCTCCATCACCTGCTCGGTCTGCTGCATAGCCACCTTCATCCTCATGCTTCCATGTAAGTCTGGGGAGAGGAAATCCTGGGGCAAAATACCTCTAAAAATCAAAATCAGTCAAAGGGAGAAATAAAGTTTAGAAATCTGTTTATTGCTTACAAACTGCAGTCCTGGGCCTTCTCTCTTTCTTGCTCCAGCAGAAGCAAAACCAGCCCCCAACTCCACGTCACCCTCAAACTGCAGTCTGGGGCCATCTCTCTCCTCTGCTCCAGAAGAAGGAAGCCAGCAAGCCAGCCTCCTCCCCTTAACCTCTCAGGCTCAGACGTGCCCTCGGTTGCCTAGGTAATTACCCATTGATATGGAGATGAACTTCTCTCCATCTCTGGGGAATGATGCAAATGCCCTAAAGCCATACTTTTCTCCACCCTTGAGCATCTGTTGATATGCAGATGTACTAAAGCCAGGAGAGACATTCTGGAAATATTACAATTTTACCCACATTCCGTCTCTCCACTGCTGGGAATTCATGCTGTACCATGGTCTCAGTTTCCCCAGAACTCAGATTATAAGTGCACGCCTTAGTCAGCTCTGGCTGCCACATCACAATACCATAAACGTGGGGACTAAAATGACACACAGTTATTTCTTATGGTTCTGGAGACTGGAAGTCTGAGATCAGGATGCCAGCAGGGCCAGATTCTGGTAAGCACTCTCTTCCTGGCTTACAGAGCGCCACCTTCTCCCTGTGTCCTCATGTGACTGGGAGAGAGCAAGCTCACGCCTCTTCCTCTTCCTGCAGGGACACTAATTCCGTCATGGTGCCCTGCCCTCAGGATCTCATCAAAGCCTAATTATCTCCCAAAGGTCCCACTTCCAAATATGATCACATGGGCAATTAGGGCTTCAACATATGCATTTGCAGGGGACACAGACATTCAGTCCATGACAGGCCACATCAGGTTGTGGCTCTCCCCAAACACACATCTCTAGACCCCTCTCCTGTGTGTCAGGCCCTCTACTTGTTCTGCCTGGTAGATTCAGGGAATCAGAGGTGACACCAGGCTGCAGAAAGGGACAGAGACAGAGTAGGCCCAGGGACAGAGCCATCTCCGGAGTAACTCATCTCCTGACACTTGCCACACTGATGACTGCCTCAGGCCTTCCTTGGTGTATTCCCGCCAGTCCCACCTCTAATCATGTCCTAACAGCCTGTCACTGTATGTTACGCTCACAGCTTCTTTCTTGCTGTCGTGATGGGTAGTGTGGTTCTCACAGATGCCACTCAGACACGATCACACAGAGCAGGACATCCTGGCCCCCTCGGCATATATGCCATGAAGCCTCTCCCTTGGACATAAAAGGGAGCACGCCCTGCTCTTTGCATGGTGATCATGGCAGGTGGATGGTGGAGGCAGGTGCTGGCAACTAGCACAGGGCTTGGCCACTGGACGGTTTGCTCAGCTACTTCTGTGGGTTTCCTCGTTGCCATCTCAGGAAGGCAAGGGACCTAACAGGAGAGACCAAGGCAGCCCC
Organism: Manis javanica; assembly: GCF_040802235.1. Taxonomy (NCBI): domain Eukaryota; kingdom Metazoa; phylum Chordata; class Mammalia; order Pholidota; family Manidae; genus Manis; species Manis javanica. Next base: position 227,419,619 of record NC_133156.1, read on the forward strand.
AGAAAAGAAAGACTGTCATTAGGGGTCTGGAGATGGTCCCCAGACAGGCAGACAGGAGGCCTTTCAGAAGTGGCTGGAGCCCTGGCCTCTGGGCCCTGCTGGGTTGGCATGTGTTGTGGTTTCTGCTTTTGCCAGAGCAGTAAGGGCCATGGCTTAGCTGGGCAGAACCCTCCCTGTGGCTGAGCCAGGGAGAGCCAGGTGTGTGCTCCTGTGGGTTTCTGTGCCTTTTAAAAATAGTAAGTTAGGGTGCTGCTGACCCCTGTGTTTCTTATTAGTCCTGTTCCACTGCAGCTCTGTCTCCTCCCCTGGACCACAAATGACTGGCCTGGGTGTCCCTCCGCATTCTGTTTACACCATTCCAGGTCTGTTTTCAACTTATGAGAAGCTCAAGAGCAGTATGGCCAGACATTCGGACATACATGCATCAGCATACACACCACCCACAGGCAGGCACCGTTATTCACACACACACACACACACACACACACACACACACACACACACACACACACACAAAGGTATACATAGATCACAATTCATTTTCTCAAAAAATGAACTAAATGGAACTGAAAATTTGTAGGGCTGTTAGCATTTTGAAAAACATTTTCCCCCTTTTTGGGGTTGAGGCCAGTTTATGATCTTCCCAGAGAACCAAGACAGGGTCACCTAAGGGCTTCTTCCCTCTTTTGATGTATTGCTTTCCTTAAAAAGAAAAGGAAGTTAGATTAATTTATTCTCAACAGTAAGAACTGCTACCTCTTTCCTCCCAAAGTAGCCGGCTTGCTCCATTCAGTATCTGGAGAGCCAAATGTACCAAATCTTCATAGAGAGATGAAGAGGGTGGCATCTTGTTGCCGGCTTGGCCCTAAAAATCAGAGCACTGAGGACAAGCTGTACTGCTCTGCAAAGGGCCTTCCGGGACACCTCTCGGGACACCAAGCCTGAGCCTTCCGGGCCAGTTCCTAGTCGTGCTGGGGACACATGCAGACTCCCGGAACACTGAGCGACAGAACACATTAAAATGGCCACTCAAGGCCACCACAGATGCCACCACAGGTCATGGGACCTCATTGTCCTAAAACAGGACCATGCAAGACCTCTCAAAGGTGAAAGCTGACTTCAGGTTGGTGCTCAGGGAGGGCTTTATAGAGGAGATGAACTTTTGGCTGGCCTGAAAGGGGTGCATTCTGCAGACCAGTCAAGAGAAGTGAGGAAGGAAGCCCAGGAGAGGGGGTCTAGCATGAGCAAAGTGGAGGTGACCAGGACCATCTGAAAGGTCCCCTGAGTCTGGGGTCCAGTGAGGGGACCAGCTGGACCACAAAGGAATTGAACTTTACCCAGGAGGCAAATGGGGTGGATTGGGAGGCATTTACAGGTTTTTGAGTAGGAAAAAGATATAGTTGAGGGCCATGACTCTTAAGACATTGGTAGACAACCTGAAGGGGACCACCCTGTCAACCAGTTTCACACACAAATCATGCTCAGAAAGCCTTTCCGTAAAGTTGTGGGCCACACCCACCCCATGAGGTTACTACTGAGGCCTGCCTGGAAGGAGTGAGAAAGATTAGCAACCTTCTAAATCATACTCTTCTGTACTAGCTCAGAATGATGATGTTTTTTGCCTACTCATAATTCCCATTAAATTAAGTATGAAAATATAATTTACTTCTTTTTCATTCAACATTTAAACCAGAGTCTAGATCCTCCCTCAAAACTAGCATCATCACATTTTCTATTATGACTGACTTGATGTCACCCTCCCCTGCTAGATGGCAAGCTCTTCAAAATGCAGAAATGGTTTTATTCATCTGTGTGTCTCCCGAACCCCTGGAACAGAGGCTGGAACTAAATAAATAATGAGTTTGCAGGATCAATGATAGAATAATATCTTCGTTTCCACACTGTTTGCTCTAGTCAAGACATTATAAATGATTTACCATGTTTTTGAGGTTAAACTATAAAAGTAGATAGCCTTAATTTACCTTAATAATAAACTCAGACTTTCAGACTCTCTAATCTGGAAAACAATTTTTTTAAAGAAAGGTTTAACTCTGGGCTTTCCTGCTAAACATATATTTAGCAGACCTTTGTGGCAGAAAACTTGTTTTAAAACAGAGTCTAGAGCCCACTGAATTGGTCCTCTGCCTTCAGCCCATGCTCACTGATGCCAAAGACACAGAAACGACACCAGCCTCCTCCAGACATTGCAACTGCTGGCAAAACCCAGTGGGTCAATCTGCAAACCCCAGCTAATCGTGCAAAACACCCTTGTTGTGAGTGGGGTTCCCCAGAAAGCAGACTGTGACAGAGAGAGTGTGCCGGAAATTTCCTAAGGAGCTCCTTGAGGATGGCTACCTGTGGGAGAAGGAAAAAGTGGAACTGGACAGAGGGAGAAGGTGGGATGCACTGCAATCCTGAAGGCACAGGTGACCCCACAGGGTACTGTGAGTTGGGATGGCCCTTTAGAGTTGTCCCCAGTTGAGGCCAGAGCCAGGCCTTTACACCTTCCTCAGTGACCAGTCCCTTGATGCAAGCTGCCCCTTGGCAGGGACATTACCCTCTCTTCAGCTGAGGGCAATTCCCAGAGAAGTCATCAGCCAGCAGCTGTTTCAGCAACTGGGGTAAGTCCTCTGTCCCGAGTGGCAGTCTGAGTGGAGGACAGCATTCACAACAGTTTTAAACAATCTATACAGGTACCTGGGCACATGTCAGACAGCCAGATGCTCAGACACCAGTGGGGGAGGAAGGAGAGTGTCTGGGAGACAAATCTGGATCCAAATCTTGGCTCTGCCACTTCCAATCTGTCTGATTAGTATCAAACATTCTGAGTCTCAGTTTCTTCGGTAAAATAGGAATAATAATATCCACCTTCTAGGATTTTTTATGAGGATCATGGAGATATAAAGACTTTCCTGGCCTTGTGTAATCACTACACATGGTGCTAGGCACAGGTGACCACAGTGATTGTTATTTTAGCAGCTGTGGCTACAAGGATGATGCCCCTGTATTGGTGCCAGATGCTCTCAGCTGGGAGCTCTGCCAAAGTCCGGGTCAAGAGCCATCAGGTACATGGGCTGCTGGGCTCCGGGGGGGAGTCTGTGAGAATGGCTAGTCATCTCCTTAAATCTCAGGCCATGCCCTGTTGGGATCAAGGGCCCTGCTGTAGGGACATCCTCAGGAACAAAGGACAATAGTGGGAAAGGGGTTTTCAGTTGTCCTCGGCAACAGCACACATGGCAGCCTCCATGTGCCAGGCACCGAGAGGCTGGGCCACCAGGCCGGGTGAGGCAGTCACTCTGTAGGCTGTGTGGGTCTCCATGCTGCCGGCCAGTCCAAAGGGTGGGACCATGTGACACATAGGGGATGTTTGAGTTCACTGTTTCCTCTTTCAAACAGCAAGTAGAGAGGCTCCTATCTGGGCTGATTCCTGAGCATATGGGGAGTGTAGCACAATACCAGAGTCAAGGCCACCATGAGTAGATAAATCCTGGAGCTCTGATCCTCCCCACAATTGGAAGCTTCCCTTGGAGGCGTGGAACACTTTACTGTTCTGGGATTACTCATTTTCCTTGCTCTCCTAGGTAATTTGAATCCTGTCTTCATCCTTCATCAACCAAGGGACCCTGGACAAGTGTCACTGGCCTCCAGGAAGACCACCAGCATCAAACCCATAGTTGAACAAGATGGTTTTATTTCTTATTGCAGTGACAAGAATGCACACCAGGTGGTCTCCAGCAGAGAGTGCTGGGAAGAACAGAATATAGGATCCACGTTTGGTTGCGTGGTTTGGGAGAGGTCTAAGGGAGCAGAAGATGTTGGAGACTGGACGTTGTTAGAACGCAGGGGCAAGTCCATGCCTGGTCTCTCAGTAAATGTTCCTGTAGGAAAGGCTAGGACTAGGAAGGAGCTGTAGCTGGTAAAGAGGTCCCTCATTTTAGCTGGGTGTGGTTCATTGGGGGGTGGCATATTGACTTTTTTTCTGTGCTTAGAAAAAATACAGTGTCCTTGCTTGGTCTCATCTTATCCTGGTCTCAGGGTGCCCTGGTGGGGGCTGGTGTCCTGTGAGATTGTTTATGTCCAGTGAGAAGAGTACAAGTCAGCTGGGACTGGAAGGCCCTCTTTGAAATGTCAGGGGCTGCTCTGTTTTTCTTTCCCATAAGTTACTAAATCTCTCCATGAATAAATTTCTTCATCTCTAAAATGGGGCTATGAATATCTACCCGGAGGATGGTTTTGAGAACAAACAGGATTAATGTGGAGCACAGAGCAGGAGCTCACTACATGCCAGTCTCCATGGCAGCCCCTGAGAATATCACACAGCAGCTGCTCAAACACCCATTGTACAGATGAGGAAACTGGGATAGAAAAGGTCGGCACACTTTGGTGAAAATCAGAGATGAAATATCCTTTCATCCAGGCTGTATCTAAGATTCCCACTTGGAGTCATGGCCCAGCCCATCGAGGCTGACACTGACAACCAGCTGCCAACAATGAAAGCAGAGAGTCAGGTTCAACCCAGGCTCCATGGGGGTGCTGGGGCATGGCCCAGACCAGAGGAGGTGGGGGAGGAGATCACCAGGACCTGGGGATCACCCCTGGGACCTAGGAGGGCAGGAGTCACCACAGGGATGCTTCACATGGCAGCTCTCACACTGAGCTCATGACCTTAGACATGGGATCCCGGAAGCACCCCCAAGGGGCATGGAACGCAGCCTGACTCAGAGCCACAGACAGAATCAGAACCAACTGCATCTGGTTCCCACACATAATCTTGTCTGATAATAGGAGAGTTAATCACAAGAGAGATTTCAGAATAAAGCCCACCCAGGCTGAGTTCCCCAAATTATACCCTCTGCCTGGTAATTGCAGAGTTGTTTGGGGCCTACATCAGGCTTATAACAGTACTTCCACGCAGCCACCTCTCATTTGGTGGAACAAAGGGAAAATTACACACTCCGATGGCTCTGTTTCCCCAGCTTGGGGCAGTAGAGAAGCATCAGGTGTGGAATCTCAGGCCAGTCCCTTCTCAGCTGTGTAGATTTTGGAATACATTCAGCTTCAATATGATCAGTAGTAAAATGGGAAAAAGAAAATGGCATCCTCCTTCCTGGCACCCAAGACCGTTGCAGAGATCCAATGCCATATTCACATGTGAATAAGAGCTCTAAAAAAAAATCATAAAATGCTAAAATAAAATAAAAATGTGTCCTCTATAATGACTTTTATTTCCCAGTTAACAGACTTCAGACAAAAATAGAGATCATATTATAACTAGAGTGTTCTATGGTGATGTTATTAACCACCATTTCTACAGTGATAATATTAATCTATGGTGATATATTTAAATGTTCTTCCACAGTGTGTACTAATAGTGGGTATTCCAGGACCCTGTGATTTCAGAAGTCATCAATGAAAGTCTGTGATGTCTGAGCTCTGCTTATGAGGTAGAGAAGGTGACTTAGGTTTTATCAGATCCATCCATTCAGCAAAGATGTATGGAGGTCCTATCTATACTAGTGTCAGTTCTAGGAGCTGGGAATAAAAGTTGGGAAATATAGCCATCAAGACATCCTGGAAGCCAACTCTCCAAAGCTGCACAGTGAACAAATTTGCTCTACTCTGGCACTGACCACCTGGGGCCCGTGGGAAGCCTGCAGACACCCGGATTGCCGTGCAGGGCCCCTCCACATAGCAGCCAACATCTCTGCTCCTCAGGAAATCGGCACGGTGATTGCAGCCAGGATTGGTCTGGGAGTGGGATCAGACAGGGCACTTACTTCCATGAAGGGTCCCCAGTTAGGGGAGGGTCCTCCCCCTACCTGAGGCAGAGGCCAAGTTCCCATGGGCTTCTCCTCTCACACAGACCCAGGACTGAACAGAGCTCATGCTCAGGTCTCTGACTTGCCCTGAGAGCAGCTCATTGTTCAACCTCTGCTTCCCTATGTAAGAGAAACCCCAAGCCATCTCCCTGAACAGGCACAAAGTGGTCTGACCCCAGAATGACCTGCCGCTTCCATTTCTTCTCTGATCAGGGAATCTGGGTGACACCATAATCCTTGGCAGTCTTATTAATAATTCCCAGTCTGAATTATTTAGCATTGCTCTAGCCAGTGGCAGGATAACTCAAGTAGAGCTGTTGAATGGCAGGGTGATGCACGTGGGGCTTGGGCAGCGGGACACAACATTGGGTCTTATGTTCAGGGCAAACAGCCTCCTTATTCTTTCAGGTCATCAAATGGAAAATGTTTGGCTCACACTCGCACACACACACACACATACACACACACACCCCTCAAGCACACACACATTAATTCCCAGAGTCATTATTGTGTGTTGAAGGGAAGTGTAAACAGCCTTTTTCTAAGTGCACCCAGCCTGCCCAACTTCCCCTGCAGAGCACTTGAGCCCCCTTTGTTCTTCCTGCTTTAAGACAGGGCCCTCATTGGTGCTCCAGAAACAGGACCCCTCAGAGTCATCCACTCACCCCTAATGCCCACCACTTAATCCCCAAAGACCTCACAGAGGCTTTCCGTATTTTCCCCTGTGCTTACTGGGTCAGGTCACATTCCTGAGATCGTTTATACTCTTGTGCAAATCATTTGCTTATCCAGTTGGGCAGACAATGAAAGCATCGTTTTTGCCAGGATTCCTTTGCTGCATATAAAGTTGCTGAGTGAGTGAAAGGGAAGGGGCATGTGCCTGGGTGAGCGCACTAAGGAACAGTGCAGGCCAGCACTTCCCAGTCCTCTAGGGCTGTCTCTGGGGTGTCAGGGTGTGCCCTGCCCTAGAGCGCCCCAGCTGCACTGAAAGCTGGTGGAGTTTCGGCCTGGGCCTCTTACCCAGACAGAAGCTGAATGGTTAATAGTTGAGCCTGATAATGACATGGGGCTGGGATCACTGCCTCCACCCACAGATCTCCACTACCCCCCACTGCTCACCTGACCATGGGCTCCAGCGACCAGTGGCTCTGTGAGGGTGTGTTCCCAGAACACAGTGCGTGGGAGGCCTGGGGGCCTGCATCCCCAAGCTGCAGCCCACACAATCAAGGAGAGCAGGCAGCAGAAGGTTTATACTCTGGCTATTTCCAAAACACTTGGAAAATTCTCTGCCTTCAGCTAGAATTTATGTTGAGATGGGAGGACTCAGAGAGGACTAGACTACAGCCTAGCCCTGAGGTGGCTGACCAAGCCCCTTGTGCAGAGAAGATATGCATATGGCAGTTTCCAAGGCAGCAGGTAGGCAATCCTAAACACTCTGTGGCTCCCATGTTCCATGTTGTTGAGATGGGAAACAACAGCCCCATTTAGCTCTCCTCTGGTCAGTCTGCAACTGGAATTTTTGGCTTTTGGTTTTCCAGTAGTAGTTTGGGAGCTTACCCTTTTAGGAGCCATGCTGAGAAGGCCAGGGCCTTTGCAGCCATGTCTGGGAGGGATTGCCAAGCACTGCCCTGTGATGACTGGAGTGGAGCACAGCAGTCATCAGACTCAAACCTCCGCAGCTCAGCAGGCAACAGAGAGCAGGGTGTGCCCCCAGACTGCAGCCCTGCGAGCCCTAGAGAGATATTACAGGAAGGTGGCTTTTCCCTGCAAGAGGGAACCCTGTCCAAAGCTGGAAAGAGTGCTCTTGTAAAGGAGCACATGTCTGGTCCCTGGAGGAGTGCAAGCAGGGGCAGAACACTCAGGAAAGAACCCATCAGGGGAAGCTGGACTCAGCCGACTCGGAGGCTTCTCCCACTCAGGAGCCTCGGTTCGGAGCCTCTGGATGGGCAGAGGTACTTACAGAGGGAGGGAGGGTCCTGGCCTTCCTCCAGCATCAAAGCCTCCTGCCCCTGCAGAACATTCCTGAGCAGCTTTTATCATTGGGCTTTGAAGGGAGAACAATAATCCCATGCTTAAACCAAAACATCGTGTGATCAGACCACAGGCTTTGAACATATCCTTGATGCTTCCTGCCACCCTGCAAGCTGCAGTGACTCCTTGGGCTGGAAGTGGGGGGCAGTGGAGGCCTGCTCAAGCCCCAGCCCTAGCCGGGGTGTCTCAGGCCTTTGTAAGAGGAAGCAATTGGCATCTGGAACAATCTGATTTGACTTCCAGTCCCTTGGAATCCACCAAAAGAGCCGTGACTTCCTGCTGTTCTGTGCAGGAACTGCAAGAGACAACAGCCACCTTGACGCCTCCGAGATATCATCCAGGAGCAGTGACAATTCAGATGGAGTCATTTCTAAGGGAAACCCCTTCGTATTTTTCAGTTCCTGAATAAACTACAAGTTCAAATGGTGTAAGGAATCCATAGCCATCTGGATTAACTAATTAGCTAGTTAAGCAAGTGGTTAAACTGCTCTGGATCTCAATTTTCTTATCTAATCAAGAGGAATCATATAATCCAGAACCAACATTCTGTGCTCCTAGGACTGGCTCTGCCTGGGGGGGGTGTGCGATTTCCCGTATGTTCATGTCTAGTCACTCACACAGATGCCTCCAACAGCCAATGAGGCATCATGCTCAGGTCCAGTGAATCCACCTCCAGCTCTGGCTTGAAATAAAGCAGAGAAAGACACCTTTACCTGATGGGACACTGAGACTGCTAACTCCTCCGACGTTTAAAGCCACTGGATCAAATCTCCCAAGGCAGATTTCCTAATGGAAGGCATTAAAGCTAAGGCAACGTGATCTCTTGTAAATGATGCAGAGGGCTGCAGAGAGGGCTTCTCGCTGGGGATGGACACACACACACACACACACACTCACTCACTCACTCACTCACTCACTCACTCACTCCTAGTACAAGTTGCCTTTGAGGACCTGAACTACATCTGATTCTACTTGGTATTCCTAGTACTGAGCCTGGCACAAGTCAGCAGTTCAGTAAAGAGTTGAAAGTAAGTGAATGATGAAATGAAAGAACAAATAATCACAAAACCTTACTGTGATTATACTGAAAACGTGTCATGCCCTGCTCCAGTTTCTCCAAAGACCTTTAACTATGAGTGCTTAGTTAATGACTAAAATATCTTAGGAACTCGATGAGATAGGGGCTGGGAAGGGTGGGGGTAACCTGCATTCTTACCTCTCCTCCTAATGAGCCGTGTGACCTTGGGCAGCCCCCCAGCCTCCATAGACCTCAGTTTGCCATCTTTAAAATGAGACAGTTGGGCTGAATGACCTCTGGGCTCCTGCTCACTCCTAGCAGTGCTTAGAAAGTAAAAACAACAGTATCTTACCAACAAAAAGTCTTAATTCTAGTAATAACACCAACTTTGAAATTTAGTAATCTACCTTTACAATCTTCTTCTTCTGTTCATTGACTTGAATCACCCTTTTTTGATTTCCAAGAAGCAGTAGCAAAGGTGAGGAACAACCCTGAGCCATCTTTAAAAGTCTGATATGCCCCTGTCCTGTTAGCAAGACCTGACTTCAGCCAGAAGAGGTCAGGAAGAACAAAGCCAGGGACACACATTCACGACGGCTCACTGGACACCCTGAATTAACCAGGAAACTCACAAAAGCAGCCTTTCAAGGAGATCATGAGCCCTGCTGGTTCCATCTTGAGCTCCATCCCAGCAAGAAACAGGTGCTGGGCAACATGTGTGTGGCTTTCCAGGTCCTCTTTCCAAACCCAGCTACCCTAGTCTGGGTTCCAGAGGCAGAGGAAAGTAGCTGTTCTTAAGATCAAGTGTGACTCAACCAGCGGCCACCCCATCTGCCAGGCATGCAGCAGGTGCAGGTCTCTGCAAGGAAAGGGGCTCTCCCTGTGAGACTGCCACCAAGCACCCTGTAGGCATGAAAATGTGGTGGTCTCCCTAAGAGAAATGAACAGGGCTTTGGTAGTGCAGGAGGGCCCCAGCTCATCAAGATCAAAGTCCTTGAACCAGAGGGAGGGCCATTCTTAACTAAGATTCCTCAGATTCAGCCCTAAAGAACTGGAAAATGATTGGCAGCAGCAAAGGTTACTCTGGGGACACCACTTAATGTCCTGCAACCAAGCCAGAGAAATGCTCCAAATTCCTCGAAAGGGAAGTGTGGAGCATTCCTGAGAGAATCATACTGGTGAGGCCACTGTTTATGAAGTGTGCCATGCCAGTGTCTGATGGGTAGGAGGTAGCCCTCCAAATGCCAGTGATGGCAGCAACAGGAGGTTTGAGGCCATGGGCTGTGGCTGTCCCGCCGCTCCCTGAGGTCACTTCAGGTCAGATGGAGCCATGCAGCAGAAACAGCTGCAGATTCAGACCAGGTGGGAAAGGGCAGACAGCACCTGAATGGCTTTCCAGAAGTCCCCCGCCAGAAGTGGCCCAGAGCCCACAGGACAAGGCAGTTTGCCAGGTGGGTGTCCAGAGCCAAAGACTCTTCCTTGCACCTTCTGGCCCATGCTGGATTGACAGTGTCCCTTTCTAGAGGCAGAAGCAGCTACATAATTTGTAGACCCAGGGCAAAAAGAAAACGTGGGCTCCCTGTTCAAAAATTAAGAATTTCAAGATGGAACTACTATTGCCTTAAACTAAGTGCAGGGTCTTTCCTGGGTGCCAAGCTCTGTGTAACGCACAGATCAAGTGCCTGTGAAGCCGGCCCTGCTTGTGGGGTTTCTGTTTCTATGTGGGTCCTTCCCATTGGAGTTTGCCTTCATAGTTTGAGGACAAGTTGATCGTCAACACCATTTTTATCCACTTTAAGAAAACAAACTACAACACCTTAAGTGCTTCCATTGCACAGACACTTACTGAGCACCCTGCTTCATACCAGGCACCCAGCACCCAACAGAGACCCTCGGGGGCTTCTATTCTAGCAGGGCAAGGACCATCTTGCTTCAGACTTTTCCCCAAACCTTTCAAAGATGGCTTATAGGCTAGCAGACTGAGTTAGCTCCTTCATCAATCAACCTCTGCCCCAGGAAGTCATATAGTCCAATATAAATTGTTCTGTGAATTTTTCCACATGTTACTGTTGCCCCCACAGCAGGCCATGAGCTCTTTGTCTTATATGACAGGTCCTCATTTAGCCATCACTCAACAACAATTTACTCAGTACTTGTGCCAGGCCCAAGCCCAGAAGCCTGACATACAAACAATTATAAGACAGAGGAGATCACATTGTGATGGGAGCCATATAATTAATTAACCACTATGCCAAAGAGGGAAGAGAATGGTCATAAAGGCAGGAACAATGTGTTTTGAGCAGAGAGGGGGCTAGAAGAAGTCAGGAGGCAGTTGACACTGGTACTCTGCTTTGAAGATGTAGGGGGAATAAAACCCAGGCTTGTCTCTTTATGGAGACCTTTCCAGGGGCACCTGCTCCTTCCCTCCCCTCTTCCTGTTCTTCCCCAGCACCTGGGGACACCTGCAGCAGGTCCTGCTTCTTGAGAGCTCCGCCTGTCTTATATTTGAATTCCCTCCACAACATTTGGCCCCCGGGTCATCCAGCTATGGCATGACATCAGTGATAAGGAACTCATGACCTTTGTCTCATGACCTTTTGGACTGCTCTGATTGCTCCAATATTCTTCCTGGTTTTGAGCCACCACCTCCCTCTTGAACTATTGCTTCTGCCCTTGAGGGCCCATGCAGACTTGACCAGTTATCCCATTCACTCACCAGATGGCCACCACACATCTTCCATGTCCCAGCCACCATGCCGGGCACAGTCCTAGCCCTCAGCACTCACAGTCTGGAGGGTTGCTTTTAGAACACAATGGATAAGTGTTAGGTTAAGAGTAATTCAGGGTGCTGGAAAACATGCAGAATGCTGTGCCACCCAGTCAAGAGAGGTCAAGGGAAAGCTTCCCATAGGAAGCGATATTTACCCCAAAGCCTGCAGAGCAGCACCCACCTAAGCCCCACAAGCCCAGAGAAGCAGCCACTACCCACAAGAAATGGAAAGACAATTGCCCTTAAACACCATGTTTATTCCCAAGAAACAAATCCTGGAGGATTCTAAGTCTGGCAGCTCTGCCCCCTATTCTGTTTACTAAAATACCCAGATGTTGAAGGAAGCTTTGCCACAGAGTGCTCCCAGGGAGCGGAAGTTTAGCTGGGTGCTTGCCTATCACCCCAGCACCTGCTCACACAGACCTGGCACACAGTAGGTGTACAACCCACGAGTGTGGGATGGAAACATGGGTAATTCCCATGGACAGTTGTGCTGTTCTCTGGACAGCTTTGCTGAAAGGCTGCTGAAACCAGGGCAAGAGGAGAGACATAAGAGGGAGACGAGGTGGGCGCAAAACCTCCTTTTAGGAAGCAAGTGACAGAGGGTGAGCTGTCACACCTTCCTCTTCCCACCAGCTCTGGGCCCGGAGCAGCAGGATGAGACCAAGATGAGCTTTATCTCTTGAAGGCACAATGCCTATGCATGAGAAGAGGCAGGAAGCCTCCTTGAAAGAGGAAGCCCTGGCCATTCCCTGAGGAGGAGCTCTCGAGTGCCCCCGACTCTGAGCCCTGGGCCCACCCCCCTACTCTCCCCCAAAACTGCTCCCTTACCCTGCTCCTTGGCCCTAGAATGCTTCCCCAGCCACACACATGGGCAGGTCACAGGGCTGCTGATACTGGGAGCCCTAGTGACCCCAGGCCCCTGGGGCCAGATGGGAGCCGGATCGAATTCCACAAGTAGATCTTTAGCCTCTCTGTGCTTGAGAAGGAGCCCAAAAAGTTTTTCCTCAGGGCCTGAACCCATTCCTAAAGGCTCTGACACTTGAGCTTATAGCTCTCCAGGATCCACCAGCATCTGATAGGCTAGTCCACTGCCCCTCAGCAAGTTCATATCCAGTGTAAGCCCACCTCCTTAATCTCAAATGGCATTTTTAACTTTTGGCCTTGTCACTAAGGAGCGGCCTGACGAGTCTCAGCGTGGTTTGAAGAAGAGGCGTCAAAAGCTAGCTCAGAGGTTCTTCCCAGATGCCTGTTCCCAGCCCAAGCTCTGAAACCATTCTGCTTCCAAATGAGGTGAAGCAAGTGGCCGTGCCTGACCCTGCCTTCCACCACTGGCCACCAGAATGCAACCTCCGCAGGCCTGGATGTCCCCAGGACACGGACCCCCAGACATGGACCCCCAAGGTTAGACCAGATTCCTCAGAACTTGGAAGTTGACACAGTTGAGTTGATTCAGGCATCTATTTCCAGGACACTTGGAGAAAACTTGCCAAAGTGAGATGGGAACAGCCAAGTCCTCAGCAGCCGGCCCCTCTCCAGGACATTGCCCCAGATCCCGTCAAGGTCAGGCATTACCAGGAACTCAACTTCACGGTCAGCCTCTGAAAAAGCAGGAATGTGGGGAGGGTGAAACATGGAGGGATTTACCTTTGAATGAAAATTCACATATTGCACCCCTGCCCTGTGCTTCTGCCTCTGACATACATTGTTCTGTTCTTATTTAACAGGAAAGTAAAAAAAGAAAAAACAAAAACATCAGAGCCAACCCTGAACAAAGGCCTCTCTTCTAGTCTAATCCTGCAGTCTAATTAAGCTCTGTCCCTACCTCTGTGCCAGGAGAACCAGTTTGCCCAGACTTAAAGTGATTACCAGCTCACCTGTGGTGAGTTTGGTAAACTCCTGCAGAAACAGAGCTCCCACCTCTTGCTCCCAGAGGCGCTGTGGTCAGATGATCAGGTCTCATTCTTTGTTTTCCCTTTCCGTGGCGGCCTGTGACGTTTTACTGAGCTGCATAATAGGCAGGGACTTGTGTTCTCGGGTTACAAATGCAACAGCTGAATCCTAGGTCTTCCATCCGCAGGACCAATGGCTGGATCTTTCTAGCGTAGGTTTCTTGATCACTTAGGAGTTGTCTGCAATTTTCCTGGCATTCCCTTCACCTGAAGAAGTTACCGACTGTCCTTGCATCTGTGGCCATGTCAATGAGGTGAGGCTGCGCAGGCTCTCCCTGGCTCTGTGCCCTGGCCACCCCGCTCCTCATTATGTGTTGTTAGGTCAACAGACTGGACTGTGCCCATTCAGCCCCTGTGGAGGACCAGTCAGCACCATGCTCCTAGGATGGAAGCCTGCCGATTCCCAGGCCCTTGTCACTTCCCACCTTGGGCTCTGTCTCTGCTGCCACACCCCCTGGGACCCAAGTGGTGGGCATGTCTTCCCTGAATGCCAGATCCATCCTTTACAGTCCTGAGAATCTCCAGTTTATCAAAGACCCTCTAAATTCTAGCTATTATTCACAACTTAGTAGTAACTAAGTACCAAGTATGTGCCAGACCCTGCACTAGATGCTGGGGTTGCAAAAATGAGTATGTGACACCCTGAGGTGCTTACAGTTGCAGAAGTCCTTGACAAGCAGAGGAGCTGTTACTGTTATATACTCATTTACCCAGCAAAATGTATTCCACTCCTGCTTTGTGCTTAAGGTGCTAAGATGAACCCACTGCAGGGAAGGTAATCAAGACTTCCGGGGGACTTAGAATAATGAGCTGGGCTCTGTGCCGAATACTTGGCTTGATCCCGTTTAATCTTCAAAATTATTTCCATTCTACAAATGAAAAACTTGAGGTGGTAAAGAGTGAAGGTAACTGGCTGAAGAATGAACAAGAGAGTAGGACAGAGCAGGAGCCTCTATGATCTGTGGTTTTTCCCACCAAACATGTTCTCTGCAGTGCTGCTGAAGATGCACGAAGATACAATGTGCATGACGGGCCACAACCACAGCTCCCTCGCTCCTACCCACCTTTTCTTGAGGTCCTCAGTAACCTCCATGAGCTTTGATCTCTTCCAACATCCAGCTGAAGATGAGAAGGTTACACACGCCTGGGGTGGGTCCATGGCCCCTGCTGATGCTGTTTTGGGGGCTCCTCTGCACCCCAGTCATGAGTGCTGGGCCTTCCGAATCCCCTTGACTAACTGCTGAGACTGCTTGCTGCGTGGCCACTACGTCACAGAAGGAGGTGGGAGCGTGTAAGCCTGCCGGGAAACTCATGGCTTACTAAGCCTGATTAGCATTCTTTTTCCCTTTGAGTTATTTATGCCTTTGCTGCATTTCGCCTTTATTTCTTCTTTCAGATTTGGCAGGTAACCAACTATACAGCCTGTAATTTCTACCATTACCCACCAAGTAAAAACTTTGAACAATTCTCCCTTGGCACAACTAACCATACCTTAAAAGAACCCAGGTTGGCTAATTTATGTTGGTTTGTCTTGCGCCTGCAGTCTAGATCTCCATTTGACCTTTAATTCCAGACTTCGGCAAAGAAAATTTGTGACCACAAGATGGCTCAGCCTAGAGGAAGGGGGCAGGTCTTCCAGTCTACAGCGTCAGCCTTGTTATGTGACCAGATATCTCACTTTCCCTTATTTGGCCATTGCTGAAGAGTGTGTATTTTACAAGTGATTTTTTGTCAACACTCATATAAATAATCCTTTTTATTCTGTCAGAGTCCCATTTATAATCTTTCTACCATTAAATAACAAATGCATTCCTGCATTCTTTTTAGGGGCCTCCAGAAGTTTTCAATTGTTTATTCAAAGGTCAAACAAGTTCTGGAATCAAATGAAATTCATCATTAATTAAGTGATGAGAAACTTGCTTCTGGTGACATTTGTTTCTTCCCTTTTCAGGACTGAAAGGGGAAGGAAAACAGCTCCAAATGACAGCCTGAGGGCAGAGGTCACACAGCCAAAAAAAAAAAGGCCAAGTTCTGGCTCCATAGCCCTTAGAATTGTGCTTTCAGGGCATGATTCCTAAATGAAAAATATGGGCCAGTTGGGCCAAGCTCCCAACACAGAATACGAAACTGCCTGGCTTCTTCCTACACTCAAAGCTCCTTCTCTAGCTGAGCACGTCCAGCCACCCAGGAGGTCCTGGGGAGGGCGGCCTGAAGCCCTGGAAATGTGCATTGCTGTGCTCATCCCAGGATAACCAGAGTATTTTCCAAGGGGCCTCGCTGGGCTGAGTACACCATGATCTCTGCTGGGCTGGGGCACAGAGAAGGCCACCCTTCAGTTGGTGGCATGGGTGCCCAAAGCCTGGCCTTACAGGAACACTTACCTTCCCTGGACTCAGACTCTGCATTGAAAACAGTCAGTTACTTCTCATGGCTTCACTGAGCATAACTCGTGTCAAAACAGTGATATGCTTGTGCTGTTCTTTCCTGGCATCCAGGGACTCTTGGAATCTTCATGCAGTCCAGCCTTTCTTTAACTCACCTTCCTTTCATTCCCCACAGCAGCTGTTCCCAACCTTTGACACTTCCGTAGGTCTCTTAGAAGTTGGTGCTCCTTAAATTTCTGTCCTTTAATTCCTACTACTACTTATGAGGTCCCAACAGGGTGTGTTGAAGTATGTGTCAAGCACCATACCGAGCATTAGGGACACAGCCATAATGGAGCAGACAGGACCTCTAGGCTCATCGTGGGGCTTATAATCTAGTTTACAGCCTCCTTTCACTCCACACACTCTTCCCAGATCATCTCATCCCTTTTCCAAGGCTTCTATTGCCACTTGTACCCTGATAATTCCCTCTTTTCTCAGCTGGCCCATAGCCCCATTCAACTTTGTGCCAGATAATGCCACATAGGCATCCTGACCTGGTGGTTGGAAGTGAGGAAACCAATCTCTATGTAAACAGGGATGGTTGAATGTCACAGTCATGACTCTTATCCTAGAATGCGTTTATCCTGGAGATTCCTGCTGATCCCAGCCAAAACCACCATGAAGGAGGCCCTCGGAAGTACTGCTTCTCCTCCCTACCTGCCCAGACATGGATGATCATCTTCTCTGAAATCTTCACAGCAGAGCTGAAGCCAGGCTACAACACTTAGCAACTCTTTGTTAAGAGTGCCCCCAAAACAGAAGAGAATCAGTTATCTGCTGGGGCTAGCTTACACTTGGCCATTGGATGTGGTTTCTGCCAGAGCCTCACTGGCCTGGATGCCGTCATACGATCTTCTCTGCCACCCAATTAAAACAAGTCTCCTCCCTTCCGCACATCCCATCACCATCCAGCAAGACCTTGACCTCACCTTGAGCAGGTCCTCAAGACAGGAAGGAACCCCCTGTCCTTGTTGCCAAAGCTCCACTTTCTAAGATCATAGTTCCTATCCCAGGACTTACTTCTTCCAAGGAAGGTTGATCGGATGAGTGTGTCCTCCCTCCACAGAGACTTCTCTCCTGCACGCGGCTGTGGCCTTTCCTCATGACCTGAACAGCACACAGTGGTCTATGACAGAAAGCAGCCAGATGGTGGGAGATCAGGAAGCACAGTGTTCATTTCCAAAGGCACCTCACACTACATCCATATAAAACCAAACTCAGCGTGTCCTCTGGTGCCCTCCCTCCAGATCTGCTTAGCTGCCACTTATTCTTGCCTTAAATAACGGCAACGGCATCTTCAAAGTGACCCAGGCCAGAATCCTGAGGGTCAGCCTGGTGCCTCCCCGTCAGATCCCTGCAACTCCTGCCTTCTGAATGTCTTTCCCATCTGCCCTCTCGTCCCGGGCGGTGCCTTGCCTCAGGTCTTCTCACCGCCACCTGGACCGGGGCAAAGTCTTCCTCCCTGACCTGGCCTCTGGACTTCCCTGCTCCAATCCATCCTCCACACTGCAGTCAGGGTGATTTTTCTGTAATCATTTATCCCACCATATTTGTAAGGTTGTCCTGGACCCAGACTACCTGGGTTCAAATGCATATGAGTTTTGTGACCGTAAGCAAGTTGTCTAACTTCTATGGCCATTCCAGTAAATGAGGATGGCAGTACCTACTTGAGAGTCATAATGGGGACCGGGGTAGGCTGCTCCCCCAGTGGCTCCCAATGAGCCCACCTGCTGGTGTGCAGGCCCTCGGGCAAGGCCCTCCCATTGAGTGTGGGCTAGATCCAGTTGCTGGCTTCTAATAAATAGAATGCAACAAAAGTGATGGGACAGCACTTCCAAGATTCAGTTATAGAAGACCAACTTCCGGCTTGCCTGCACTCTGTCTCTCTGGCTCTTCTATCTTGCTTCCTCTGATAAAGCAGGCTTCCCTGTTGTGACTGCCCTATGGAGAGGGCCACATGGCAAGGAGCCAAAGGTGGCTTCGACCAGTAAGGACTGACCTATGAGCAACTATGTGCGAGTGGCCTGCAGAGCAGATACTTCCCTAGTCAAGCCTTGAGACAAATCCAGCCCCAGACAACACCTTGATTGCTGTTTTAAGAGAGACCTGGAACCAGAGCACCCAGATAAGCTGTGCCTGGATTTCTGACTCACAGAAACTGAGATGATAAGTGTTGTTCTAAACCACTATATCTGGGGATAATTTGTTATACAACAGTAGATAACTAATACAGAGGTTAAATAAAATTATACAGATTAAGGATTTAGAATAGTGCCTGATGCATAGTCAATAAATATTAGCTATTATCTTTATCATTATTATCATTCCTTGAGACACACTACTTGAATGAAAGCTCTGTGAGGTGGGGGGGCGATGTCTGCATATTTGTCTGCTGGGTCCCAAACTCCTGGCATAGTGCAGGCACAGAGTCCTTCAGTCAACAGTAAATATTCATTGACTAAAAGAATGAATGGGAAGGAATGAGCAAGGGTCCCCCCAACTCTTGCCTCTCAGGCTGAAAAGGGGACACTGAGATTTGGGGGAGCAGCCTGGGGACCCAGGTTCTCCCACCACCCAGAAGATGGACCAAGTAAAGTGGTAAGGCACTGTCCCCAGCAGATTGCAGTACAAGGTCCCTTTGTGGTGTCACAGCCTCCTTGCGCCAGGCTGCATGTTTCCTAGGAGCACAGTTATCACAAAGCCTGCCCTTGTGTCTGCCTCACATCTCTGGAAGGCACAGAGAAACAATGAGACCATCACCACCAACCTTCTCTCCTGGCCGTGTGTGGCAGGGAGGGCAGGGTGGAAGCTGTGTCTGACTTGGCTAGTAACATCATTTATCTTGACTGACAAACGGTATGCTAGAGGGACTAAAAGCAAAAAGTAGTTCTCACCCGAGAGGGCTTTATTGCCCAGAGGCCAGGCCCCACAGTAATATAAAGAGGCTCTATCTCCCATCTACTCACCACTCACTCCTGCTTTAAGACCTAGTTCAAATGTCTCCTCCTCCATGATGCCCTCCCCAACTTCCGGGCTCCTGTTTTGCTGGGCCTAATGCCTCCACGTGAGCATGCTGTATTGGAAGCTCAGTAAGTGCATTCCCAGAACTGCCTGGCCCACAAGGGCAAGCACTGCGTTTGCACCCTATTTGCTTTGAATCCCTCACCCAGCCAAGCTGACAAAGTAGGTGCCAGTGCTGAATGGGTTAGAGTGCTGTTGCATTCTGAATTCAAGAATGGAAGCAATCAGTCTCCAGAAAGGCATGCAAACCCGTTTTGCATAAGAATGTGGAGAACATAGGAGTTTTGTGGGGCTCATCCTAGAAGGGAGGCCTTGTGAAAGTCAGGAGTACAGGGCACAACACCCTAACTCTGAGGAATCTGAGCTACAGTTTACCTACAGAAATGACCTCTCTCCTCTGCCCATTGACTCTCCTTTATTATAAACCACTGGTTCCCCAAGTGTGGTCTCCACCAGCAGCACCAACACACTTCAGACTTTGTTAGAAATTTACATTGTCTTACCCAACCCCAGACCTACTGGATCAGAAATTCTGGAGGCTAGGCCCAGCTATCTGTGTTCTATCCAGCCCTTCATGTGATTCTGACGCACGCTTAAGTTTGAGAACCACCATCCTGGGTACATGAAAAAGCATGTGGCATGTGAAAATGACCTTACAAACACAATCCTGATTGATTAAAAACAAAGATTAAATGCAAGCCCAAGCCAATGCCCCTTGCCATAAAATGCCTAGGATCAATGAAACACCCCACTCTTCTCCATGAAACAGTTCAACAGGCAATTAAATGAACTCAGCACATTTATTTTAAATGTGCAAAATGAATTTTCATATCCTAAGAGTAACACCAGATGTTCTACCTCTTTTTCCTAATTGATTTTCCAGCCTACAGCAATTCATCTCTACGTTTTCCAGTTGGATCCTAATGCAGCAAGAAGAGTATGTTCCAGCAGGATTATTAAATGCCACGCATTTTAAAACAAGCATAACTCGGGCCACCATGCGTCATCTGGGTGGTTGTCTTCCCAAAATATAAAAAATCAGACAGCTATAAGTACCAGGCAGATTTGAGCAGACAAAAAAAACCAGAAAGGGCCCTTTCAGGGGGCTGGGTCTCCAGGCTCTTGGCTGGTTGCAAAGCTGAGTCCTGGGCATGAGCCCAAGCCTGAGCTCTTCTCCAGAGTCCTGTACTCCCTGGTACTGAAGGATTTGCCGGCTGTAAAACCTGCATATCAACATTTGTTTTTCAATGGGAAGTTTTGTCTTTAAAACGAAGAAAGAGTAGGCTCTGGGGATGGAGGTGTGTGGGGCCCAGGGGCCGAGGAAGGGCTGAGGCAATGGCTCAGAGAAGCCAGCCTGGGTGGCTTGGAGAAGCCTGGCTCCACAGGAGGCCCTGTTCCGGCCTGAGTTAAGTGGGTGAAAGGTCACCAGCGACTAAGTTTGCCTCACTTAACAAAAGCCCTTGGGAGACTGGGGAAAGGTGGAAAGAGACGCCCCAAGCTTTAAAGCAAATGATGTCAAAAGGGACCTTCTCTGTCTCTGACCCCCCATGGTGGGGGAGCTAAGGAGGGGGCACAACTCACTGCTAGAAACCCAGAAAGTGCTGATTCCAAAAATGTAACCCACACTTCTTAGATGTGGAGAGGTTGGCACTATCAGCTCCTGTCTCTAGAAGCTTCTGGAAGCTGGCAGGTTTCAGCCACCCTGCCCGTAGCAAGGTTTTGATGTGATTTCCAAGTATAAATCTGCCTGTCTGGTTCTGAGACCCCCTGCAGTAGGCTAAAGTGTCTGAAATTAGAGCTCATCATGATTAAATCTCAAAATATCGCTGCTCCAGCTTTCCATAACAGCCACCCAAGCACTCTGTGTTCTGTCCATAATGTGACTGTTCTGGGTACCTAAAATAAAGCATCCTAGGTTCTGTACAGACGCACATTCAGATGAGAGTTCAGTGACAGAAGAATAAAGCTCCTGTTTGGGGCTCTCTCCCACTTCTACCCAGGAGCTCAAGCCCCAAAGATAACCACCTACAATCTCATGGGGGTACTGTGTAACCCCTTGGGGATCATAAGGGAACCCTGTAATCAGGCTCTGGACAGAAAGCCTGGCCCCAAATCAGTGACTAACAAAAAAAAAAAGCTATCTAAAATTAAAACGCACAATTGACAACTTTCATACAGACAGCACACATTAGGTCAAAGGTTTCGGCACTGGACGCCTGAGGATAACCCACTCATCTTCCTCTGGGACAGCAGTGCCCTGGCCTCCCATGGCCACCCAACCCCCACACATCCCCAAAGGGATTTTATCCTCATTTACCGCAAACATTAGCAGGGAAATGGCGTCAGTGGCAAGACAAGACCTCGCCTCGCAGAAGTCAACCCTTGCCCCTAATTCACAAGGATATTTTTACACTATTAAACCACAGGAGTCATTTTATAAATGTCATCAGCATAGTCTTTTAATATTTTACATAAAAAACTGTATACACAGCTTATAGAACTTTTATGTAAACATCATAAGCTCACCACTTTGTCATTTGTCAGTTTATTTAAAAAATAAAAAACAAGACAACAATTTAGTAGAAGTACCACTGGGTGGGAAGGGAGGGGGAGAAAGGAGAGACTAGGGGCAGGTTGATTCTCTGTACAAAGATGCAGAGAAAACTTCACTTAGCTTTAGAGACTGCCTTGTGAAAAAAAATGTTTTAAATAGGTCCCATACTTGTTACTGCCCTTTATCAAAATAGTGTGCATACCTGCACAAATAAAATTTTAAAACAGTGTTGCCACTTTTTCAAGAACACAAGTTAGTGGTTTCATTTTTCTTTTAATTTTTAAAAGTCATTTTTTTAAAAAACGTCAGAAGTAGATGAGGTTACAGCGTACAAGTGTGGTCAGAATGCTACTGTCTTATGCAAATGACAAGTGCATTTAAGTGTCAAACAATAAAACAATTGTGCAAAGAATTCTTTCAAAAAAATCAACAAGTTTTAGCCTTTAAATAAATCAAATAACATCAGTTTCTTCGACTGAACAATTTTCACTTGTAGGACAGGCACAAAGTTCGCTTATGGCAAAAAAAACAAAAAACAAAAAACAACCCGCAGCACACTCTCCCCCTCCCTCCTGACTGGTGAGAGGTTCGCCAGGGGCCTGGCCCTCAGAAGACATGAGTCTGGAAGCTGTGTCCTCTCAGCCCCAAGTCAGTTGCAAACGTCTTCCCCAAAGGTTGGAAAGATGGCCAAGGCCTGTTCATGCTTGGATGGGTGCCTGACCCAGGCTGGGCCGGAGCTGTTCTATGGCCCTGTCACTGCACCCACCGCCACCATTAAATAACACCATCCTACCTCGGAAAATAAAATTATATCTATATTTATATAACACCCCACCCTCCCCAGCCCTCCCCTCCCGCAGTTCCCGTGGTCTATGTTACAGACAAGGGATAGCAGGCGCTCACTGGTTATGGGCGAACATCTGATGGGGTGCGGCCGCACCGGCGCCAAGCTCATCTCCAGGGACCAGGGGAGGGGGTAGGGTGAAAAAGGGGCTGAGGGAGTGGGACACACACACAGCCACACACTCTGAAGAGGTTTAGCCCTTCAGAAAAGGGTGCTCAGGAGACCCTTGGCACTCAGCGGGGCGCCCCGGCCTGTGCAACACAGCCAGACGCAGAGAGACTCTGGAAATGGGGCGCCCCGTGCCTCCAACGCCGATTCCCGGAGCCAGAGCCAGAGCCACCAGGTCGTGGCTGAGGGGCCGGAAGGTAGAAGCCAGGCAGTCCGTTGGGGTCATTAGGGGGCGTCGGTCTCCCCGTCTTCGGCCTCGCGGGAGACGGGCCGAGGAGGGGAAGCCGAGCGGGCAGAGGCAGGCGGGGCGGGCTCGGCCCTCATAGCACCTTGCAGCAGTTGATGCAGCCGTTCTGGGAGCCGTAGCGCTTCTGCAGCGCGGCGCGCGTGGCCGTCTCGAAGACCTCGCGCACGCCCTCCTTGGTCTTGGCGGAACACTCGAGGTAGTCGTAGGCTTGGATGCGCACGGCCATGGCGCGGCCGTCATCCGTGCGCACCGGTTCCTGCTTCATGCGGGCCAGCTCTGTGCGGACGTGCTCGTCGCTGCGCAGGTCTTTTTTGTTGGCCACCAAGATGATGGGCACGTTGGGGCAGAAGTGCTTCACCTCCGGCACCCACTTCTCGGGGATGTTCTCCAACGAATCTGGGCTGTCCACGGAGAAGCACATGAGGATCACGTCGGTGTCGGGGTAGGAGAGCGGCCGCAGGCGGTCGTAGTCCTCCTGGCCCGCCGTATCCCACAGCGCCAGCTCCACCTGCTTGCCATCCACCTCGATGTCGGCCACATAGTTCTCGAAGACGGTGGGCACGTACACCTCGGGGAACTCGTCCTTACTGAACACTATCAGCAGGCACGTCTTGCCGCACGCGCCGTCGCCCACCACCACCAGCTTCTTGCGGATGGCCGCCATGAGCGGGCCGGGCCCAGGCAGCAGGAGGGGGCCCGCGAACGCCTCGCTGCCGTCCCGCTCGTTGCTCACCGCTCACTTCGGGCTGCGCGCTGGGGGCAAGGGTCGCTAGCTGCACCCAAGCCCCGCGGTGGCGCGTTCTCTCCGTGCGCTGGAGCTGCCGCGGCGGGGGCGGAGGGGGCGAGGGGGCATAGGGCGCACCGTGCGTCTCCGAGCTGCTCCCGGGCGGTGGCCGCTCCTCTCGCCCGGGGCCCGGGGTTGCCGCCTTTGTGCGTGGTTGGTGAACGGCTGCTAGAGCAGCGGATGAGGCCTAGCTTCCTCCTCAGCCTCCGTAGGTCTCGGCATACGTAGCGGAGAGCTCACGACTAGAGACAGACTGCGGTGGCAGATGCGGCTGCGGCCCTAGCGCCCGCTATTTAAACAGTTCGACCACTTTCTTAATATAGCCGTCCAATGGGAAGCGAGCCGACTGAGCTCATCGCTGCGGAGATTGGCTCTGATTGGCCTTCCGTCGGAGCCCAGGGGCAGGGCCGGACGAGTTTGATTGACGGCCCAGGCCGCGGGGCTGGGAGAGGCGGCGACTGGGGAGTCTGCGCCCGGGATGGCGCTGCAGGGCTCTGGCGGCACCCGGGTCCCTCTTTCACAGCAGCTTCTGCGCGCCGGGCCAGGCCCGAGCCCTGGAGCTGGCCGCCTGGAGCCCGGGGAACCTGGGCGAGCTGTCCCGAGAGAGGCGACACTTTGTAGGGTGTTGGCAACTCCCTCCCACTCAAAAATTGCTCCGCTTCCTTGCAACCTCCCAGCGGCGGTCGGACCTGAGGGGAAGGGAGCGGCTTCTTAAACGTGGTTTTGTTTTTAAATAAACACACAGGCAGGTCCGTATCCACGCAGGATTTTTTTTTTTTTTTACAGGCGGCGCCAGTCTTCTTCCACCCCGCCCACCCAGGTGCTCTCCCTGGGACAGCCTAGGTTTGGACCCCTGAAGCGAGAAGCTGACTGTGAGCTGCGGGGGGTGCCGTAGGCGCAGTCTCTGGCTCTTGCAAGTCTACTGTCTACCCCCTCAAACTCCAGGCTCTGCTTTAACAACCATTCACCCAAACCCAGCACTCAGCTGTAAGTGAGCAGGGTCGCATATTCACACGTAATTCATTCATATGTTGAGATCGAGGTTTCTGTATTGACACCACAAATACAATCAGGTCAAATAAGACATTAGTGGGGCTAATCAACAAGAGTCCTGTAGGGAACACCTCATTCAAACGCGCAAAAGTCCTTTCTTCACACTGGATTCATTCCACTATAATACGCAGCTTTTGTGTTTTGTTTTGGTTTATTTTACTGTTTTTCAGATCTAAGGACAGAACTGTCAACAAGTAAATAATTTTTCTACAGTAGGATCCCATGGGAGAAGACAGATTTTTTTAACCATCGGTTTAGGACTCCAATCTGGAAACTTTTTCTTTTTTTCAGTTACCCTATTAGAAAATCTTATCTAAATTTGTCCGCTTTTAGTTGAAACCTTGTATTGCTCTACTGTTTACACTGCTTTCCTTCCTCTTAATATAGCCTGGAAATCTTGGTCATGTCCTTAAGCTTCAAATATTAGGAAAACATCAAACAATTAAGGACTTGTACCATGTATTTTGTAAAAAACTGAAATACAAAGAGTCAGGAAAAGGGATTCGATTCACTCATTTCCTGATTCTCAGTATTATGTGAAGTGTTCCACGCTTGACTCTCAGTGTCGAAATAATATCTAAAAATATTCGGGTTGGTAAATATGCCAAAGTAAACAAATAGAAACATCGTGTTCTGCAGCAACTTCTTTTCACAGTATTCATTTTTATGTCCAGGATACTTTGATAAGCTTTCTGAAGACTGGCTGCTTCCAAGACTGCACCACTCACAGGATAAATTTTGCCAAACTAGGCGATGTGCCAGTCTCCTTGCCTCCCCTGTCCCTTCACAGTACATTCCCATTGAAGGACAAGGATAAAATTGATTGGTCAGTGAGACCAAATGATTTTAATAATAAACCTTGTTAACATGTAGATTCATTGTATGACACATATGCACGCCAGTGAGAGAGGGAGATCAGTCCTCAGACAAAAGGGAGATGTTAATCCATCTTCATTCTTCAATTTAATTTATTTGGTCTGTTTTTTTGGTCCACTCTCTCCTACAGATCTGTAAATCACCCCCTAACTCCTCCCACGTCAAGATCAGAGCCTGGAATGTTCATTAGATTTTAGTGCCACCTTGTGGCAATATTTACAGGTTTTTCTTTTAATTATTAAAAGTTTAGTCAAAAAGAATGCATTTTATGACTATTTTTATTTTAAGATCTTTGGCAGGATCTAAAATGCTAAAAAATGTTTTATAAGTAGATTCTTTAGAAATTCTTCATATATACATATTTACTACACATATAACTTTTTTCATATACACTTAAAAAAAATCCCTTTCCTAGTTAAATAGTAACTTCTAAAAGAGATTAGAGATACCAATAAATCCTATGGAACCTCATAATTTACATGACAATGGACTCCTTTTTTTTCCTAATTATTATAATGTACAGAAATGTAAAACAACTTTAACCATAAAAAATCATCTGCTTTCTTTCCCCAGTTAAAAAAGCCATTATTGGATATTCTGGTATAATTAGAACAGTAATAACTAATTTATCAATAAGCATTTACAGGGAACCAGCAATACCCGACAGCCATTTGATTTTTAAATTTTTTCTGATTTAAGGAATAGCTTAAAGTCTTTAGGAAAATTATCAACTTCTCATCTAATCCAATGAGTTGTAAAAAGGGAAAAGTTCTTCCAGATCTAGCCACACTGTTTCATGTGGAAAAATCGAGGTGGTTCCATCTGTTCCATTTGGGGCCCATTTAGTCATAAGTTACCTACAAGCTGCTTTCTGGGTCTCCAACTATAAGCAACAGCCCTGAGATTATGACCCAGTGTCACTCAGGGCTAACTCAGAGAAGGCTGGGCTCCCAGGAGAACCACCATAGCTAGACGATTGGACTTCAGAAGGTGGGCAGTGAAAGCTGTTCAGACCCCTTGCTAGACCAAGGGGAGTAGGCAGTGGGTAATCAGCTTCTGATGCTCTAAAACTGCTCTGTTCAATGCAGCAGCCTCTAGCTACATGTGGCTGTTGAACACTTGAAATACTGCTTGTGCCACTGAGAAACTAACTTTTAAATGTTATCTGATTTTAATTAATTTAAAATTTAAATAAAAACCCTTATATTCAGGGTAGGGGAAATGGGGAGCTGTTGGTCAAAGAGTACAAACTTCCAATTATAAGATGAATAAGTTCTAAGGATCTAATGGACAGCATGGTGATTGTAGTTAGTAATACTGTATTATATACTTGAAAGTTGCTAAGAGAGTAGATCATAAATGTTCTCACCACAAACAATAAATGGCTATTATGTGATACCATGGAGGTGTTAGGCATTGGTGGTAATCATTTTACCATATGGAACTGTATCAAATCAACACCTTAAAATTACACCATCTTATACTGCCAATTCTATCTCGATAAAGTTGAAAAAAGAATTAAATGATATCTGATACAGCTGTTGAGAAGATTTTACATATTTTTGAAAAGGGGAAAATTAATCTACATTTTCCTGCTGGAAATGTTATGAAATTTAAGCACAGATTGAGTATTTTTGTTCACTATTTAGCACCTGAATTGTGATGTGCTGTTACTATAAAATAAACACCAGAATTTGAAGACTTAGGTTGGAAAATATGTCAAATAGTTCATTAATAATTTCTTATTAATTATGTGTTGAAATCATAATATTATATATAGTGGATGTATCTCTCAATATATGAGATGTAATGTATTGGATGTACTTGAATATATAATTCGAATTTTATGTTTTTATGTTTTATAATGTGACAACTAGAAAATTTCTCATTACACATAAGTCACATGATTTGTCTATCAGACAGCACAGCTCCAAAATGCCTATAAGTTCATGTGGCTCCCTGGCTCCCCACTCCTCACCATCCTGTCAGTGAGTCACCTTTACACGAGTCCCTCCTAAAGCCCTTTAATCTTCCTTTGACTATGATTTCCTTTTATTTGTCCTAAACTCACTGCTGATTTCAGAGGGGCTCAGACACCCAGATGAACACTGGTTTGGGACAATCTGCAACTTCCCCAACTACTTTCCATCACCACTTTTCAGGCTAGGCACCCCTGGTGCTTTTCATCTGTCCCCTGAAGCAGTAGCACCCCATCCCTAATCTGTCCGATTCCCATCCCAGCAACAGGTGTTTCTTGAACAGTAGAGGCTGTTTGGGTCTTGGTGTATGGTGACATTTTCCCTTCCAAAACAGAGAATCAAAATCTAGCCCTTGTCCAATTTTGGTATAAAACTAGGGTTTGTAGATTGTTTTCTGGCACATTCATATCAGCCTCAATTCTCTCAATTCAATTCAGCAAACGCCGATTGAGGGGCAGTGGAGAAGGGGAGGTGAGGGCGCAAAAATAAATGCAGAGAAGCGACAAAACACACACACACACACAAAATCCCGCTGTGGGACACGGTATCACTCATACGTAAATGAAGGGTGGAGCAGCCTCCTACAGGAGGTCACATCTGAGCAGGTCACACCTGCCTAACAAGTAGGATTTTTCCAGAAAAAACAGGTGCTTATTTGTACCAGCTGAAACATTTATTGTATGGATATTTTGTGGAGAAGTTTCCAATGTGAGCCATTTATGAAAAGGAAGAAGTAGCAACAGGCAGAAGTAGAAAAATGTTCCTCTTTCTGCACATGAGGTTTGCCTGATGACAGCAGCAGCCTGGTCTTACTCTGAGGACTGGGAGGGCAGAAAGGAAAGCGGAAGGTCACAAGAACTTGCCGTTACATAAGGGCTGTCGTTACAGAATCCACCCAGGCAAACGCCTGCCGGTGCTGTGGCATATGCCAAAATTGCACGTGCAGTTGATAATTTAGGCAAAGCTGTGGGAGAGGAGAGCGGTGTGTGAGTGCAGTGAGCACAAGGGAGGGAAGCCTTGGACAGAAGGCCGGAGACCAGCTTTTTAGGACTTCCAATTCCTAGCTGTACAGCCTTGAGCAAATCCTCTTGTCTAGGTCTTAGTTTCTCCATGTAAAATGAGAGGAAGAAGTCAGAGGTTGGAAACTCAGTTTCTACAAATGTCTTGCAGCAGTGTTTGTGTGTTAGACATTAGACAGTGCTGGACGTGGGGAACCAGAGGACATGCCACAGCTATGGTCCAGAAGGATTTCAAAACAAAGTGCTGTGATGCCACAAAAGGCCCAGGCAGAAGAGGCTAGATTTGGCAGAACCAGTTTGTGGCCCCTGACTAGATGAATTTCATTTTTAACTGATCAAGGGGGTTCATCTCTAGACAATAATATCATTAATCCCTCCATAAAGTGAAAGAAGTTTTTCTGAAGCAAAAAATCCTTTTTGCTTAATTTCATTATTCAAGAGTTGCTTAAACTCAAAAGGTCCAAAAGATGAAGTATTCCCAAAGGTGGAAACTAGGGAAATGTGGTCTTAAGTAAGAATAAGTTATTCCCACAGCTGAGAGGGTGTTAGCACTCAGCCAGGTGGGAGATGTTACCCCGTATGTCACTCTAGAGGGCAAGAATACCAAGTTTTTTCTCTTCCCTTTTTTTTTGTCTTGAAAGCAATAATCTAATCAAAGTATTTATACAGGAATGACTCACTTCTGTGTTGTCTTATGATGTCAGAATTTTACAACAGGGAGGAGCTGAATTCACAATGGGTTTCCACACACCCGCTGAAGATGGGTCTATGGCTATTTATAGCAAAGATAGAGCTTGTATTAACAGCCGCTGCTCAGAACCAGGGACTCTGGGGAGCAGTCATGGGGAAGCTGTGATGGATACATGTCACCCCACCATCCTGGGGCGTCTGTTGCTGCTCCAGCCACACAGGTTGGTGGAACTCTTTTTGAAGGTGCTCAGTCAGAAAGGAGAGAATGGAAAAATCCCTTTTAGACAACTCTCAGATGGAATAGCCTCATCTGTGAAATGTGGAGTTGTATGGTTTCTGTTCAGCTTGGTCATAACGTATGTTTAAGAGAGAAGTTCATATATTTATATACACTTGAGCTTGGAAATCTCAGTGATGTGCCTGGGAAGTTCACTCACTCTTTCCACTAACACGTGTTAGGTGCCTCCAGTAGGCCAGCACCTCCGTGTAGGACCTAGGTGCCATGTTTTTAAGGAACTCAGAGACTTAGCATACCTGGCATCTCACAGCTGTTGAACTTCCAATATTTAAATGAGGTATGGACAGGGCTTGAACCTGGCAGATATGAAGGAAGTGATGGCAGTTGCTGCTCTCATTCAGTCATTCATTCTGCAAACATACTCTGTGCCAGCAATGGGGTTACAGGCAGGAATTAGAGTCCCTGCCTTCAGAGGAGCTCCAGTTCCTAAATGCAAGTGGCAATACAATAACAGTTAAACTATTTCAAACTATGTGGTAAGAGCTCTAATGCATAGGCTCAGAGCTGAGCTCTGAAGAGGTCAGAGAAGGCTGGGGCTAAGTGGTATGTTGGTACTTCTAGGCTCTCAGTAAATTACACCCCTCAGAATTCCTCTCCTTGGGAGGTGCCCTCCCATGATGAGTCTGAGGTTGGCCGTGGGACCAGCTTAGGCCCACGGGACACCAGCAAGAATGACCTGAGTTAGACCTTGATAAGTACTTGTACACTGGGGCTTGCCCTTCTGCAATGCTTCTTCTTGGGACCTAGCTTCCAGGCTTAAAGGAAACTCAGTCATCGAGTGGAGAAGTCCATATGGAGAACTGAACCCCTAACGGACAGCCTCAGCTGAACTCCAGCTGCTGACCAGCACCAACTGCCAGCTACCGACTGAACCTTTCTTCCTAACACCCAAGCCAACACCATAGGAAATAGGGGAAATCCCTGAGTCAACCTACAGAGTCATGAGAAATAATGAATTGTTAAACCAAGGTTGGGGTGGTCTGTTCCATAGCAATGGATGACCAAAGCAAGCTGGGTCTTGATAGTTGCCTAGAAGTTAGCTAGGCCAAGAGGGGAGAAGGGCATTCTGGGGTATAAAGACATGAAATAGCATAGCATATTCAGGCACTAGGTAGCTCAACATGACGAGAATGTGGTGTATAAGGTGGAGAGAAGCACTTACTAGAACTGAGGAGGCTAGCCAGGTCCAGACCGGAGCATCTGAAGATGCGTCGGGAATCCCAAGACCACCCTTAGGTTTGATGACTCACTAGAAGGACTCACAGGACTAGTGCATAGTTGTACGGACAGCTGTGATTTATCAGAACAACAGGATGCAAAGGCAGGATCAGCAAAGGGAAAGGCACGTGGGAGAAACCAGGTGCAAGGGAAATTGTTCTTAAGAGCGTTCAGATTTCTCTCCTGGAGTCACACAGGAAACGCTTACATCTCCCAGCAAAAAGTGTGACTGCACGTGTAAAAAGTCAACAACAAAGGAAGCCTGTTAGACACTCAGGACCCAGGATTTTTACTGGGGCCTATGATGGTTATGTTTTTTTATGTCAACGTGGCTAAGCTACGGTGCCCAGTTGATCAACCATCAATCTAGATGTTGCTTGAAGATATTTTTTAGATGTAATTAACATATAAAGCCATAGACTCTGAGTAAAGCTGATTACTCTCCATATGTAGGGGGGGCCTCATTAAATCAGACGAAAGCCTTAAGAACAAAGACTGAAGTTTCCTGAGGAAGAAGAGAGAATTCTCCTGAAGATAGCCACATAGACACCTTGACTGTATTTCTAGCCTGCTGCCCTGCAGAATTTGGTCAGTTTGAACATCAACTCTGACTTTCCAGCCTGCCAGTCTGCCCTACAGATTTCAAAGTTGCCAATCCCCGCAAATGCATGAGCCAATTCCTTAAATTAATCTCTCTCTGTCTCTCTCTGTCTCTGTCTGTGTCTCTATATATATTACTTACTTACTTATTTATTTTTACACACACTATTGGTTCTGTTTCTTTGCAGAACCCTGACTTATACAGGGGCTGATCACATGGGCAACCTCTGCTTGGCATGTGCCCAAATTCCAGAAGGAAAGCAGGTGTTCAGCTTGAACCATACGGTTTGCACAGTTTAGGCAATGAGCCACTCTTATCAGTTAATAATGGGAACCCTCCCCAAATCTCAGTTCCCAGATGGCAGGTAAAGGCCAACCTGGTGAGCAGGCCTCTCTAAGAATAAGCCGTTAGGCCTGCTGTGATATCATCTTTCTGTATAGAAAGTAAGTACCTGCAATAGGGAATCATTGACTTTTAAAAAATGTAACTGTGTTATTCCACTGAAGATTTTTAAGACTGTGTACACTGGGGAGGGTTGGGGGTGACATGTCCTGTTTCATTTTACAACATGAGGGGGTGGCCCAAAGAGGAGGGAAGTGAGGAATTAAGCTTCAGATGAGAGGTCTCTCTGGTCATCCAGGCAGAGCAAGGATGCAGTGGAGAGGGTATATCTGGGAAAACAACAGGACCTGTGGGAGGTGTGTCCCACTTCCCCAGCTGTCATCTCTTCTCCCAGTCTGGGGGAGCCTCAGAGAAAGGCCTTCTGCAGCTGAGGTTGCCATGTACACTCTGTCTTGTCCCTGGAAAGGTCATGGCTGCCAGGCTCAACAGTGTGTGTGTGTGTCTGTCTGTGTACCCATGTGTGTGTGTGTTTATGTATGTGTGTGTCTATCTCTGCATGTATCCATGTGTCTGTTTGTACAGGTGTGTGCCTATGTCTGTGTGTGTATCAGTGCATTGGGCCGTATCCCCTCCCTTGCCTGTCCTCCAGGAAGAGGTGTACCCTGAGAAGGGCACATGCTGTGGCTCTGGGCAAAGAGGCAGGGAAAGGCTGGATCTGTGTCTGTCTAGTTGGTAGAGTCAGCTCTCTGGAAACCTGATGGCTCCCAGGGCCTTACCCTGATCTCTTCCCTCCCACCACAGTCCAGATAGTGCTTGGCTCTCCTGGATGCCTGTGGGGCCCAAGAGCACAGTAGAACCTTATAGCTGCAAGGGATTTGGTGGGCTCCTAGGCTTGTGCTACTCAAAGTGTGGTCCATGTGATGCCAGGGTTCTTGTTTGTGGAGTTGAAGAAAGAACTTAGCAAACACTCAAGGTAGGAGAGCCAGGGAGAGGCTTTTATTTAGAGATAAAGTGAAAGGACAGAACTCCTGGCTCATGCCAGGAGGGGACAAGAGAGTCTAGGGAGGTGCATTGTCTAGGGGATTTACAGGCAAGTTGAAGATTTTTGGGAACTGATTGATAAAGGGCGTAGGGTGTGGACTTGTTAAAAGTGGTCTTAGGATGTTTGTCCTTGATGAGACATTAAGTCCCTTTTAGCATGCTAAAGTGAATCTTACACATGATTATAAATGATTAGCATAAAAATACATGGGCTACTTTCCTTTATCTGGGGAGTATCAGCTGATCTCACTGAAGAATGACTCTAGAGCTTAATGTTTAACACAGAGTTTTGGTAGGGGGTTTCCTTGCATGTAGTTACATTGCTCTGACTGTAAATATCCTGCCTTGCTTTTTCCGGAGGCCCTCACCCTACTCTGTCTAAGCTCATGGTCCCTGTCTCACATGGGTCAGCAACACTAACATTTCTTGGAAGCTTGTTAGAAATGGAGAATCTCAGGCCCTAGCCCTGCCCAGGCCTCCACAGAATCAGAATGAACAAGATCTCCAGGTGATTCACAAGAGCAAAAAAGTTTGAGAAGCACAACGCTTGGTTCGTCCTCCGCCTAGCAGGCTAGAGGACATGTGGGTCGGTGGTTCAGCCGAGTGTGTGCTGCGCAACCAGGCTGCAGCCTTTCCTGGGCTCACGGCTCCCCGACGCATAGTCCCAGGCTTCATCTTCCTCTGCTTCAGCTTCTTATCTATGAACTGAGGACTTTAATAGTGCCTCCCCTACTGGGTTATTGCAAGTTAAACAAATTACTGTGTGTGAAATATTTAGAACAGAGCCTGGCACATGCTAAGTGATGGAAATTGTTAACTGACCTTCCTGAGTGAGGGGTCATCCAGCCTCTGCTTGTCGCTCCCACAGCATGTGCACACACACTTCCCCTGACAGGGCAGAGTCACAGTCACTCCTTGTTTAGACTGCCCTGATGGGAGACGACCCCTCCTGTAGCTCCTGGAAGCTGTGTCGGAAGTGACGTAGGAGTCTGCTCCCTTGTCACAGGACAGCCTTTCAGATTTTGTAAAATAGCTTCCTCTCCAAGTCTTCTCATAGCCAGGTAGATCTGGTCACTATAACCCATCTTTGAGGACCCTGGCTGCTTTCCTGGGAGCCAGCCTCTGAACACACAGCACTTTGTCTATGTCCTTAAGAGACACTACTGAGGGCAGGATGTTTCTCTAAAGATGGTCTCCCTTTGCCCCTTCAGACCTGCTGATTCTGCAGGACAGGACAATCAGATGGTGTGGGTAAAAGTGTACTATTTCCCGAATCTCTCACCTGGCTTTAGTGTATCTACATATCAGTAGGTGTTTCCAAGGGGTGGACAGAAGTGGTCCATCTACATGTCAGTATGTAATTACAAGGGTGTGCTAGGACTTAGCTGGACTGGAGAGGTTGGGTGGAGCCGTCTCTCTTCTGCTGCAGCCTGGTCAAGACAGAGACAGGACAACTGCTTGTAAGAAATAAACGGTTTCTTAAACTTTATTTCCCCCTTTGACTGATTTCAGTTCCAAAGGTCTTTTGCCCCAGGATTTTCCCCCCGGAGTTACAGATGGCCACAGGATGAGGTTCCTCTGTAGAAGTGCTACTACCACGGTACCCCAGGTAGAGTGGATGCTGAGCCACCCAGGAGGGTCCGTACAGAGCAGAGAGAATGAACAGCACCCTGACCAGCACACAAGGAGATGCACGTCCCCATGTCTCCACAGCCAACTTCAGCAGGTGTCCCTGGGTCAGGAGAGGGCTCATCCCAAATGGGGAACGTTCCACAATCTCTTGACTACCGCTGAATGTAAAACTTCCTTTTAAACTTTGGGCTGACGTTCTTGGAATTCAAACAAAGTAAACAAGTCCCTAAGAATAACAATGTCAACAATGAGAAGGAGGAAGATAGGAATAATAACCAACAGTTTGGGGACTTACATGTTAGTTACCTTTCAGTTCTTGACCTGCATTGTCTCATCAAATCCTCAAACAAGTCTGAGCAAGGTGCGGTTGTGACAGGGACAGAAAGTGTCAATACTGACAGCACTCTTCGGTAGCCACCTCCCCTCACCCTTTCCAGAGGGATTCTGGGTTTGCCTGCTGGACCACAGGCTTTTTCTTGTGACCATCAGTGGAGGGGAGAATTGAAAGGAGCCAAAAGGCTAAGTTAATTTACATTTTTAAGAGTCCTGGAACTTCTCCCAGAAGAAAACAACTTGTCCAGAAGCCAGAGAAAAGGTCAAGAGAGAAGTATGGGTAAGAGAGATTTGGGGAAGAGGCTGCCTCCAGGACAGGCCCCTGGGGAATTTTCTGGGTAAAAAGGATGGTTAGGGAATTTCAATTGTGTACTTTACACTATAGTTCCTCTTTGCCACACCTTTGGGAGATTTATATACATATTTGCATTTATTTTCAAGGTTTTTTGAGCTGGAGCTATGTGTCTTCTAGATTCAACACAGAGCTAAGCTGACACTGAGCAACCACTTTTAGTTGTATTACACTAGTATCATTCCCACCACTTAGAGGTAAGGAAGCAGATTAGAGAGTTGAAAATAACTTGCCTAGGGTCACACTGCCGGTAAATGTTGAAACCAGATTTCCATGAGCCAGTGGACAGCATCCCCTACCACAGTGGCTCAGTGAACATGAAAACCCATTGCAATTTCCTGGCTCTTCAGGGTGAAGGTCTTTTATTTGCCCAGTTCGCACACAGAAGTAATTCCAGAACTCTTGAGCTGTGAATGTCATTTTGTTCACTCTTTTCCTTGAAGTATGCTTCCCAAATTGTCCTCTCATCTCCTTTTCTACCCTTAATGAGCCACCCACTCCTTTCCAGAAGCAGGCCTCTAGATGAACTTCTCCAACCAGCCAATGTCTGCATGAGTGGACACTTCCTGAGGTCTTCATCAAGCTTTGACCTTGTACGTTATAAAGCCAGAGTCTGCCATGGTGATGAGAGGCTGGCAGGCCTGGCAGAGCACAGTGGGCACAGGAAGCCCTGCCAAAACCGTTCACTGCCTCCATGATCATTTCTTGAGCCCAGACCAAGAAAACAGCACTCCCTAAAGGTAACTCTCTTTCCTTTCCCTCTGAAACTCTCTCTGCCGTGAAGCTCTATTGTTATAAAAAAAAATTAAGTGTGCCAGCAAGGCAGTGTTGAAAAAATTGGACTCTAGAAAATTGGACCTGGCCAGTAGGAAGAGAGGAGGGGGGACTTTTATATATTTTTTTATCACACAATGATTCAAGCATAAGAAAAATAGAAAGAATAATATATGCCATCCAGCTTTACCAATCTTTGAACTTCCTGTATTTATTTCAAATCCTTTTGGTACAGATGAAACACCTATGTACCCCTCCCAATCCTGCCCCCCAGCCACCTTTCTCAAATATGTCATTTAATATCCCCATGCATGTATCTATACATTTACTACATATGAGTGTGTCTTAAAGAATATATGGTGGTGTTTTGCATGTTCAAAATTTTACACAAATAGTATCATACTGTATATAACTTCAGCAAGTTGCTGTTTTTACTCAACAATACGTTTTCTGAGATACATGCAGTTCTTGTTTATCTGTTTCACCGAAAACACCAAAAATGGTGTATTGTACCTATTTTGTAAATTTTCATTAATTCTTCTGTTTTTGGAGATGTGGGTTATTTCCAAGTTTTTTTCTGATACAATTGTTAAAAAAGAGAGAACAGATCCAAACGGAGTCATTGGTGCCAAGCCCCATGTCAGCAAACCAAGACTTAATACCTAACCTAGTGGCAGTTTCAGCTTCTCCTGGGATTGTAAACCTTTAACCAATCAATCTGGAATTACCTGGTCAGCACTAGTGAGATAATCTGCACAACAGACCAGTCTGTCCCTCCTAGAAAGGTGACCAATGCATATATACAGAAGAGTCTCTAGGATATATACCTGTGTCCCAGAAAGGAACTTTTCATGTGACAAAAATCCTGGGCTGCATCTCAAGTTTGCAAACTGCAACCAAGGGAATATGAAATGTGCCTAGTGACGGCCTCCAGCTTCTACCTTGGGAGGCCACGTCCTGTGTGAGTGAACGTGGCCACCTTTCCAAGAATGGGGTCCCTAACAAAGCCCTTACATCCAGACTCAGCTGAAGACCCCTCTGTGAATCATTCATCTTGTCTGTTTTCTCTTTCAGATTTACTGTTGGCAATAGCAACATTCTGGGCTGTTCTGATGATTCATATTGAATATGACAGTGAGAGAGTCAGGAGGGAGGAGGGCATGACTGTTTAGAGAAGGGAAAATGGGATTATTATGTGGAAATCAGGACTCATGTTCCACTCAGCCATTTTCTGATAACTAACCACCCAGCAAAGATTTATTAATCCCCAGTTCTGTGGGTCCCTCTGTTTGTTTCTCCTGGTCTTGTTTATGCAGTTAGTTTCAGCTGTAGGATTGGCTGGGCAGAAAGGCCCAAAGGGGTCCTATGCACATGTCTAGAAGTTGGTGCTGGCTGTTGGCTGGGACCTTGATTCCTGTCTCCTCAGTCCCTCCCTTTCCAATAAGGCTAACCCAGGTTCCTCACACTGTGGTCTTGGGCAGCATTCCGTGAGTGGAGGCTGACACTGTAAGGACTCTTGTGGTGAGGCCTAGAACTCATATGGTGTCACTTCTGATCTGTTGGCCAAAGGAAGTCATAGCCCAGTGCAAAGTTAAGGGGCAGGGGTGGCAGCCCAGAGTTGACAACCCCTCTTATTTGTGGGAGTAGTGAACTCGTGAGACATTGCAAAGGAGCATGGGACAACTTGTTTCAGCCATCTTTGAAAACAATCTCCCATGATTAAACAATTTGGGCAGAGAGGGACATTTAAGATTTGCCTTTGAGTTTTTAGCTAGAATCTTCTGTGCAATTTCTAAGATAGGTTAACATGATGTAATTCTCATCTGCCTGGCTTTCCTGGCTAGAAAGAGGCTCAGGGAGGGATAGAGTTTTTAAATTATTGATGATTACTGATTCTTCTCTTCACCTGAAAGTCCAATAAGGAATCTACCTTCAACCTTTCTGAACTAGTTCTTTAAATAATGATTTTTAAGCACCTGTGTCCAATGCATCGTGCCAGCTGCCGGAGATACCGCAGTGAGCCAGACAGGTATGGCCCCTACTGTCTCAGAGCTTTCATTCTGTGGAAGGGAAAGGACATTAAACAATGAGTTATGCAGGAAAAGATTTCATTACAACTAGATTAAATGCCACAGAAGAAGTAAGGCATGTGGAGAGTAAATGTAAGAGGGGGCCCCGCCTGGGTGTTGGGGTGATAGGAAGCTTCCTTAAAGAAGACATATGAGCTAATTTTTGAGGAATAAATAAGACGGCGTTACACAGGCTCAATGGGGGAGAGTGGTAAAAGGAATATTACAAGGAGAAGAAACAGTATGTACTAAGTAAGATCCTAGAGAGGGAAGAAGAGTGCATGTTTGAGGAACTGAGAAATAAACCGAGGAAAGGGGAGAAGTGACGAGATGAGGCTAGAGAAGAGGCCGGAGCCAGATCATGCAGGACCTCACAGGCCACACAAAGGGTTTTGGTCGGTCCTGGATCGCACTGTGTCCCCTGCAAATACATAGTTGAAGCCCTAACCTCACAATACGACTGTTTTGGAGGTAGGGCCTCTGAGGAGATAATTAAGGTAAAAGGAAGTCGTCCAGTGGGGCCCTATCCCCACAAAACTGACATTTTAATAAGGTGGGAAGGAGACACCAGGGCAGGACAAGCAGAGAGGAAAGGCCCTGTGTGGACATGGCAAGAGGTGGGCATCTTCAAGTCAAGGAGAAAATCCTCACCAGAAACCAACCATTTCAACATCTTGATCTTGGCCCTTCAGCCTCCGGGACTGTAAGAAAATAACTTCCTGTTGTTTAAGCCCCCTACTCTGTGGTGTGTGTCAGGGAAGCCCTAGCAGACTCATACAGCATGTGAATGAAATCCTGAGATTTGTGCTCTGAAAAGATCATCCTGGTTTCTAGGTGGGGGATGGACCCAAGGAACAAAAACTGTTTCCTGGAGATCAGTTAGGAAGCTGTCACAGAGACCTGGGTAGGAGGCGAGGGTGGCCTGCGTCAGGTTGGTGGCAGCAGGGATGGAGAGAAGGGGGGCCAGACAGAGACACGGGAGGGAAGGCCATTTAGAGAGAGTGACAGCAGTGGAGCCTGACTAGCGGAGAGAGGCTGAGGAGTCCTAGGAAGGAGAGAAACTGAGACCACAGGTACCAATTCTTGTAAGGTTGGCTGTAAGAGAAGAGAAACGGGCCATAGGTATGGAAGAAGAAGAGTTCTGCTTTCTTTTTTTTTTTTTCCAAATATGTTAAAGTTTTGTTTTCTTATTAGATGAAAGAGACTTAAGCATTTTTACATGTTGATGCAAAGGGAAGTCCTGGAGAGTAGACTTAAATAAAAGTGTCAAGTCCTACCATAGAACAGGGGTGGGGGAGGAAACAAACCACAGGTTGAGAGAGAGAAGCCCTGGATGAGATTCATGTGCAAATAAGAATGAATGAAACGCTTCCTTTATGCTCTAAACTGTCTTGTTCAGAGTTTGTAAGGTGGCTGCCATCCATTGTCAGCTTATGCTCATGTGACCGGGGAAACC
The DNA here is from genome assembly GCF_040802235.1 of Manis javanica. Classification (NCBI taxonomy): domain Eukaryota; kingdom Metazoa; phylum Chordata; class Mammalia; order Pholidota; family Manidae; genus Manis; species Manis javanica. Next base: position 227,458,986 of record NC_133156.1, read on the forward strand.
TGTCCGTCCACCAAGCGTGGGCTTTTCCTTTTCCTTCAGCTGGTTGCTCAGGAGCCTCCCTACAGCCCTGGGCAGGAGTCGAGGGAGGGGCACTGGCTTCCCCGGCGGGTGCCCTGGGGTTCCAGGCTCCCTGCTTGCTGTGCCCACTTGACCTGCTCATGCTCAGTCTCAGATGCGCCTCTTCCATGTCACTGAGGGTTATGCCGGGCCTGCTCAACCTTACAGCTTGATGGTTCTGACACGACTCAAGTCATGGTGGGTGGTTTCCTTTGCACGGTCACTTGTTGCCCCATGCTAGGGCATTCTGTCTGTTGTAGGGCCCAGGAGTATGCCAAAAGTTGTTTTTCGAAGGGCACTTTATTCTCTACCCCACCAAAGGTCATGGCCTCACTCCAGAACCCCAAAGGTCCGCATTGGGATTCTACCACCTGGGACTGACCACAATCTCTATATGGCACCTTTTCCCACCACTGATACCTCCATCACCATAGGGTCCACAGGACTATGTGGCCCAGGTGACAGAGTGCCTGCTGCAGAGCCCTTCCCTGGCACAGTCCAGCCAACTTGGCCCACCCCTCTCACAGCACATGAGGCCCAGATGTAAGGGGCCACCAGAAGGGGGTAAACATGCAATTTTAACAACTCCCCCACCCTATGTGCTAGTCCTCAGAAGCTTGCTAAACACTCTTTTTCCATCCTTACAACTTCCCTGTGAAGCAAGGCTTAAACTTCTTGTAATACAGATGGAAAACTGAGGCACAGAGAGGCAAAGAGACTTGTTCAAAATTATCCCACAGTGCGAGGCAGAACCAAAAAGAATGCCAGGTGACTCAGACCAGGCGACAGATCTTTTAGAGGCAAGGTAAGTGGAGTGGGGAGGAGAAGCGAGTACTGTGATGGTCAATTCTATATGTCAACTTGACTGGCCTAAAAGATGTCCAGGCAGCAGTTGAAACATTATTTCCAGGTATGTCTGTGAGGATGTTTCCAGGAGATCTGGCGTTTGAATCCATAGACTAAGTGAAGAGGAACCATCTTCACCAACAGGGCATCCCCCCATCAAAGGTATAAATGGAACAAAAAGATAGCAGTAGAGTGAATTTGCTCTTTCCTTAGGCTCAGACATCCATCTTCTCCTGCCCTTGGACATCGGAGCTCCTGGTTCTTGAGCCTGTGGACTTGAACTGGGACTTCCACCCTTGGCTTCCTGGCCGTTGTGTTTGGACTGGATTTACACCACAAGCCTTTCCTGAGTGTCCAGCGTGCAGAGAGCAGATCGTGGGACTTCTCTGCCTCCATAATCACATGGCCCAAACCCTCATAATAAGGCCCTTCCTATATCTATATCAATAACTATATCTGTATCTCTAACTATATCTATGTATCTATCCTATCAGTTCTATTTCTCTGGAGAGTCCTGACTAATACATCGCCCCAGTAGATTGAAAGCCAGTCCTACCCTGAATTACTAGAAGAATGTATTAGCCTCAAAACATTACCTGATTGAATCAAGGTCAGTCCTAAGCACATGGAAGTAGATGGTGTGGTCTGGGCAACTCTCATCTCCTTCTGCATACCACCCACCCTACACACCCACACACACACGCCAGGCTATTTAGAAACCCAAATGTTTGAGACCCAGTTATAAGATAATCAAACCAATCAATCGTCAGTGAAACCCAAGAATAACCCAGGAGCAGATGAAAGAACTCACTCAAGGGCTTGGAGCTCTTTCTTCCAGCCCCAGTGCTTACTTTTAGAGCAGCAGTTCTCAGATACCTTTAAAGAGCATCTGAACTGCCTGGATAATTTGTTAAAACTGAGGTTGCTCAGCCTCAGGCCAAGATTTTATGATCCATTAGGTTTGATTAGGGCCCAGGAAAATGTGCATTTCTCACAAGGTCCAAGTTGATGCTGTATTAGTCAGGGTTCTCCAGAGAAACAGAACAAATAGGAGATATATACATAACAAGTATATGTACACAAACAAATAGGAGAGATATATCTCCTTTTGTTCTAATAACTCTCTTTCTGGAGACAGAGAGAGAGAGAGAGAGAGAAAAACAGAGAGAGATTTGGTTCACATGATTACGGAGGCCAAGAAGTCCCAAGATCGATAGTCCACAAGCTGGAGAACCAGGAGAGCAATGATGTAATTCCATCCAGTCTGAAGGCCAGCAGGCCTGATACCCAGGAAAAGCTGATGTTTCAGGCTGAATCTGAAGGCAGAAAAAGCCAATGTCCCACCTCAAAAGCAGTCAGGCAGGAGTTCTCTCTCACTGGGGAAGGGTTGCCATTTTGTTCTATTCAGGCCTTTGACTGACTGAACGAGGCCCACCCACACTGGGGAGGGCAGTCTGCTTTACTCAAAGGCCACCTATTCAAATGTTACTTTCATCCAGAAACACCCTCACAGACACACCCAGAGTAATGTGTGTGCAGGTGTCTGGACACCCCATAGCATAGTCAACATCGCAAACTAACCCTCCCAGATGCTGATCCTGCTGCCCATGACAAGGTTTTGAAGTCACTGCTGCAGAGTGTCTGCTTCCTTTTGTGAAGGGTTAGATCATCATCTCCCTGCCACCAGCATCCTCACAACCCAGTGGGGAGCACCCGTGACCCTGGAACAGGAGCCGCAGTGGTGACCAGGTTTGATCTGCTTGCAAGAGACCCCTTGGCTGAGTGGCAGGAACACTGCCCTGCTGGCCATGAGATCCACCCAGGCCACTTCACCCCCTAGGCTTGAGCTTCTTTTAGAGTTCACAGACCAAGATAGCACACACTTAACACTGAAATAAATGTATTTGTTATTTATCTGAGATTCAAATTTCATAAGGCAACCTCTTTTTTATTTCATTGTATTTTTCACTAAATTTGGTGACCCTAATTGTTTTCTTTTGAAATGGGGTGCCCCCAAAGTCCTGGGGATGTGAAAAGGCATCAGGCCGGCTGGGCTGACAGGGCCATTGTGATAAGGACACTTCCAGCCCAGGAGCAAATCTGGATATATCGTACTGCCCTGGCTGAAGGGAGCACAGCCTTCTAACCCAGGACCAGGCGAGGAGACGAGTCAGCCCTTGGGGAGGACGGGAGATGGCAGTGCTCACATCACCCACAGAAGGATGTCCCTCTCAGACCAGCAGTAAACAGGAAGTTCCCTCCAGCCACAAACGCATTGCTTTTCTTGCCAGGGTTAAGAAGATGCTAAACTAGGATTCAGAACAGTAGTAGTGCTGCATTTGGCAACCCCAAACTGGATTGCCAAGCTCCCTACCCAGAGGTGCCTCCAGTTTTCTAGATCCCAGGCCAAAGGAGGCCCCTCACCCAGGGCCCAGACCAGAGAGAGAACCCCAAATCTGCTCTGGCAAGAGGAGGAATTTCCCTACAGGCCCTCAAGGTGCTCAGGATTGGGTGAGGTGCTGGGTGGGTGGTCTCTCCTACTCTGGGAGCACAGTTTGCCGGTAGCCTCACAGCTGCTTTACTGCATGTGGGCCCTCTTGCAGCTATGCCCTGTCGGCCCACAGGCTCCTCTCTGTGCTACACAGCCCTCTGAGCTCCATGGTAGAGGACACTCGGGGTCCTAGAGTCTATCATCTCCTGTCCTGCAGCCACCATGACCCTCCTTAGGCCTCATGTCAAACAAGCTAGAATGAGTGGAGGCAAAGGCCAGGCTAAAGCTGAGGGAGGTATGGGCCTGAGACCCCACCGGCACCCCGACCCCCACCCCCATCCATAGGCCCTATGGCAGCACAAGGCAGAAGAGAAGACAGAACCCTGGCCCAAGGGGCAAACGACTGGCTCTGCCAGCTCTGCCACTCACTTGCTGCTTGGCAAGTCACTTAGCTGCTCCCAGCCTCAGTTTTCCTTCTGCAAAATGAGTATATGATTCTGACCACCCCTGCTTCCTCAGGCTGCTGTGAGAGTCAATTACCCGTGAAAGGGTTTTGTAAACTATAAGTTGCTGTTAGTTAGGGCCCTTTTAGTCCTAAGTATGAGAAATAAGACACAAATTAGATGAGGTCAAAGGGGAATTTACTGGCTCAGAGTATCAAGACCCAGAGTAGGCACAGGAAGTACTCTCCTCTCCTCTCATCCCTGTGTCTCTCTGCACATCTGTTTCTCTCTCTGGCAGTCTGGCTTCTCCCAGAAGCCTGGAGCATCCCCCAGCTTGCCCTCCCAATAGGTGTTTCCCCCATCTGTTAGCACTAACTTGAAAAATCCCGGAGAGGGTCCTCACTGGTCCCACGTCCACCCATGAATATAGCGACTGTGTTTAGCAGCCCCTTCTAGAACTATATATTTGGAGAGCTAGGAGGTTCAGTTCATCAGAGGAAAAAAGGGATTATTCCCTAGCGAGGGGTCATGTGATGGAAAGATAACGACTATGAAAGTAATGTTTTATCAATAATATTGTTGTTCTCGTTGTCACCAGCATAAGTTGGCCACATTTTCCTAATTCCCATTATTCTTGGACAGAATCGTGGCTAATGGCACAGGCTCTGGCACTCAGATCGCCTGAATTCAAATTCTGGTCCTGCCACTTTCTAACTGTGCAACATTAGGCAAGTGGCTTAACCACTCTGTGCCTTAGTTTATATGTTTGTGAAGATTAAATGAGTCAATACATGTGGAATGTGATGAATATTGCCTGGTAACTGCCAGGTATTCAATTAATACTAATCATTATTACTGTCACAGGAAAAAAGGGGCCGTGCCAAGGAGCCCTAGTGTGAGAGAGAACTAGGAACAAAGCCATCACTCCTCACTTACTCACCAGCTTTCTTCCAGAAAGCACTTATAAGTTCAGGAACTGCAGTTCAACAAGGACTTGGTGTAGCAAGCCCTGAGGACGTTTTTTTTTCTTTTTAAGGTATGATTGATATACACTCTTATGAAGGTTTCACATGAAAAAACAATGTGCTTACTATATTTACCCCTATTATCAAGTCCCCACCCATACCCCAATGCAGTCACTGTCCATCAGTGTAGTAAGATGCCACAGATCCACTATGTGCCTTCTCTGTGCTACACTGTTCTCCCCGTGATCCCCCACACCATGTGTACTAAACATAATACCCCTCAATCCCCTTCTCCCTCCCTCCCCACCCGCCCTCCCACACCCTTCCCCTTTGGTAACCACTAGTTCATTCTTGGAGTCTCTGAGTCTGCTGCCATTTTGTTCCTTCAGTTTTGCTTCATTGTTATACTCCACAAATGAGGGAAATCATCTGGCATTTGTCTTTCTCCGCCTGGCTTATTTCACTAAGCATAATGTCCTCCAGCTCCATCCATGTTGTTGCAAATGGTAGGATTTGTTTCTTTCTTATAGCTGAATAGTATTCCATTGTGTATATGTACCACATCTTCTTTATCCAATCATCTACTGATGGACACTTAGGTTGCTTCCACATCTTGGCTATTGTAAAAAGTGCTATGGTAAACATAGGGGTGTATATGTCTTTTCGAATCTGAGAAGTTGTATTCTTTGGGTAAATTCCAAGGAGTGGGATTCTGGGGTCAAATGGTATTTCTATTTTTAGTTTTTTGAGGAACCTCCATATTGCTTTCCACAATGGTTGAGCCAGCTTACATTCCCATCAGCAGTGTAGGAGGGTGCCCCTTTCTCCGCATCCTCGCCAACATCTGTTGTTCTTAGTCTTTTTGATGCTGGCCATCCTTACTGGTGTGAGGTGATATCTCACTGTGGTTTTAATTTGCATTTCCCTGATGACAAGCGATGTGGAGCATCTTTTCATGTGCTTGTTGGCCATCTGAATTTCTTCTTTGGAGAACTGTCTCTTCATATCCTCTGCCCATTTGTAAATAGGGTTATTTGGTTTTTGGGTGTTGAGGCATGTGAGTTCTTTATATATTTTGGATGTTAACCCCTTGTCAGATATGTCATTTACAAATATATTCTCCCATACTGTAGGATGCTTTTTTGTTTTGTTGATGATGTCCTTTGCCGTACAAAAACTTTTTAGTTTGATGTAGTCTCATGAGTTCATTTTTGCTTTTGTTTCCCTTTCTCGAGGAGATGGGCTCAGGAAGAAGTTGCTCTTGCTTATATTCAGGAGATGTTTGCCTGTGTTGTCTTCTAAGAGTTTTATGGTTTCATGACTTACATTCAAGTCTTTAATCCATTTTGAGTTTACTTTTGTGTATGGGGTTAAACAATCCAGTTTCATTCTCTTGCATGTAGCTGTCCAGTTTTGCCAACACCAGCTGTTGAAGAGGCTGCCATTTCCCCATTGTATGTGCATGGCTCCTTTATCATATATCAATTGACCATATATGGTTGGGTTTATATCAGAAGCCCTGAGGATTTTATAAGTGGCTAGGAAGTCTCTCTCCTCCAGAAGTAAGGGAGGCAGACATAGAGAGAGGGCTTTCCTGCACATTGGCCTGTGCTGGTTAGAAGTGGATGCAGGGCTCTATAGAAAGCCGCAGAGGGCTCTGGGTCCAGAGGAAGCTCTCGAGGAAACCACACCTCTGCTGAGTTTGCCAAGCAAGGAAAGGCAGGCAGGACACTGCTCTGGTTAGTCCTCAAGCCACTGTGCTCACCCCCAGACCCACACTTCCCTGATTTGCGCCGCTGGGGTTGGAGCTCTGCAACCCTTGTCAGCTGGGTCCTGGACGTTCTGCCAATGGGCAGACTGGCAAGCAGGAGTGAAGGGACTTGTCCTGCCAGTTTCCCCCCAGCAAGAGCCAACAGCCCAGAAGCATCAGGTGGAGCCTAAGGCTCCCATCAGCCTCAGGGGCTGGCAGCCTCGGAGAAGCAATTGACAAAAAGCAGGAGCTGAGAGGCTGTGGGGAGAGCAGTTGAGTAAACCAGTGGACAAGAAGCATCAGAAAGTTTCCCAGGGATCAACAGGCAAGGTCAGGTGTGTGGATGGCCCTCAGGTTCAGCACTTGGTACAAGGAAGGGGCTGCTGGGGGCAGAAGACAGCTCCAGGGCAGTTCAGAAACAAGGCCTCAGGTCCTAGGATGCGGGCTCAGCAGGCACAGCCTGGGCCAGGGGAGCTGTTGCCCAAGGCAGGGATCAAAGCACCCGGACACCCCCTCTGCTTCCCAAGCACTGGTGGTTTGTTCAGACTCTGGGCCAGGACTCTGAGTGTGGCATGTTAGGGGAGGAGGTCTCTAAGGACAGGAGGCAGTGGCTGTTCCCCCAGACAAGGGAGCTGGCATCCTCTGAGCACCTCAGAGCTGGCATGGACTGAGCTCCCACCTCCATATTAAAGGAAAACTCTCAAAGAGCTCCTCTGTGTGATGCCCTCTGGAGTTGGGCACAGAGCATTGTGTGGCCACCACATACAGGAAATGTACATATGTGGTGGGGACAGGGGGTAGTTTTAAAAGAGGCCTGGGAGATTTCCGTTAGGTTGGCCATTCCCTTAAATAGCTCATTTGTGGCCTCAAACACTTCTGTCTTCAAGATCTTGTCCACTCTCATGGCTTCAGTGTCCACCTTTACTCCTAAATATGCATCTCCAGCCTTGACTTGGTGTTTGAGCTCCACATATGCAAATTCCCCTAACTAGCTCCACAGCAAGGTCCTGCAGCATTTCAGGCTGCACACAACACCTGCCTCCCTTTCCTCCAAATGCTCCTCCCCCGCTTCCCTAGTTCCACAAACCTCAACGCATCATCATGTCACCCAGGCTCAGACTCATGGCCGACGTCTCCTCACCACCACCACCAGGAAGAATATCCTCCCTCGCTGTCTGCCTCAGGTCCACCCGCACCCCTCATACCTACTGCTGCCACCCAAGCCCCTACAGAGCCTCCCTTGTCCTCCGATCCTGACAACACTAGGAGCCAGATTCCCCTTCCAGAGCCCCACTCTCCTCCCTGAAGCTTTGGTTTAACTCAAACCCAATGCCTCGCTCAGGGCCCCTCACTGCCTTTCCCGCATCTGACCCCACACAGACTCCCTGGGCCGCCTAGTCAGGCCCCACCAGATTCCTGAAACAGGCCAGCCAGGGGCCCGGTCCCAGTGTGAGAGCCTGAGGCCTGGAGCCTGACGCTGATTCTGGAACAGACTGGTTGCCCGTGGAGGCAGGGTGGGGTCCCCCTGTGAGGCTGGCCCTCAAGCGGCCACTCCCTGGGCTGTGATGGTGACTGTCGTGAGCAGCACCAGGATCAATGAATCGCAGACAGGTCACAGTGCAAAGGCAATAACTCAGGGTCACCAGTCAGCCTCGTTTGTCCCTCACACAAACCCCGGGGCCCGTGGGAGGCACAGGTCGTGCCTGGGAGGCCCAGTAAGAAGTGAGGATGAGGCTGGCTGCTCCGCTCTGCCAAGCGGCTTCCTTTCTACCTGGCTCTTGTCTCACCATCTGAGTGTTGCTCTGAGTTTTCATCTCTGTCCGATTCACCTGGTGTTGGTGGAAACACCAATCTGATCTCCTCTAACCGTAAAGGAGCTCTAAAGGTGCTCTTCGCTATTACCTTCGGAAATTCATTTCTGCTGTTTTCCATCTTACATGTTATGTTACGTCTCTGGCCTTTTTTCTGAAGGGCTTCAAGAGGCCTTTGGATCAAGAAATAAAATGCTGATCTTTTAAAAATATATATAATATCACATAATTTTCCACCTTTAAAAGTTGTATAGCATTTTTAGTTCTAAAATAAAAAGCATAGATACACAAATCAACATGTTATTCTCAGAGAAAAAAATGTTTCTTAAGGGGATATATTCAGAGGTGGCTTGCAAAATGCTATTTTTTTCTTCAATTTATTTAGCTATTTTAATGGCTTCCAAATGTGTTACACTCACTCCCCAAAACCCTGGTTACATGATAGATTCTCAAGTCAGTGTAAGAGATATTTTAAAGAAAGTTCTAAGATTCTTCATTTTATAAAAAGTTTCAATCCAGAGTTTATATAAATGAAAAAAAATCAGCAGCAATAATTAAGAGCATCTGTGTTCTACAGGTAAAACGGTAGGTAACAAAACTCACAGTCCATGTTACAATAACTTTATGATTTAGATGCATCTTACTACATCGGAAACATATTTAATTTCTAGGAAAAAACAATGGCAAACAAATTCAGGAAGATTATGTAACATGGAGCAAACAATACTGAGTCAGGAAGAAAGCTATCTCTTCCGGATCATCTCTCTCCTATAAACCAAGACAGTGGTCCCTCTAGCTTTGCTTATAATAGAATAAAGTGGAAACAACCAAATATCCATGAACAACAGGCCAAGGACCCTAAGCGTCCATTAAAAAGGGAGATCGGTGCTGATAGAACAAGGATCACATAAAAAGCTTTCCCGCATCAATTGTAAGGAATTGTTAGAAAAATCTATAGCCCATTGCTCTTTTAAAACAGATGGTGTTAGTGAGTGTTTATCTGTGTGCATCGGGGTTCTACCTAACAGGAATAATCTGCTGGCTTGTGTGTGTGCATTTACCTCCCTCCGTCTCTCTCACTGGTACCCCAAGGGCTGGACTGGATAGTTTTTTTTTCTTCAGCTCACACCTGAGCAAGAATAAAGATTCAAAAACCCTTGCTACACAAAATTTCTTTTATGCATATTTGCAGAGCCAGTTTTTCCTCTCCCAAACATACAGTGAGACTTGAGACTGTGACTGAGAAAGTCAGGAAGAAGGCAGGGTGCCAGGAGGTGAAGGACAGAAAAACAGATGAGGAATCAAGAAAGTGGGAGAGAGGAGAGCTAATGTCAAGTGTGGGTTCCTTGTCAACTTTCTAATTGAGGCTCATCTCAATTGTCAGCAGGCCTCGGTTCTTGAAAGACTCCTGAACAGAGGAGAGAGGAACAGTCAGGATGGACTAGATTATGCTGCAGATTTTTTCCCCCAAGTAATCAGTGGTTTAAAACAACAAAGGTGAATGTTGCTCATATTACATGCCTACATAGGGTTGGCTGGGCAATACCTTCTGACATATCATTCTTATACCAGGACTAAGGCTAACAGAGAAGCCACCAGAACACTGCCAGTCACCAAAGCAGAGGGAAATGGAAAGTGTAGAAAATATGCATTGGCTCTTCACCCTTCAACCTAGACAAAGCATGCATGATTTCTACTCACACTTTATTGAGCACAGCAAATTCTAGGTCACATCTAACTCCAAGGGAGGCAAGGAAATACAATCCCACCATGTGCTCAGAAGCAAGGCTAGAAATAGTGAACAGCATGAATGACCACAACAGTAGAGGCCTTGGACCATGGTCTGGGGATGAAGGTATGAGGAGAGAACTGCTTCCCCTCCACAGGTGGAACTGAACAGGATGTGATTTCTCCAGTGAGCAAAGCAGCACTGGACTCTCTACCATGGTTTACATCTCTGTATAGAAACTTTCTGGAAGTAAGCAAGGAATCCGACTGTTCTAGAAATAGGGAGTGAGGAGTAAGAAAATTCAACTTTTACTTTATACCCTTTGCCATGATTGAAATGTGAAGCATGACATTCATTTGTGTGGATTAACCTATGAGACCCAGGTCTGCCACCTAACTGCTCAGCAGGTGACCGTGTAAAATGGTCAAAAGGAAATCCAAAGAATGAGTGTTCATGACTTGGAGCAACCAGGCTTTGCCCAACAGAAACATCTAGACACTGATAAGCTGACCTTGGGTGAAAGAACACTGTCCTGACACCCAGAACCCAGTCGACACCTGCTCCAGATATGTCCTGGTACTTAATGCGTCCTAGAGGGAACAGTCTGGTCCTTGTCCCCAACACTCAGAACATTTTTTCCAGACCAAGGGCCAGCGTCATGCTGCTTACTATGTCATCTCTGATTGCAAAAGAAAAGTAACAGTGGAGACCATGATCATGATTTGGAGCAAGGAAGTTTAATGTCCTAATTTCTGAAGAAGTCTCAGATTCCATCTGGGATCACTCCCCACTACCACCCTGGGTCCAGGCAGGGGCCTGGGGCAGGCCAGGAGCTCAGGGAGCATGCGGCAGGACACCACGAGGAGCAGGAAGCTGCCTCCCAAGAGCCTCACCTGGGGGACCCTTGGTATCATCACAACGGGACTGGGAGCCAAGAGCAGCTGGTTGTGGGAAGGAGGGGAAGGTGGGTCTCGAAGTAAGACAAGGCCTAACTGGGATGCATGACCTGGGGCCAAGCTTGCGGTGGGGAGGCCCCCCTCCCTGCTTCCCACCTCCAGGTGTGCATCCACTGCCAGCTGGAGAACACTCAAGGCTTGGAAGATGCCCCTCCCCTTACAGAACCTCCTCAGGACAGGGCCTGGAGCCCAGGGCAGAGCAAGGGCAGAAGTGCGGATCATAAAAAAGGACAAATGTGATGCATTCCCTCATCATTCAACAAATATTTCATTATTTTGATTCACGAAGTACCCTTGAGTGGCAGGGAGCCCAGGACTGTGGTGGGAGCCAAGGGATATACAAACATGCCTAGAACCCCACCCTCACCAACCCACAACCCAGAGGGGAGGACGACATACAACCAAACACCAGGGTGGAGGACCAGCCGGACTCATAAGAGACACAGGATTAATCTGGTGACACCCAAGGAGGAAAGTACTAATTCCTGCTCAAGGTGTCCACGGCCCTTCCTGGGACTTTCAGCCTGATTCCTGGCCTCCTTCAATAAGAAGCTGGACAGAAGCAGCCTCCTGTAATTTCCTTCATTCTAAGGTGGACTGTGCTGCTGGGGAGAAGGTATATGAGGGCTTTCCTAGAGTTTCACTAGCAGCTGTGTCCTCAGGAACAGGGCAGATAAAGAGTCCACAGTTCAGAAGGGTGGTATAACCAAAAATAAATATTTGGTCTTTGTTCCCAGTTCCTGGCACAAAGCTCCAGAACCTCTGGAGTGAGAGTGTCTTTTGTCTGCTAATGAGATGACTGGTGGCTGGGGCCCCAGAAAGCTTCTGGACAGGGGCTGGTTGGCAGAAAGTCCAAGACAAATTAGAAGATTGGCATTTTGGGCCCCACCTTGATCCTGGACCTCTAGGGAGGGAGCAGGGGCTGGAGATCGAATTCAATCACCAATGGTCAGTGATTTAATCCACCTACGTAATGGAACCACCATAAAGGACAAAGTTCAGAGAGCTTCCGGGTTGGGGAACACATCAAGGTGCTGGGAGGGTGACACCCCCCAAGAGACCCTTAAGGCTCCGCACCCCTCCCCCAGCATCTTCTCCATTTAACTGTTCCTGAGCTGCATCCTTTGTGCTAAACTGGTAGTAGTAAGTAAAGCGTTTTCCCAAGTCCTTGGAGTCATTCTAGCAAATGATCAAAACTGAAAATGATCAGTTTTGAAAACACTGAAGGGAGGGAGCTGTAACCAAGCTGGACAGAAGTGTGGGTAACCTGGTGACCCCATATTTGGGATGGGTGTCTGAAGTGAGACAGTCTTGTGGAACTGAGCCTCTTAACCTGTGAGGTGGGTCTGTGCTGACTCCAGATAGTTAGTGTCAGAATTGTCAGACACCCAGTTGGTATCAAGAAAGTGGAATTGGTTGATATGAAAAGAAAACTTAACAGGAAGGAAGCTCATGGGAAGTGCCCTGCATTAGTTGCAGCCCTTTCCATATCAGTAGGCTCATTGATAAAGCAAAGTCATATTTAGGCGTCTAGGTCCAGCTTCAGGAGCAGAGAGACTGAGCAGCGCTCTCTGCCCCTCCCCTTTTTGCATCATCTCCCAGGGTTCCGGGGAACTGCTCTCCCAGGCTTTCTGGGCACTATAGTGGTTCCTTCCTGTCCCACATTCTCACCTGGGAAGGCAGGTATCTCTGCCCCTTGTTTCTATTTAGTCTTGTAATCACATCAGCCTCCTGGGGTCTGCTCTAGCTTTTCATCCTTTATTCTGGAAATCTGACTGTCCTCTCTTTTGCCTAAAGCTAATAAAACCCCTCCTTCCCAAGAATATGTCTCTTGCTTCTTTCCCTGTTCAAGCCAGTTGGCATCTTTAAATAGTAAGTAAAGCATCATGTCTTCCTGAACAAGGTTCATCAGAGCCAAAGCTTTCCAAGTTGCAAGAAATAAGAATCCATACACGTTAAACAAAATTGGAAATTTATTGTAAGGTTTCAGGTTGTCCCAGACAATCAAAAAGCAGGAAGGACAGTTAGATGGTGGTTGGACCACAGGACAGAGACCAGAACTGAAAAACAGCCATGCATCCAGGTTGCTGCCCTCCCAGGACTTCCCCCCACCTCTTGGGGACACATCATTGCTCAACACCGTCTTGCTGTGTAGCTTCTTCATTCTTCTCCCACAGTGGCTTTCTGTACATTTCTGCCCACATAATGGAAGATGGCCCCACATAGATCCCAAGATTTACAATTCCTCAGATCAAGCAACCATCAGAATTCTAATTTCAAAGTCCCAAAAGAAGAGAATGTATTCATGGTGCCCACCTACAATATCAAATAGCTTTGACCCAGAGAGGCATCCCGTAACACCAGTATGGCTCTGAGATCTGCCTGTGGTGATGGAGCAGTTCTTAGGGAAGCTGGGGGTATTGTCCTCATTGGACACCCCAAAACTCCACAATGACTATGCTCTAGCACTTTAGGATCTTAGAATTAGAATTATGCACACTCAACCTACAGAGAATCTGGGAACACCACTTGTGTGGGGCTAGAGGTGTCTGCAGCAAAAAGGGCAGTACAGACCTGTCCAGTCCTTCAATCATTTTTAATGTTCGGAGCAACTTCCAGGAGCAGCTGGAGATGCAAGGTGACTACCTGCAAACACTTGGGCTGGCACCGAAAGTAGACAAATAAGAAATAGACTGGGAGGCCACTGAGCAGGAACAAGAAGATGTACAGGAACTCTATCTGAGGATGGTCGATGATGGGTGCCAGCACCAGGCAGAGAGAAGCAAGGAGCACGATGACAGGGATGACAGTGGGGACCTACAGGGGGCACAGAGTCCTGGATGATGAAGAGGTTATGGGAGGTGGTGCAGGGCCCCTGGGCTCTGTCCCTCCTGCCTGCTTTTGTGTTGCTTCCACCTACCACCAGCTCCTCTCTCCCAGTCCCTGCTTTAGTCAGTCCTTGCCTGACCACCTGGATGACAGGGGCCCACCAAGGCTTTGGGACCCAGCCTGATCCTCTCTATGCTCTCTGCATTTGTCTGCTGCTGTTCCCCCTCAGGCTCCTCCAGAGAAGAAATGTGTCCTCAGCAAGCAGACCTTGTGATACGGGTGATCCCCCACCCTGGAAATAGAAATACAGACAATGGCCACCCTTTACATTCTTCCTCTGGGCCCTGAATGAAGCTGTGGCCCAATGATCTGCCCTATGCAATAGCCTATGATTGGAAAAGCCCAATGTCTACCCCAAAAGTCTACCTTGTAAGGCCGGGGAAGATTCTTCTTCTTCATCCGCAAGTATAGGAGACAGCTAATGGCGGTTCCATAGACGATCCAGCTGATGAAGCTGGAGGGTAAACACGAGCCACTCACAACCAGGCCCTGCCACAGATAGGACTGCAAGAGGGGCAGTCTACTAGATGCCAACGGGGGCCAGAGGAGCAAGCTTATTGGGCCTTTCAGCCACCCCCAGCTCCCCTTGTCCATGCAGACTAAGGAAAGAAGGCAAGACTGGGCAGTGAGCGCAAGCATGTCTGTACGATAAGCACTGCCCATTCTGACCTCCCTGGTCTTCAGACCCCGTGGCACACACAAGCCTAGCACCCCACGGCTCCAGATCAGAACTTCTTTAACTTCCCCTGGCTGGAAAGAGGAGGGCAATTTCCAAAGCGAGGTAGGAATGTCCATTTCCAAAAAAGAGTCTGGCAAAAGCTCAAGGAAGCCTGTACTCTCCTCAGGGACTGGCACATTCATAGCTGATCCCCCACCCTAGAGTTGGTGGCAGTGTGGGCTGCTGAGCACCCAGACAAACCTCTGGCCACTGCCTTCCCCAGTAGGGGTGGTTGAGTAGCTGATGTAGGTCTGATGAAAAATCTAACCTTGGAGACAGTGTCCAGACAGGCCATCTCCTGAAGCAATCAAGACCAGGAGATACTGGGTCTCTGTTGGGGTAGATCATCCTAGTATCCTCACTCTCTGCTGGGACATTCCCAGTCACATTCCCTGAAGACCCACTATGCTCACCATGGATTTGACTTACTCTCACCATATGATGATTTTATTCTGTCTTATGGGAAAAAAAATAAAAAGAAAACCATGTCTGTTACTTAATGTTCTGAAGAAAGTCACATGGAGCACTGTATGTCCTGTTCCAGAAGATTAATTGTACTTATGACAACAGAGGAAGAGAACATCAGAACAATTACTCTGAGACTCTCTCTGTGCCCAGGCATTAGGCCTGTCTGTTGGTTAAAGGATCAGCCCACTGAACCAGCTTCAAATGAGGTTACAAAATTACAACTGGATAGCTCAACAGCCCATCATTTCTGCCCCAGGGAAGGTCATGAAGGGGATCAGAACATCTCCCTGCTTTGATACAATCACCGGTAGTGACCACACAGTCTGATTGTACCTCTGCCACCAAATCAACAGAGATATGTTGGGTCAGAGTCCAGAAGGAAGACCTGACTACAAAGGAAAAATCACACTAGAGCAAAAGGCTGCAAGTATGAATGTGAGTAAAACCTGAAGGTATCTTTAACATTATCTTAGCAATAGAATAAGGGAACAAGAAAAAAATAAAAATGACAAAGAAAACACAAGTCTTTAACTTGTCTGCCTCTTGGTGAAACATTTGTCTCCTTGAATGGTTGGAAACAGGCCAAGAAAAGAGGGAGCCACCTTTGATTTTGGAAGGATAACAGGGAGAGAATGGCTGAAATATGTGTGCATGTAAAGGAGCCCTGAGCCTGGACTTCCAGAAGTGTGTGTGTGACTGGGTACACAAAGGGGCTTCTAGAAGTGTATGTGCATATAGACATGTACAAGTGTGCAAGTATCTGAATGTGTACACATCAGGGCCAAGAGATACCCAGCGTGGAGGAGTCTCACTTGCCTCAAGAAGTTCACGATGATGCTGAAGTTTCCAGGGAGGACCAGGGCCAAAGCCACTGCCGTGGTGAACATCAGGGCTGGAGTCGGTGTGAAGCGACGCACGTGAACCATGGACAGCAGCTGGGGCTGGAAGCAAAGCCAGGTGTCAGGCAGTCCCCCAGGGGAGCATCTGCCCCATGAAGCTCCCAGCCTCTTCCCTTGCCAAACTCGTTTTGGACACCAGTGTACCCAGCCCAACAGTCCCAAGTCCCCCTGGCTTCTAGATGCAGGGCTCTGTGGCTCAGCTGTTGTGACCAAGCCCAGGCCCACCCTTCCAGGCCAGCCCAGACCCAGCTAGTTTAGGACATGCAGCTGGGCTGTGGAGAGCTGAAGCGGATGCCTAGCTGTGTCTTTTGACTCCCTGTTGCTCACTCCCAGGGCAGGAAGAGGGACCAGGAGTGCAGAAGATGGAGAAGGAGGGAGGAGACGGTGGGACAGGTATGGATGGAGCATGGAGAGAGATAGTGGGTCACCGTGGTCCACTGTATTATTGTTCAGCAATCTCCCTCTCTCTACTTCCATGTGAGAAATAATGTACAGTTTCCCATCCACTGATGTGGGGCTTGACCAGTGAAATGTGCGCAGGAATGACACAACAGAGGCTCTAAATATGCATGTGTGGCTTGGCTTGGTGTCTTGAACCCCTGCCACTTGCTCTAGGTGAAAACATGCCCAGGAGCTGCTGCTGCTTTGGCCTGGGTCCTCGAGATAAGAACAGACTCACATCCCAATGAGAAGATCTGGTCACAAATCTCAGCCGGAAGTAGAATGATGGCTGACCCAGTGACTCACGGGCAACATGAAATGTTTGTTGTAAGCTCCTGAGATTTTGATGATACCTATTATTCAGCATTATTGCAGCAAAAGTTGAGAGCCCTAGAGTCTCCTGGATGAGGGGTTCTGAGGATACAGGTTGGCTCTGCTCCTGTGGCTCCTCCCCACTGCCCTGCACCGCTGGTGTGCACAACATCCCATCACCTACAACCTCCACAGTGTGACCCAGCACAGTGACCCCCCAAAGACTAGAAGTAAAAGGACGGAGGTTTAAAGGGGATGCATAGAATGCTTGCATCCTGTTCTTAGAAGGAAAGAGGGCTGTATCTCATAGGTCAAGTCCTAGTTTGGACTAAATGCTAAGCTTCCAGAAGGATAAAGCTGAGTGCCGCTCCTGCAGCCCCCACCACCTTTCCCAGCCCCACCGCCGCCTCTCACCATGTGGCCCTCTCTCGCAGCTACGTAGCATAGACGGCTTCCACTGAAAAATGTACCATTGGCAGAGCCAAATGTCGAGAGTGTGACAGCCACAGGCACCAGCCAGGCCCAGGCCCCCAGAACCTGGTTCCTAGGACAAGAGGGATCAAGGGAAGGAACTGCGGCAGCAGCCTGGAAAATCACAGCAAGGAAACAGAGCAGGCAGTGCACCCAGACGCAAACTGAAATACACCCGGGGTACTATCCTGGAATGTCTGCCCCATGACCAAGGAACACACCACTTGACTCACTCACCCCCAGCTCACAGCCACAGCGTCGGAGGAAAGGATCTCTTTGGGTGACAACACCAGCAGATAACTGATGTTGACCAGGATGTACAGGCTGGTGACCAAGGGGATGGCAATCATCAGTGCCCACGCCAGGTTCTGCTGCAAAGTTGGGGAGAAGAGGCCATGTGTTAGCCAGTAAGGACCTTCTCAGGCCCCCAGAACAAGCTCAGTGGCACAGTGCTGAACTCATCCTGGCCACAGCGAAATGCCAGGCCCTGGGGGCCACTTAGACCCTGTGTCCCTACTCCATGAACTCAGAGCCCCATGGCATGGGCACACAAACAGGCAGATGTGCTGGGAGGTCGTCAGAGCCATGGAGACACAGAGGTGCTAACAGGGGTAGGGAGGGGAGAGGAGCTAGCCCCAAACTTCTGAAGTGAACAGGGCCTTACGCTGAGCTTTCCTTGAAGGATGGAAGGATTCAGACAGGTGAAAGGAGGATGCATTCCAGCAGGGGCAACCACGAGAGCAGAGGCAAGGAGAAGAGACCAGAACGGCAGAGATGTCCGTGGTCAGCTGCCCATTGAGCACTCCAGCTGGACTATTCCAGGACCCGCCATGCCAGCCCTGCCTGGTTTCTGGGTCTCTTGGACTGAGTCCCAGACTGAGGGCCATTATCCCAGGGGTTCTACTCTGACCCTCAGTCTCCTCAACTGGAAATTGAGGATCAGTGGCGATCTGTAAAACAGGGCTCTCCATTGCTCTGCCTCTCTCCAAGGTGTGAGGGTCAGCAAAGCAGAAGGGAAGGGGAGGGCCTGGACACATGGGCTGTGGGCACTTGGACCAGTCTGCTCTGCTGGAGCCTCGGCGCCCAGCTGACGCATGCCCACCCAACAAATGTATTGAGCAGGCATTCAATAAAAAGTGGGGAATGAATGAAAACTGAATGAAATCAGAGTGTAGACTGCTCCCTCCCACTCCACACTTCCAGCCCTGGGCATCACTCAGGAGCCAGAAACAAATGGAAGGAAGGGGTCCTGCTGAGGACTCCCAGAACTTTACTCAGCATTCTCCAGGATAGGGCTCCCTTGGAGAGACACCTTTAGACGCCAAAGTAAGAACGTGCTTTGAACTAAGAGAAGCAAGTCTGCAGCACCCCTGGCCTCCTGGCAGCCTCTCTCTAGATGTCTTTTGTCTTTCCTTGGATGGGGCAGACAGGCATTGATGAGCCCAGAGCCTCTTTCCTTGATACCAAAAGGTACTCCAGGTCATGGCATTGCTGTAACTGACACAATGTAACATGAAATAAGACAGAGAAGAGGTCATTCTTTACCAGGGTGCAGGGAAGTCTCTTTCAGACTTGGCACAGAGCTGTCCCCCTGTGGGGCTGTGCTGCTGTCCCAGGCATGCCTCCTCGCCCACCACTAGGTGGCCCACCCCCTCCCCTTCTAAGCATCTGCCCTCTAATTAGCATATCTTCCATTCTCCAACATTATAAAGCAGTTTCCAGAGGTTTCTGTCAGGAAACGCTGAGGGTGGGCATGGGAGGAAGGGCATGGGTGCACATGAGGATGGAGTAATAACTTCAGGGCCTGTCCTCGGGCCCCTCCTCATATTTCCTTGAGACACAAACATGTCCTGTTCTTTCTGGTCTCTGGGCTCCTATTCACACTGCTTCTACATGGCTGTTTTGCCACAAACCACACCAGCCCTTCAAGGCTCAGCTCTAGACCCTTCTTCTAGGAAGTCTGCCTGACCGCTCTGCCCCATGGGGATCTCTCTCTTTTCAGCTCCTGCAGCAAGTGGAGGTTGCACCCCAGCAAGCACGCCTGCTTTATTGTATCCAAGCCTCTGTCCCTCCTGTCCTGTTCTGTCCTCTAAGGGTAAGATGACCAATTTGTCCATTTGCCTGGGACTTTCCCACTTTTAGCACCAAAAGTCCAGCATCCCTGGGAACCCCTCAGACCTGGGCAACCAGGATAGTTGGTCAGTGATCCAGCGTCACATGGCCAACTTGTGAAAGTGGAGCATATAGGACAGAACGGATTCTCACTGAGATGGGTCTGCCCAGATCCCGCCAGCCCTACAACCTGGGAGTCTGAGGGCAAATGGAATTGCCTCAACCACAGCGTAGGCACAGTAGCTAATTCCTCATCATCCCAGTCCTGAAAACATACTCGGCCCAGGCCCAGACAAGGCCACTTGTAGCAAAAATGGGCCAGTGGAGCAGGGTCCAGGGTTCCCCAATCTGTAGGCACTATTGCGGCATGCCCCACTATGCATGACCCAGCCCCGTGCTGAGTCAGAGCGAAGGGACCTGGTATGCTTTTGAACTCCACTCTTCTTAGCAGCCTACCCTACAGCTAATGAGCTGTGACAGCTATAGAGCCCACAAGAATAGTGAGATTTCTTGGTTTCATTCTCGAGTATCTTAATCTTCACACAAATCCCAGGTGCATGGGCATAAGGCTTGCCCTGGTTTGGAGGCCCTGCAGTTTCTTGAAAAAACGTGCATAACAAACATACACCTAGCGTATGCCTCAGAGGGCAGAGTAAGAGCCAGAATTTCAAATGCCCAGCATTCAGAAGAAGGCTTTGTTTTTGCTTTGAAACCACATTTGCCCAAAATGCCCTATGTTTAGCAGTGGTCAGCAAACTATAGGCCTTGAACCAAATCCAGCCTGTGGCTTATTTTTATAAGTAAAATTTTATTAGGACACAGTCACTTTCATTTGTTTGCCTGGCTATTTTCATGCTGCAACAAAGTCGAGCACTTGGACAGAGTCCCAATGGCCCTCAAAGCCTAAAATACTAACTCTCTGATCCTTTACAGAAAAGTTTGCTGATCCACGCACTAGAGCATGGGAGCTTGTCTCAATCCTCTTTGGGCCCCTTGCTCTCTCCCTGGACCAGCTCTGAGCCCAGGGCCTAGAATTAGAGAGAGGGTCCTAGCACCTGTGAACTGAATGAGCCAGGGCCTCTGCCTTGTAGCCCCCATCCCATCACAGCCCCAAGCTGAGAACTAACAGTTCACCTGTAATTACTACTGTATAGCTCTTTACAGTACTCAGAGCCCTAGCCATTGCCCATGAGCGATTATACCATTTGATATCCCAAAACCCTGTGAGCTAAGCAGGGCAGCTATTATGATTCCACTTTATAGGCAAAGAACTCAGTACAAGGACTGACATGCAAGAACAAAAACTAGGTCCCAAGACTCCTGGCTCTTGCCCTTGACTCTCTCTGCCCTGGTAGTTCAATCTCTAAACTCCTCTTTTCTTCCCAACTTCTTCCAAGCCACTTCAGGGAGCCTTTGCTGAGAGCTGAGAGTATAATGGCTCTTAAGCCAACCCCAAGGACAAAGAGGAAAAGACTCACAGTTGTCATCCTATGAACATTTAAAACTCCTGCAGGAGAAAAAGAAAACAAATAGCAACCTAGCAATTGTATTTATAGCAAAGAGTTAATGTCCATAGTGACTGAACAGAGTCCAAATGTTCCAACTTTCAGGATCAAGAATAAGCTGAGTCATGAAGCATGGCCTTTTACTAGCAATATGACCTCAAAATCACTTCCCCTTTCTAAACCTCAGTTACCCCATATGAAAAATGGGTGATAATGCCTACTTCACGGGGCAACAAAATAAGACCATAGGTGTGATACTATAAAGTTCTGTGTATACTTGAGAAGTTATTATTCATATAATCCCATAAACTAATCAAAGTAGATTATTTTTTAGCTGATTTCTCAACATCTTAACTAAAATAACAGTAATTGGAACTGCTGATGTTCAGAGATTTCATCCCCCAAAGAAGTATCAAGGACTCACTTTTGGATTCTTGAGCTCCTCCATCACATAGTTGAGGTTACTCCAGCCATCAAAGGACCATAGGCCCTGGTAGAAGGCCATGCTGATGCACCCCACCTGCTGTGTCGTATTGTGGAAGGCGGACTGAAAGGCTGTGCTGGCACGGCCCTGGCCCAGCACCATGGCCCCACCTGCCATGATGAGCAGCATTGAGAACACTTTGGCAACCGTGCACACGTTCATCAGCTTGGTGGCCAGCCGTGAGCTCCAGCAGTTGACCAGCACCAGCAGCAGAATGCAGATGGCAGCCACACTCTTGAGCACAGCCTGGGGCAGTGAGGAGCAACTGGGGAAAAAGGGGGCCACGGCATACTCAGCAAAGCTCAGAGAGACAGCAGCGATGGCAGCCGGTCTGCCCACCAGCACAAACGTGTAGATGACCAGGAAGGCTGGCAAGGAGCCAAAGATTCGCAAGATGTAGGCATACTCCCCTCCAGATTTGGGGATCAGGGCACCCAGCTCAGCATAGCAAAGGGCACCTAGCATGGCCAGGAGGCCGCAGACTGCCCAGACCACAAGACTGGCCCCAGGGCTGCCCATGTAGACCAAGACCCCCTGTGGTGACATGAAGATGCCGGAGCCGATCATACAGCCAGCAATCAGGGACACGGCACTCCACAGGCCAATCTCTCTCCTCAGCCTCAGCCCCCCACCACTCGGCTCCTGCCCTGCCACCCCCTTGCCACCTTCCCTTCCCTGGCTTCTCTCCATCTCAGGGCTTGCGCTGTGTCTAGTGGAGCAGAGGCAGATGCTCTGATACCTATCTGTCTTAGGGGCTTCCTGCAGGAGTTAATGATTACAGTTCCTGAGGGAGTACAAGCCACAGGCCAGGGAACCAGCACATGGTGTTTAGAAGGGATCTAGCCTTCACTGATCCACCAGCCCCATTCAACTCAGACATGGGTACAAGGAGTTTGCAGGAGCTGTTTGCCAGTGTAGCACAGGAAAGATCAAGGAAAGAGGGGTTTTAGTAGAAATCCCTGCTGCCCAACTCTAGAGCAGTGTGTGTGGAATAACAGCTGGAGGAACGCGCTATGCCAACAGGATGACTGTCCATGAGAATAGGCCAAAAATGCTTAGGCCACATCCTCCTATGGAGATGTATGAAATTAACATCAAAAACTTACATTTCCTGCTCTTGCCCTAGTTGATCTCTCCTGATCTCAGTCCCCTGCAAAGACTCCTCAAGTATTTCAGGAAATGCTCAGGGAAGCATCTCACCTGTGCTTAAAACCAGCCTGCCAGCCTCAGCCTGAGCCAGTGCACATCAGGAGCCTAAGAAATCTCCACAACTGTTTTGTCAGCCAAGGAATAAAATCGCTGTTTCATCAGGTCTCCAATTAAAGTTGTGTGTGCCCTAAAGAAAAGCCAAGCTGACCTAAGAAGAGAATCCAGATAGCACAGCACAGAGCTTGCCCCCTTAGTGGGAGGGAAGCAGATGGCTAAGAGGGCAGTACAGGGTCTAGAATGGGATGGCCTGCATTCAAATCCAAGCTCTGGTCCCTCATAGTTGTGTGACCTTGGACAAGGTCTCTGAACCTCACCCTACTCATCTGTCAATTAACCACAATACCCAACACATAGGGTTGCTCTAAGGATTAAATAATCTAGCCCATTCAAAGTAGCTAGACTAGTATAAAACGTGTAGTAAACTTTCCTTTAATGTTAGCCATTACCATCTGGCTAAGAGTTTCATTAATTCCCTAGTTTCAGATATATGTATCTGCATAGTATATATGTGTATGTGTGTGTGTATGTACACATAATATTATATATTTAATTTAACACTTAATTTCATTGATCTCTGGATAATGTTCATTTCAGGATATAGTATATAACATTTTTATTTATCCTCCCTTACGGTTTTAAAATCTTAGCTTATAACACTTTTAGTAGTATTGTTACAGAAAGGTCAGTGGAACTCACTGGCATTTGGGGTAAAGATACTGAACCCAAAGTGGGTAGAAAGGTGCTTGCAGTCTCCCAAACAGGCTGACCTAGATCAAGCCAGCCATGCGGGCTACTCAGCACTCACGTACATGTATAATCTATAAAGTGCTTGACAGATATGAGGGGCTTTGTAGTTTTCGCGGTGTCCATCCTGCCTTCTCTCCTTGTTGCACAGAAGCCTACTCAGCAGAGGCCCTCAGAAAGTGTAGAGCCATCTTCTTCAGAAAAATCCTTGGAGAAGGGGCCCTCCAAGATTCAGAAGGAGGTCCTCCAAGTTTCCTACCCAATAGGAAGAGAAAGAAGAGAGAAGAGAAGTTGATAAAATACAAAATAGATAGAAGGGAAAGAAGATAAGAAAGGGAGAGTTCTGGAAGCTCAGGGAAGAAAACCAACTGCATTCCTGATAGTAGATAACTAAGGCACTCAAATGTCAACCCTAACCTTCTCCAGCAGCTGATGCTGTTGGATATTGTGAAAAGTTAGCCAAGTGCATCATCTGAGAGCAGTCCACAAGCCACCCTCACCTCTAACACAAGTGGAAAGTGTGTGGGTTCCCAAGACCACTCTTAGTTTCAGTAATTTGCTAGAAGGACTCACAGAACTCACCAAAAGCTTATGTTTTATTACACTTAAGGGCCCAGATTAAAGTCAGCCAAGGAAAGAAGGACATAGGGCAAATCCAAGGGGGTTCTAAACACAGAGTTTCTAGTGTGGAGTTCAGAACAGGATTATTCTCCTGGCATCGATGTGTGACCATCTGCACATCATATTGCCGACTGGGGAAGCTCACCTGAGCCTTGTTGTTCGTTCTTTATTGGGGCTCCATTACACAGGCATGGTTGACTGCTCATGCGGCTGACCTCAATTTCCAGCCCCTCAGGAGGTAGAGATAATATTTCATAACCTGAAGCCCCTATCCAAAATCACATTGATAATATCTGGCTGGCCCAAGGCACACAGGCAAATACAAAGAAAGAAAGACAGTGCGATCAAGCATAACATTCTAAGGGCTCAGAGATTACCTCCCAGAAGCTGAGGGCTAGGGCCAGGCCTCTCCTTGGGCGATGTTAAATTCTTTACTACACAGATATGGAGGTAATTGTGACCTGAAGAACAGGATAAGAACATAAAGATTGTTTATAACGACTTACTTGGCAAGCAGTGTGTGATCTAAGGAGAAAGAGAAGTACCCTAAATGCCAGGCTAAGAAGCTGGGACCAGCCACGAATGGAAGGAAGAGGGAGATGAGTGGAAGAGAGTGAAGGGCCCACCTCTGGGTTCTTCCTAGAAGTGGGGAACTGGAGACTCTGAGGTCCGATGGGCTTAGTTGGTTAGTTCCATTAGCAATGCCTTTCCAGAATCTAATACACTGTAGCCTTCAGCTCCAGGGTCAGGCCTACCTTTGAGGTGAAGCCAAGCCCAGGGGCACCCATGTACTGCCACCACTGGTGTCAGGGGCAGCTGATCTGACCAAATCTGACGTTCAGCAGAATGGATGCCATGGGAAGAAATTAGGCATTCAAGAGCCAGAGAACTGGATTTTACATCACTGTCCTTTCAATGGCTCAATTCCCAGGACTAAAATGGGGCTGATGATTCCCCCAAAAAAGTGTTCGTGAGAATAGGCCAAAAATGCTTAGACCACATCCTCCTATGGAGATGAATGAAATTAACATCAAAAACTTACATTTCCTGCTTGTGCTGGGTTGATCTCTCCTGATCTCAGTCCCCCGCAAAGTCTCCTCAAGGAGCATCTCACCTGTGCTTAAAATCAGCCTGCCAGCCTCAGTCTCTACATGGTGTCCACTCTGTCCCCCCTCCTGCCCCAATGCTCCCATCAGTGCCTGATATCAAAGCTCAGCAACTTTTTCTGTAAAGGCCTGGATAGTAAATATTTTGGGCCTAGCAGTCTGTACAGTCCTTATTGCCATTTCTCACCTCTGCCATTGTAGTGAGAATGAGCACCTGCACACATGTCAATGAATGAATGTGGCTGTGTATAAATAAACAAGTAAAACTTTAATCTCATATAATTTTTACCTCACAAAATATTATTCATCTTTTGGTTTTTGTTCAACCATTTTACAATGTGAGAAAACATTCTTAGCTCACAGCCCATTAAAAAAACAGGCAGGTCTGATTTGTCCCAAAGACTATAGCTTGCCAACCCTGGCTCTCTACCCATACAGGCCAGGGAAGGCACCTCAGCCCTGTGAAATGTCAATGTTTATGCCAACAGCACTGCTTCAGGTGTTTCCAAAGCTTCCTGGCCTCAAGGTGGCAGGATGTGCTGGGATCCATGCAGACACAGAGGAAGTCACCTCTCCCCAACTGTAAGAAATACTTTGGCATCTCCACCTGGAAGCTTCACTCGCCCATACACCCAGGTACAATCAAAATGTAACCACAATAATAAGGTCACATGTTCTTAATACCCCAACTAAAGGTGGATCCAGGTTTTATTGAACTTGAAACATAGGAAATTTAAGGGTTCACAAGATTGGTACAGTGGTGACATCAGCATAAATGATAGGTAAAATCTGCCCCTCCCTAAAAGCAAAGAAAAAACTGGTAAAAAAAAAGACAACTACTGCAGGATCAACTTTTTCAGAATTTTGGAAATGAATCAAAAGTTTATAATCATGGGAATGCTTAAGCAAGAAAAACGGCTGAATCCTGGTAAGAACAAAGAGTTTTGTAGCATTTAAACTTACTCTGGTCCTATTCCCTATCTCCCAGTTCTGCAATAACCTTGGAAATAAACAACCCACATTCCTGGTAGAGAATCTATACTGTAGGGACCAGAACAGACCTCACTCACAAAAAATATATATATATATATATATTGTAATTATTTGTTTTAACCTGTTTAGTGGCTCCCTGAAAGACGAACTCAAAAGGCTTGGCTTTATCTCATCTCACTTGGAACTTGCCCAGTGTTAAAGCAGCAGGCAGCAAGTGATAACAGTCAGGGAAAACAATAAACTAACCGAAATGGTTGAAAGGAAAGGCTGCAGAATGGCAAGTTTTGGAGAACAAGGGTTTTGGAAACCTTTGAAATATTCTGGAATTCTAGAAGGCCATACACATGCCCAGAGTGGTATGCATGCCCAGGCAAGATGTGAGAGGCTCTAAACTCTCACCTCTGGCTGGCTCATTTCCCTTCAGGCTCTCTGCAAGCAGGAAGTGAGGGCTGAGCGGGCAGCATAGTGAACTGCCTGGCTCATTGTTGAAGGTGTGCCCTAACTCATACACAGAGCCCATCTTCAAAGACTAGGGAATTTTTTTTTTTTACCAGGAATTGAAGGAAATCTCTGTCCAATCGTTAGGTGACTACTAAGGTAACAGAACAGAGACTTCAGGGGCCACACACAACCAAGAGTACAGACGTCACAAAATTAGTTCAGAAAAATCACTAAACAAATAACTACAAGTGGCAACAAAAAACCCTTGGAAGGAGAAGGAATATGATTTCCAGAGTTCCTGTATTATAATATTTAAGCTGCCCAGTTTTCAACAACAAAAAATTTAAAAATGGTATTAATGTGTTTTTTGTTTTAACCTCCTCTTCTTTCCTAATTTAAAAGACAGCCACAAATGGTGCTGGGGCACTGGATATCTACATGAAAAGAATGAATTAGGACCTTTATCTTACGCCAACTCGAAATGGATCAAAGATCTAAATGTAAGAGCTAAAACTATAAAACTCTTGGAAGAAATTGTGTGCTAAATGGCAGAATTTCCAGACTCTCCTGCCTGGCCTTGGCATTTACATATTAATAGGTATATACTGCTACAGCCTCTTGCAGTCTCTGGGGCAAAGGGGGAAAAGAAAACCGCCATTCTTTCCTCCCCTCCATTCCTGGTACGTAATTGGTCTGGCATCTGCCACTCACCAGAGACTGGCCCATGAAGTTCCTCCCAGAAGGTGCAGGCTGGGAAGTAGAGAGCACGCTGTGGCTGCAGAGAAACTGGGGCAGGAGCAAGCTTTGCTAGTGGGGGCAGGGTGAAGGGACCTGGGGAGTGTGGCCCGTGGCTGTGAGGACCAAACAGAGCTGTGCCTGGCCAGCAAATTCGAAAAAGCTGTGAGCCATAAAAATGGTTTCTCCCAACCTGCTTCCCCTTACCTCACTTTGGTTTCACTAGATTCATAGGGGAATTTGCTCCAGGAGGGGAACCCCTTTGCCCCAGAGCTACAGAAATGTATTTGTAAATCTTCATGACCTAGGATTAGTCATGGTTTCTTAAATAAGTTACTAAAACCACAAGCTACAAAAGAAAAAAATAAAAAATTGGAATTTATCAAAATGTAAAACTTTCATGCATCTTAAGATACTATCAGGAAAGTGAAGACAACTCACAGAATAAGAGAAAATATTTGCAAGTTTTTATCTGGTAAGAGTCTAATATTCAGAATATATGAATAACTCTTACAGCTCTTACAACTCAACAACAACAAAAAAAATTTTTTTAATGGGCAGAGGATTTGAACACACATTTCTCCAAAGAATATACTCATATCATCAAGCACAAAAAAAGATGTCCAACCATTAGAGAAGTGCAAATCAAAACCAGCATGAGATACCTCTTCACGTCCACTAGCATGGCTGTAACTGAAAAACAGAACATAAGAAATGTTGGTGAGGATGTGGAAAAATCTGAACCCCCGTGCATTGCTGTTAGTAATGTAAAACGGTGCAGCCACTGTGGAAAAAATATGCTGTTCCTCAAAAATTTAAACATAAAGTTCCCATATGACCTAGCAATTCCATTCCCACATATATACCTACAATAATTAAAAACATATGTTCACACACTTGTATACAAATGTTCATGGCAGCATTACTCTTACTAGCCAAAAGCTGGAAACAACTCAAATGTCGTCCACCTGGTGAATGGATGCATAAAAGGTGGCATATATACACAATGGAGTATTATTCAACCAAAAAGACAAGGAAGTTCTGATATAGCATGGATAAACCTTGAAACCATTATGCTAAGTGAAAGGAGCCAAACACAGAAGGTTACATATTATGTGATTGCATTTGTATAAAATGTCCATAATAGGTCAATCCATAGGGAAAGAAAGTGGATTCATGTTGCCAGGGGCTGAGGAAGAGGAAAGGAGGTGACTGCTTAACGAATGGAGTCTCTTTTGTGGGCAATGAAAATATTCTGGAATTAGTACTGACAGTGGCACAATATTAGAGATATATTAAAAACCACTAAATTGCACTTTTAAAACAGTTAAAGTGGTAAATTTTGTGTGATGTGAATTTTATCTCCAATTTTCATTTTTTTTAAATTAGTTGCATGGCTTTGGAAGGAGCCTGCGGAAGTGAAGGGTCCCCAAGCCTGAGTTGTCCCCACACCTTTAGGGGAAATCTGCCTCTGCCCCACACCACCAAGGTAGCAAGAAGTCCAGTCTTCCCCAGGAGTTTTCCTCCCCCAGTCGGCAAGGCCCCCAGGAATGCTTAAGCTGCTCTGTAAGTCAGTCCTGCCATTGGTCAGCCACTATGCAGGCAAAGCAGAGGTGCAGGCATGCGCCTTGAGGCCAGGCCCAGCAACTGCTAGCTTCTAGAGAGCCCATCTGCTGGCCATGGCTTCCCTCACTGCATGATGTATACCAAGTGCCCAGAAAATACCATGCTGTGGACCCATGAGAGTCTGTTTATAATTGCAAATCTTTCATCTAAAACTAGCTAAATATTAACTTATCCCCAGTGAGGCACCAACACACTCCCAGCTGAGCACTGAAGGCAGCCCTGGCAGGGCCCTAGAGATGAGCTGATCCAGTACCATCCTGCTGACTGGTGATGACACTTGAGCACAAAGTGGCCTGACTCAACTAGGGCTGCTCTCTGAGCCCAGAGGAGCTGAGGCTGCCCCCTCTGGGGCTGTAACTGGGGCCCGACTTCGGGCAAGCATTCTGGTTCCCAACCTGCTGTTCTAGGGGTTCCCTCCCAGCGGGCCATCCCACTTCTCATCCCCTCACTTGGAAAAACTTAGTTTTTCTTGACTTGACTGTGTCTTCAGGAATGCAGGTCGACGTACACCACTCAGATGTAGTCCCTCTGGCCTGTGGTCACAGGAGCCTTTCAGGAATCGGTGGGATAACCACACAACCAGGTAACCAGACTCAGTAATGCTTCCAGATGAGGTGGAGTGGAGCAGCCTGGGGACCAGCACTGGGTTTTTGACACCCTGGACAACACTGAAACCTGATATTTACAGGAAAAAATCCTTTTAAGAACACCCTGGGACACGGATGATGGAACAAGAGCTAACCATTCCACAAAGAATAAACAATTTCTTTAAGCTCTGTGGCCCTACAGCCCCGTGAGGGAGCAGGGGAAAGCGACAGTCAGCTCAAGATCTTGAGTTGGTCCTGGCCCTTCTCTGGTCCTTGACGTCCTCATCTGTCCACGGCAGGAGAGCTGGCTGCTGACTCTCTATGCTTCAGCAGAGCAGAGCAAAGGAGAAAAAATTCCTCTCTCTCTACTGAACATGGCATTTCCCACCTCATGAGAGCCTTGCCAACAGGCCTGATTGGGAGAGGAGCCCCACGGGCCTGCGGGCCATTGTGAGCTTTCTGCCAACTAGAGGGCAGGGCACCCTCAAGGGCTCAGAGGGTGGGGCTGGGGCCTGGACTGTGAGCTGCCGCCCTCTAGTGGCCTAGAGGGAGGAAGGAGAGAGACCCAGACGGGGAGAAAGAAGCCGGAGGGAGAGGAGAGAGGCCCAGAAGCTAAGGCTGGGGAGAGGGAGCTGAGAAGGATGTGGTGGGAGATAAAGTACTCCCAGGGGAAAACATCCCCATCCCCTGGGCTGCTCTAGTTCTCACCTCACTGGCACTGTGTCCACCTGACTTGTACTTCTGCCACCAAGAACTCTATCAGGTTGAATGAGACCAGAACTCCCAGTCAAGTGCAAGAGGTCTGACCAAGTCAGGAATTCCTGAACCCACTGGTTTTTGCTTATTTTATCTGGATGTCTCCTCTAGGAAGCCTCTCTCAGGACCAGCTGCCAGAGGTTTCATCTCTGACTCCAAACGCCCCTGAATTCCACTGACTTCCACTCTACTTTTATGTTTTTGCTGAATCTGTATTTCTGTCCTTAGCCTTATTCCAGAACTTCAGACCTGTATACCCAGCTGTCCACAGGGTACCCACCTGCCTAGCCCTTAGGCATCTCAAACTCAGCATGTCCAAGACAGAACTTATCACTTACCCGCACCCCACTCCTCCTATGAGCCCTACCACGTTTCCTTAATGTGGTAGACACTGTGATGGGCTGCCCCAACTGCTTTTACTAAGTAAGGTTTATTTGCCCAGCCCTAGCAGTGCTACAGGCAGGAAGCCCCCAGCGGTCAGTCTCCAGGGATTTCCTCAGCTGCAGGAAGCCACCTCAGCTGAGGTCACTCCTTTGCCAGAGAGGTCCACATCCAAAGACGGACTGCACGGGAACATAAAGCCCAGCCCCGCTGCCCAGGTCAGCCCAACTCTGCAGGGCGGTCCTGGAGGGTCAGCTGAGCAGTCTGCGGAGGCTGCATGGTGGCTCAGCTTCCCCATCCTCTCAATCCTTCCTCCCCTCCTTCCCTTCCAGGGGTACTGATCCCGGAAGAGCTGCCTAATCAACCACTGGAATGTGAATCTCCCTGTCCAGGGAATGTAATGTCCAACACCCACCCCCCAGGACTCAAACCCTCAGGCTCATGGCCGACATCTCCTTAACACCACCAAGAAGAATATCCTCCCTCGCTGTCTGCCTCAGGTCCACCCGCACCCCTCATACCTACTGCTGCCACCCAGGCCCTTACAGAGCCACCCTTGTCCTCCGATCCTGACAGCACTAGGAGCCAGATTCCCCTTCCAGAGCCCCACTCTCCTCCCTGAAGCTTTGGTTTAACTCAAGCCCGATGCCTCGCTCAGGGCCCCCATTGTCTGAGCCAAACAGCCCTCACTGCCTTTCCAGCACCTGACCCCACGCAGACTCCCTGGGCCGCCTAGTCAGGCCCCACCAGATTCCCGAAACAGGCCAGCCAGGGGCCCGGTCCCAGTGTGACAGCCTGAGGCCTGGAGCCTGACGCCAACTCTGGAACTGACTGGTTGCCCTTGGAGGCAGGGTGGGGTCCCCCTGTGAGGCTGGTCCTCAAGTGGCCACTCCCTGGGCTGTGATGGTGACTGTCGTGAGCAGCACCAGGATCAATGAATTGCAGACAGACGGGGCTCCTGGAGCCAGTCACAGTGCAAAGGCAGTAACTCAGGGTCACCAATCAGCCTTGTTTGTCCCTCACACAAGCCCCGGGGCCCGTGGGAGGCCCAGGTCGTGCCTGGGAGGCCCAGTGAGAAGTGAGGATGAGGCTGGCTTCTCTTCTGCCAAGCGGCTTCCTTATTCTCTCATCATTATCTAGACTTTTCTTTGTTTTTTATCACTGTAGAACTATTTAGTCTGATTCAGTGGCATTAACTAAGTGATACATTGGTCTGATTATTCCTTAGTGAAATCAAGCCCATAGATACCATTTACTCTTAGATTTAGAAAATTTTTCTCTTTTTATATTTTTGTTTTTATTTTAGTTTCTAGCCTTTGGAGGGTATTTAAAATTTATATTTCATTTTATTCTTTGCACTGTTTATTTTTTAAAAAACAATATATTTGCTCTTTGCTCTGTAAGTTTTGAAATGGCATTTAAACAAAACTATAAAATTCTACCCTTTTAAAAATTAATGAACACAGATTTTTCACCTCCATAAATTATAGAAGCTTCTTGTTTTTAAATGAAAAAGATGTGTATATACAAGTCCAAACTTTACTTTCAAAAGAATATTTTGAAGTGATTTTCAGAGAGTTCTGTGCCTCTTTCATTATTTATCTAATTCTTAATGTTGCTCCTAAATATTTTACATTTACTCAAAGGATTCTGGTTCCATGTTAAGATTAGGAACACAGTATTATATTAAGAAACTGCCTTATATTCTTTCATTCTTCACTTTAAAAAGGCATCCAAATAGAGGTCCTTTAAATCAATGAGCAAATAGACTACATTTCTATATGATCCCATTTGTTTTATACACATGCATACATACACGTACACAAGCATATATGTTTGTACATGCTTGGAAAATTTCTGGAAGAACACAGAAGAAAACGTTAGCCCTTTGCATCTAAGGAGTGAGATTGGGATGTGAGTAAACACTTCTGTGGCTGCTGACATTTCTACTAGCAAGCATGGTCAAGGAGGCATGTTTTTTCTGTGGTTGCAGAAACAAATTTCAGTGGCTGGTGCTAGTTTTGTGGCTGCAAAGAGACAGAGTATGGGGCATCCAATGTTTTTATGTGAATTGCGGTTGATGTGGTATATCTTCAGGCTGGTAGCGGGGGTAATGATTTCCTTGGCAGGTCAGTTCTGTGGTATTTTAGGGGAGTCATTCCTGGAAGCTCAGCTTCCAGTCTGCCCCTCCTGCCTTTCGGATAGTTTTGTAATCACCTAACTCCCTGTATTAAGCCTCTTCCTACTTGAGTTATCTGGAGCCATTTCCATTATCTGCAACTGTGCCTTGAAGTGAGAAAGGATGGGGAGTAGAGAGGAGAATTACAAATTTCAGAGGAGCTCTTCATATGATATTATCAAAGCCATCCTTTGTCTAATTTACCCCCCAGGGATGAACATGAATGCCGGATCCAGATTTCGCCTCTACATCAGCAATACAGACCCTTTCCTTGGCCTAGTTTCTCCACCTCTTCAACAAGATATCTGTGTTGGTGTGTTATTCAGGACTCTGGTTGCAAATGACAGAAAGTGTTCATTCAATCTACTTTAGGCAAAATATAAGTATATTAGACACAACCAAACAGCAGGAAGGGCTGGATGGGTCTGTCTTTTCCTCTATTCCTCAACTCTTTCTTTCACTCTCTTTCTCTTTTTCCATCTCTCTTTCATGCAAATCTCTATATGTTAGCTTTTCTCTCTTAGGCAAGCTGCCCCACAGAAGCATAATTATAACTGCTGGCAGCTCTTAGCTCACATCATCACAATTTTCAAGAGAAAGGAGAGGGACTTTCCTCACCCAACTTCAGTTTGGAAAAAACCTTGGGGAATAATTCTGACTGAATTAGCCTGTTTCACATGCTTGTCCTTTGGATAAGTTGCTATGTCATGAGAGGGGCTTATTTTGGTTCCAGCAGGGTCAGTTACTGGAAAAGACTAAAGGATGCTTTTTAAAAAGTCAATGACCATCCTTTGGCAGCTCAACAATAAACAATCCTAGCTTTACATATATACAATTCTGATCATGGTTATGCTTAAAAACTGTGACTCTCAGATACAAATAAAGACCATATTCACTATGATAGATTGTTTCAAACACAGGTGCAATTCCTCTTCATGTACACATGTCCTCAGATAGTCCTAGTGACATACTGGTAATCTAGTTCCCTGACAAGAAGAAAAAAACCTGGTTTGTACCATTTGTCAATTTCTGTGGTATAAATATTCACACCATGGCCAATTTCAAGCTATGAGCAGTTTGACAATTGGATTGCAAAATTCCTGGAAATTTAACAACTGGCTCTCAAGCTGTCATTACTACTAGGCCATACTAGCCTGGGGTTTGGCCTCATGTCTCACTTCATGTGACAATAGCACTTATGTGACCATATTTCACTTCTTGTGACAATAACAAACTTGAAGCAAGCAGAGACTTACAAGTTGCTTTGCACATTGAAACTTATCCTCTCTCGCTCCATCTAGAACCCTGACATCAATCATGTGAATGACCTGGATGGTGACAGACACAACCAATTGCCCTATTCACCCCAGCCAACAGCCAGAAATGTGAGGGGGAACCACTGACTACAGGCAATACACAATTGATGCTGATAAATAGCTTAACCATGTTGAAAAATAAAATGAAATTTAATCCTACTTCATATCATATATAAATATCAATCCTACATGGATTAAAGCACTAAGCGTGAAAAATTGAATTTTAAAATGTTAAGGGTAAAAATGCATTAAATATCTTTCTGACCTTAAGTTAGGAAAGTATTTTTTAAACAGGACCCAAAAAGCATTAACCATAAAAGAAAAGATTGATACATATTATTATATATTTTAAAAATCAAGTGGTACCACTTAAGAACAAACCCCAGCCAGGCAGAGGACACTTCCAGTTCATATAACTGACAACAAATTTGTATCCAGATTATGCAGCATCTTTAAATCAACATTTATAAATGAATAATAAAAAGAAAACTTTAGTAGAAAGTTATAAATAGGCAATTCAAAAAGTAATGGGGGAGAAAATGAGTGGCCAATATAAATATGAAAGATGTTCTCCATAATAATTGTAGGAATGCAAAATAAACTTTAATAAACACGGTTCAATTAAAAAGTTTTTGAACTGACTTGATGGAAAGATAAGAAAAAAAACTAGAACAAATGGAAAGTCAAACCATGATCTAGGTTAGGAGATTAATTTTTCACTGATTTTTTTCATTTATTAGTTAGACATGCTGATTCTAAAGTTCGTATAAGAAACAAACAAATAAGAATGGCCAGGGAAATTTTGAAATAAAAGATAATAAGCCCTACAAGATATGAAAATATAAAGTTAAAATAATTAAAAGTATAATATTAACACATGAATAGACAAGCAGCACAATGAACAAAATAAAAAGTTCTGAAATAGACTCACATATGGATGGAAATAATGATAAAAATTACATTTCAAATCAATGAGAAGAGAGATGGATTATTCAATAAATAGGGTTCAAACACATAGGTACATGTGAGGAGAAATATTAAGTTTTATCTATATTTCATGCTTATCACCAAAATAAATAACAAATGAATCAAGGATTTAAATATAAATACAAAAATCCTAAATGGACTAAGAAATTTCTTTTTTTAATCATAAAACCCAGAAGCCATATATATTCATCAGAGTTTGATCAGGTAACAGAAACGACACAGTTTTATTAACAGGAGGAAGGAAGTTACTATAAAGAATTGTGAACTACATAAAATCGGTGAAGGGGCAAAGGAAGAATGAAATAGTAAAAAGGTATATAACTGATACCTACCCCTGGTTCTTGCTACTCTTTGGTCTTTAATCCCAGTTCCTGATGCAGAACTCCTAAAACCCCTGTGACTTCCTGAGTGCTGTGGGTGGTAGGAGCATCTTGCAGCAGACCTTCTAAATCCCTTGGAATTTCCTGGGTGATAGGAGTTTCTTTTGTCCTAAGAGGTGACTCTTGGGCCCCTGGATGGGAGTTGGTCACCAGAAAAGCCAAACATTATTAGAAGCTTGGAACTTCCAGCTCCACTGCTTGTATCCTCCTAAGGGGAGGTTATGGGGCTAGAGACTGAATTATTAATTGATCATTTCTATGTGATGAAGACTCCATAAAAATCTCTAACGTACGAGGTTCAGGGAGTTTCTGGGTTATCTACATGCCAGGAGAGTGGCACACTCCAACTCCACACCTAAAAAAGCTCCTGCGTTCTGGACCCTTCCTCCCCTTGCTCTGTGTACCTCTCCATCTGGCTGCTCATTTGTATCCCTTATTATATCCTTTATTATAAACCAGGAAAACATAAGTAAGTGTTTCCTATGTTTTGTGAACTGTTCTAGCAAATCATCAAACCCAATAAATCCATTTCATTGTGTGGGCTGTGAGTGTTATGGACAGAATAGAGATCTCACTGGGGGAAGTGAAACAACCTAGTAACCACCAACACAAGAAAAACATGAAGAAGGACAAGTACCAAATGATTTCCCTCACTAGTGGAGTATAACTACCAAGCAAAACTGAAGGAACAAAACATCAACAGACTCACAGACTCCAAGAAGGGACTAGTGGTCACCAAAGGGGAGGGATGGGGGAGGGCAGGAGGGAGGGAGAAGAGGATTGAAGGGTATTATGGCTGGCACACATGGTGTGGGGGGGGATCATGGGGAAGACAGTGTAGCACAGAGAAGGCAAATAGTGACTCTGTGGCATCTTACTACACTGATGGACAGTGACTGCAATGGGGTATGGGGGAGGACTCGACAGTATGGATGAATGTAGTAACCACATTGTTTTTCATGTGAAACCTTCATAAGAGTGTATATCAAAAATACCTTAATAAAAAAAAAAGCTAAAAAAAGAAAAACATGAGCAAAAATGTGTGCCCTGAAGCAACCTGCAACTAGCAGGTAAATGAGGGAAATTCAAAGCAGTCAACATTAATACAAAGGAAAAAAAGGCAGGAAATTGTACAAAGGATCACCAAAAAAGTTGCCATGAAATAAATGAGAATTCTGACCAAGTCTTAGTGAAGAAATAGCCTCAATGAAGAAAGAATACAAAAGAGAAACCTATACTTCCAGAGAAGACGTGGTGAGAAAACAAGAGGGAGAAAAAACTCCATCTTACACACTTGCAGAACTCAGAAAAGAGGCGCAAGAAAAAAAAAAAGAAACATTACAGGAATCAAAACTAAAGTAGAGGAACACAAGGGGGTGTAAATATGGTGGAAAACACCGTAAAAAAGGACAAATGAACTGAGTATAGGAAATGAAATGGAGGTACAGTTTTTAAATAAATCATAAAGACACTGATTCAAAGAGAAGACAGTGGAGATGCAGCAAGCACATAAGTAAATCCCCAAAGAAGAAAATTGAAATGATGGAGCTAAACGAACAGTGCAAAAAAAAGTTCCTGAACTAAAAAGGCAGCTTGACACACTGCTGTGTCCAGGGGCTGGACACAAAATGGTCATAGCCCAGACACATTAGATGCTAAAAATAAAAGAACAATCCCCCATCCCCTTTCTCTTTCTCTTTCTTTCCCCCTCCCTTCTAATCAATTCAGACCAAAAGTCACTTGGTAGCACCAAGCAAAATAGTCACACAGTAGAGGGTGGGGGAATGGTGGCAGCATGTGGGGGAGGGAGGGAAGGGTGGCGGCAGCCACAAAACAGTGTTGGAGCTTGAGCAGAGTAAGGAAGACATCTGGGCAGAAGAGTGCAAATGACTGAATATTTGTGCCCCCACCCCAATCATATATTGAAATCCCAAACCCCAAAGGAGATGGAGCCTTTTGGGAGGTAAACAGGTCAAGGAGGGTGAAGCCTTCATAAATGGGATTAGCGCCCTTATAAAGCAGATCTCAGAAGGCTCCCTCACCCCTTCCACCACGAGGACACAGCAAGAAGTGGGCTGTTCGAGAGCCAGAACTTGACCGTGTCGGCCCCTTGACCTCAGACATCCAGTCTCCAGAACTATGAGAAATAAACGTCTGTTGTTTATATGACACAGGCTACGGTACTTTGTTATAGCAGCCCAAACTGACTAAGACCAAGAATGCTGACCTGTTCCGGGAGCCTAACTAGGGAAAGGAGGGTACCTCAAGGCAAAGAACTGACTGGCACAGGGTGTCCCAACCCAAGTGGGGTGAGGACAATGTCCAGGCTGAGGACAGCCTGACAGGGGGTGTAGGAGCTGGAGTGGGTGAGGTGGGCTTACACACTCTGGGACAGCTGGACAGAGGGTGGCAGAGCCCAGGCAGTGTGAGAAGGGCATCAGCCAGGTGGGGAGGCATTCTTGCCTAAAGCACGCACTCTGCCACTTCTCGGGACCGGGAGGGTCAGCCAGGGTGAAGGGGCCAGCGCGTACTTAGCAAAGCTCAGAGATAGCAGGTTATTAGGACCAATGTGCAGGTGACCAGAAGAGCAGGTAGGGAGCCATGGGTGGGCAAGATGTAAACATAAAACACCTCCCTGTCCCTGGACTTGGGAGCCAGTGCCCATGTCAGCATAGCACACAGTGCCCAGTAGGACCAGGAGGCCACAGCCTGTCCAGACCATGAGGCTGGCTGCAGAGCTGTCCATGGGGACCAACACAGCTGTGAAGACAAAAAGGTGTCAGAGCCAATCAAGGACACGATGCTCTGCAGGTCAATTTCCTTCCCTCCCCGATGTCCCACTGCTGGGCTCACTGCCCTTTCTTTCCCCCACCTTCAACTAGAAACCTCCTTTAATTGATCAGAGGTAGATGCTCTGAGCCTCCTTGTAAGAGTTAATGATTATGGCAGCCCAGAGGCCTTTGAACGCAAGAACAAGCAGGTTACTCTCAAGACCCTGATTCTGGTTCCCAGCTCTGTGTCTGGCACCGTCCTGACTCAGACCTGCGCAAACGCAAGGATACGTGTTCCAGGGACAATTCAGCCCACTTCCAAAAAGGAGAATTTTTGATCCAAACTTCTAGCACTCACTCTCCAATGCTATTGATATAGATGTAATTGAAGAGGATTTTGTACTTAAAATTTAAACTCCAAGCAATTGCAGATGGAAAGACAGAGGTTCTGTAACCGCAGATAAGCAAAGATATCAAGAGATGCTCCTTCCAGGTCAGACAGCACGGGATGAGGGACACAGATGAGAAAGCCTCAGAATTAAGGATGAGGAAGATACAGAGAACCAGGACAGAGATGTTTTCATCAGTCACACCTGGATAAGAGTTTCCCCTATTCCATAGTGTGAAGAGATTGGATTTAGTGCTTGAATGACACTCTAGACCAGAGCTGTAATTAAACTTTCTGGGGTGGTGGAAATGTTCTCTCTCTGCACCGATACTGTGGCATGGGCTACATGTGGCTATTGAGCACTTGAAATGTGGATAGTACAACTAAGGAATTGCATTTTTAATTTTACCAAGCTTTCATTAATTAAAATATTGAAATTCTAGAAACCAGATCACTTCAGCCTTTGCGTGTTCTTAGCCTCACCCAGCTGTTTCAGATGTACATTCTAGCGTTTTGAGATGACTTCACCCCCTCCAACTGCCAGGGAGAAGATAGTCATCATAGAAGTCCTGCTATTCCCAGGGTCCCATAGGAAGTCTGAGCTGGCCCTTCGGCCCCCCACCAGGGGTGAATGGATTAGGCCTGCCCATTAGCCCTCAGGGTAATCATGCCTGCTGAAGATTCTGTGGATCTCCTATTGCCCTCTAGGCCTTGGCACCCAGGGGCACCCTGCCAGAGTCAGGACTGACCCTGGATCTGTGCTCGGGCTCCAGTGTCAGGGGCCACACTCTATTCTAAACTCCCAGTCTGACTTGCCTATAATCTGGCCTTTCAGCACCTCCTCTACCCGCCCAACCCTGGGCAACACTCCCAAATACCCTGCCCTGAAGAAACACATCTTGTTCCATTTTCAACTTGCCCATACAGGCACAGCCATCATCCTCGCCCCCAGCAAGTCACAAAGCCAGTGCCAGGGGCAGGCTCCAGAGCAGTGGGAGAGAGTCTGTTAGCAGACGAAGCTCTGGATTCAGAGCACAGGGCGGAGGCACTGGGGCCATCCCTCCTTCCTTTTAAGAGTCAGCGGCAGTTAGGAGTTGAGGTGGCCTCAGGGTGAGGAGCCATGGTGGGGCCCTCCAGAGGCAGCCTAGCCCCTCCTCGGGTCATCAGCCTCGTCTGGTGGCACAGGTGGCACTAATCCCTGCTGGGGGTAACCAGGCAGCCCAGCCTCGGCTGCCTCCCCCAGAGAGAAAAAGGGAAGACTTGCAACTGAATGGGAGATGTTGGCACTCTCCTGAGCTAACCTAGCCCCTCCCTGTGGCCCTGTGGTCTGTAATCCTGGAATCTTCAGTTTCTGGAACAGTCCTCTAAGGTCCCAAATTGTCCTTGGCACATGGCATGTGGCACATGGCACATGGCACACATGCTCAAATATTTGCCAAATGAATGGACAACTCTGAAAGCTCACCAGTAGCTGCTGGTTTCATGGCAAAACAGGTTGCAGCTTCCATATCCTTGGGTATTGGGACAATGCCCATCCCCATCACTGTCTCAGACTCTGTTCCTCAGAGAGAACTCTGCGGGACTGCCACAGCACCCTCTTTGCAGGGAGGCCCCATGATTCTCTCATTTTTACTAGTCCGGGCAGAATCCTGCCCTCACTCCAGTTAGACTGGTTTGGACGGCTCCATTCTACAGGGCCTGCACTTCTAAAAACAGTCATGAGCACCTCACAGTGTCCCCACTCCCAAAGCACAAGCTCACTTTCCCAGGGCAGGTGCCTGCTGTGGTAAGGACGAGAGCAAAGCCAGAAGGGGCCATGCCGAGGGGCCGTGCCCTCCTTGACCGCGTCTCCTCAGCGGGATTGGAGGAAATCCCTACAAACGCTTTTGTCAGCGATGCTTTAGCAAGCGTGAGTAAGCACTTCCCAGGAGTTCATTCATTCATACACTCCACACATATTTCTCACATACCTTCTCCTAGGACAGTGAGCTGGGTGGGGTACAGCAGGGAACACAACAGTCCCTATCGTCACAGAGCTTACATTCTAGCACAGGAAGACAGATGATAAACAAGGCAGTCTAAGTGCCAAGAAGAAAAATAGACCAGAGGAAGGAGATACAGAATGGCTAGGATGAACCCGAGAGTATGTGTGT
The DNA here is from genome assembly GCF_040802235.1 of Manis javanica. Taxonomy (NCBI): domain Eukaryota; kingdom Metazoa; phylum Chordata; class Mammalia; order Pholidota; family Manidae; genus Manis; species Manis javanica. The sequence goes on from NC_133156.1 coordinate 227,499,706, forward strand.
GTTCGCCAAGGAAGAGTCTCCAGCGAGGGTCTTCCTGATAGAGTGAATTGAACTTGAGCAGAGACCTGGAGGAAGTAAAGAAATGGGCAATGTGTGTATTTGGGGGGCAACAGAGGAATTAAAAACACAACAATCCTGAAGCAAGAATGTCTCGTGTTAAAGGTATAGCCAGGTGTCCAGAGTGGCTTAAGTGAGGGTAAGAGGGATAAATGGGAGAGGTGGCAGGAATGCCATGGAAAAGATTTTAGATTTATTCCAAGTGACATGGGAAGCCATTAAGGGGTTCTGAGTGGAGGAGAGACATGATCCGACTTGAATTCAAAAAGGAACACGCCAGACTGGGCACAGAATAGGCTAGAGCTGGCAAGAATGGGGGCAGGGAGACAAGGCTGTGCAGCAATCCAGCTGAGAGATGATGGCAGCCCAGACCATAGATGTCATGGTGAAAATAATAGGAAATGGGTGGAAACTGGATATGTTTCAAAGGTAGAACCAATCAGGATTTTCTGATGGATTTCATGTGCAGTATTAGAGGAAGATAAAAGTCAAAGACGACTCTAGGGATGACTCAGAATGTTGATTTGAGCTACCATGATAAAATGCTTTTACGCCCAATATTTTGTATTTCTCTGAGAAGAAAATGAAAACTAGGAATCAAGAAAGGGACGTGCCAAGGACCTAAGCATAGTAACTACAGTCCACTGAAGTGGGTGACCCTGCAAATGTGCCTGCTGGTGGGCATGTAAGTACATGAACAGCCCAATGAGGACATGACACCGATGGTGAGCATGTGGGTGAAGCTGCAGGTGGGTGCATACCCCATGTAGAGGATGATACCCCAGGGGTGTGTTGGAGTGTTGCATGTGCATAAGGTACACCCAGATGACATCTTGTTAAAGTAGCAGCCTGGAAGGGCAGTTACACAACTTGTTTTGATCAATATATGTACTAGACCTTTGACTTGAATGGTCCCAAAAGATGCATCTGGCTCTCATAACTTCTGTAGTAAAACCTTGAGGTTTTATTTGGGATTTTGTGTAGACATCAAAAGGATTGGATGAGAATGGTGGAGCACATACTCTGGAATGAGAACCACAATCAGTTTACTCAAAATTCTCACAGCCAATAAAATATAAATGCTGTACAGAAGGTTCTGATCTTGGCCTTCAGTTTCTCTTCACTTAGAAGCTGGTGAAAATCTGTGAGGACTAGTGGGGCCAAGAGATAGTCTCTTCCCCTCAGATTTCCTCTGTCCAAGGATTCATCCACATCTACCTTTGTGGTTCCATATTTTTCTTGAGATTGTCCCACATGTAGTTTGCTCTGGGATGTGTACTTCTTGCTTTGAGCGGTTTGTTATTATTCGTGGTCAAGGAGTCGTAGTTTTTCCTATGTCTGTATTTCGAAGGAGGACTTGCTTCTCTCTAACATGCTCTATGAAATGCTTGATGCTGTCTCTACTTGGCAACCGAGAAGCCTATGTGATGGGGCAGTTCTGTTCTCACTGCCACGCTGTGTTTTCTGTCTGGTATCTGCCTTTCCTGTGAGCTTCGGCAGTGGGGGCTATCTTAAAGCCCTTTGACACATACAGCACACGGGGGACCATGAACACTAAGGGTGAGTCAGTAGGAAAAACTCTTCATTTCCTCTTCTACACTAACTAAAAGGAAAAACTCTGTTTCTTCATCTACTAATCTCAACACTTAATTCTGGTCACTAAATGTGAGGGGAAGGGTTCCCCATACCAAGTAATTCTCTATTCTCTGTAAACATCAATTGGGTGTTTTACAGTTCAATCCTGACATTACCTACCTGGGATTAGAGCAGACCCCATGGGTTAAGGGCTGGTCCCAAAAGATTTGGCACCCTTCCCTCCTTCAGATGCCAATCACGAGTCCAGGTTGTTACCTGTGCTTCTGAACTACTGGCTATAAATCAGAGGTGCCCAGGTTCCCAAGACACCCTTTTCAGTTTCAGTTAATTTGCAAGAGCAGGTCACAGAATTTAGGAGAACTAGATTACTGGTTTATTGTGAAAGGACACAATGCAAAATAACCAGACGGAAGGGATGCATAAGGAAATGTATGGCAGAAAGGGTGTAGTTTCCATACCCTATCCAGGTGTTACCCTCCAGCACGGTCACATGTTCACCAACCTAATTGAGGTCCATTGTTTAGGGGTTTTATGGAGGCTTTATTATGTAGGTTTGATTTATTAAATCTTGGCCATTGGTGATTAGTTCAACATCCAGCCTCGCTCACCAGAAGTCAGAGGAGGCTGGAGTCCCAACCATCAGATTACTGGGTTGGTTTCCCTGGCAACTAGCCCTGCCCTGAAGCGCTTTCCAAAAGTCACCTCATTAACATAAACAAGTAAAGTTAGTTGGGACTTGTTTTGAATAACAAAAGACACTTTCATCTATCACCATTTCGGAAATGCCAGGGATTTTTGGAGATTGGTGCCAGGAAAGGGGACGAAGACCAAATACAGATTTATTACATCAGAGTATCATAGTAAGCCTGCTGCACTACCACAAAGTTTTCAATAACATTTTTTAAAATTTTGTTATCATTACTCTACAATTACATGAAGAACATTATGTTTACTAGGCTCCCCCCTTCACCAAGTCCCCCCCCATTACAGTCACTGTCCATCAGCATAGTAAGATGCCATAGAATCACTACTTGCCTTCACTGCGTTGCACAGCTCTCCCCATGACCCCCTCCCCACCTACATTATACCTGCTAATCATAATGCCCCCTTTCTTTTTCCCCGCCCTTATCCCTCCCTTCCCACCCATCATCCCTAGTCCCTTTCCCTTTGGTAACTGTTAGTCCATTCTTGGGTTCTATGATTCTGCTGCTGTTTTGCTCCTTCAGTTTTTCTTTGTTCTTATACTCCACATATGAGTGGATTCATTTGATATTTGCCTTTCTCCACCTGGCTTATTTCACTGAGCGTAATACCCTCTAGCTCCATCCATTGTGTTGCAAATGGTAGGATTTGTTTTCTTCTTATGGCTGAATAATATTCCATTGTGTATATGTACCACATCTTATTTATCCATTCATCTACTGATGACACTTAGGTTGCTTCCATTTCTTGGCTATTGTAAATAGTGCTGTGATAAACATGGGGCGCATCTGTCTTTTTCAAACAGGGCTGCTGCATTCTTAGGGTAAATTCCTAGAAGTGGAATTCCTGGGTCAAATGGTATGTCTATTTTGAGCTTTTTGAGGAACCTACATACTGCTTTCCACAATGGTTGAACTAGTTTACATTCCCACCAGCAGTGTAGGAGGGTTCCCCGTTCTCCACAACCTCACCAACATTTGTTGTTATTTGTCTTTTGGATGGTGGCGATCCTTACTGGTGTGAGGTGATATCTCATTGTGGTTTTAATTTGCATTTCTCTGATGACTAGCAATGTGGAGCATCTTTTCATGTGTCTGTTGGCCATCTGAATTTCTTCTTTGGAGAACTGTCTGTTCAGCTCCTCTGCCCATTTTTTAATTGTATTATTTGTTTTTTGTTTGTTGAGGTGTGTGAGCTCTTAATATATTTTGGATGTCAACCCTTTATTGGACTTTTCTATCTGATAGCTATCAGATCTATCATCATTTATGAATATATTCTCCCATACTGTAGGGTACCTTTTTGTTCTATTGATGGTGTCCTTTGCTGTACAGAAGCTTTTCAGCTTGAAATAGTCCCACTTGTTCATTTTTGCTTTTGTTCCCCTTGCCCAGGGAGATATGTTCATGAAGAAGTCGCTCATGTTTATGTTCCAGGAACATTTTATATCTGTTTTTTTCCTGTGGGAATGCATTTCTAGTCTAATGACAACATGAGAAAATACAATTTTAAAATATTTATTTAATAAGTATACAAATATATTTAAAGAATATAGAAATTAAAAATATATTTTTAAAACTTGCATTCCTGGCAGCCTATAAAGTAGAAGATACCTGTAGATTTTCCTTGACAACATCCATAGACTGGTGGTGATTTATTTTGGAGTTTATGAGCATAATTCGACTCCCTGACTCACCTTTTCACAGCCTCGGAATCACTCCAATGGTATGCAAGTCATACTCTGGGAATTATAGAAGTGTGGCTTGCCTCTGATAGTACAGTCTCCTGGTCCAGTTTTGCCCTTGCGTTAATCAGAGACATTGGACCAAATCTTAGGCTTCCCTGTGTCTAGGACCCATCTTTCTTATTTTAAGCTAAGGAGAGCTCTTCTACACTATGAAAATTTGAGGACTAGCCAGGATTTCCCCCTGGGAAACCACAACGAGCTGGGAGAAGCCCACCCTATCTGGGCTTGTTCAGTCAGGGAAATGCCTCTGGCTCTCCCTCTACTATTCAGTTGGCCTCTCCTTCAGGAGTCAATAGAACACACAAGATTATGACAGCACTGGCCTCACACACACACATACAGAGAATGCAAGCAAATAGACCACAGCTACCACAGCTTATCCATGCTAGAACTACTGTTTCCAGACCCCAGAACATGTCGCAATCCAGATTCCCATTGTTTTATCGCCTGTTATGGAATAACAATAGGTAGTTGAGGTTTGGCTAACAGTGGGGTCTTTATTTTGTGTAAGCTTTAGGACTAAGGAATGGAATTCAAGCCTGCACTAGCCACGCAGTTCCTTAGAATACTATTAGAATGACAGAAGGAAATTGTGGAAACTACTTGAGATGGGAGATGAAAGCTTTGGAAGAGTACTGTACTTTGGACTGGATGCTTCACGTGGGGAGCAAGGGATCATCCTGTTTCATGCAAGGTTACCAGACTAAGAACATCAAAGAGCTTTCCTAATAGTTTTGAAAATGGGAAATTGATATAAAGCCATTCTCCACAAATGTACAATTCCTTAAGAAACTGGGCTTTGTCCTGAGGGCAAGGTAAGGTAAAAGAAGCTCACCCTAGGACGCACAGGCTGGTCAGGGCTCTTGCTTTGCTTTAGCCCAGAGATAGGGCTCTAACAGACCAGGTTGTTGCAATGCAACAAGCCCGGAAGCAAGGTGGATGTCACCACAGTTTGCTATCTTCCAGGACGTTCATAGTTGAACAGAACGAACTGAACTCCATGAAGAGTTGAATAAACCCTCAAATGGGTGGCATGGGCCTTGGCAAAGAATGTTCAGGAGGATCTCTATTAAGTGGCCAAAATCTAGGGCATTCAGCAAGAATCCAATGTAAGCACCGAAGAAGTGTAAGTTGGTCCTGGCCCCCCATGGTTTCCTCAGGCTACAGAAATGCAGCTTAAAACTACACCAGACCTCAGATGGTAGTTCTAAACAAAAGACACATTGGCCCCAGGGAGTGAGAAAGGTATCAAAAATATTTCACGTACACTAGCTCAAAGCACAAAGAAGGTGTGCCAGGTCTAACCTTGAATAGCAAGAAAAAAAGTGGCCTTTCCATTAGGCAAACATACTACAAGGGGAAAAGAAAGAAGCAAATCACATAAAAGACTGAGAGCCCAGTCTTAGAGAAATCAAAATCTAAGAACAAAGGCCCTCCACAAGAAAACTTGCACATGAATGTTCACAGCAGCATTACTCATAAATTGTTATAGTATTATTTGACCATAAAAAGCAGTAAAGTACTGTGTCACATGCTACAGCATAGATGAACTTTGAAAACATTATGCTAAATGAAAGAAGCCAGTTACAAAAAATACACATATTTTATGATTCCATTTATATGAAATGCCTAGAATAGCAAATTATCTACACAGACAAAAAAGTGCATTAATGATTATTTAGGACTAAGGGGTTGGAGGACAGCAAACTAATATCCTATGGGCATGTGGTTTCTTTTTGAAGTGATGAAAACTTTGCACGTATCTGTGGATATCCTAAAATCCACTGGATTATACATGTCAAATAGGTAAATTGTATAGCATGTGAATTATAGCTCAACAAATCTGTTTAAAAAATACAAGTTAAGAATGTTGTCTAAAAGAGACTCATTTAGACAAACAAAAAAATAAGATGCAGAAAAGTTGGCAATACAGGTGTGGGAAAAGATTTCATTAAAAAAAAATGAAGCAGTCACATTTTCTGCAAATGCTAATAAAACAAGTTCCAAAAGATGATGCATCAGTTCAGGTCCAGAAAACAGAGACCACATCAATTATTTTAACAGAGAGAATTTTTTTTTTTTATTGAAGGGTAGTTGACACACAGTATTACATTAGTTTCAGGTGTACAACACAGTGATTTAACATTTATGTACATGATAATTATAGGTACCAGCTATCACCATATCAAGTTGTTACAATATTTTGACTATATTCCTTATGCTATACATTACATCCTGGTTACTTAATTTTACAATTGGAAGTGTGTACTTTTTTTTTTTTTTTTTTTTTTTTGTGAGGGCATCTCTCATATTTATTGATCAAATGGTTGTTAACCACAATAAAATTCTGTATAGGGGGGGTCAGTGCTCAATGCACAATCATTAATCCACCCCAAGCCTAATTTTCGTCAGTCTCCAATCTTCTGAAGCATAACGAACAAGTTCTTACATGGAGAACAAATTCTTACATAGTGAATAAGTTACATGGTGAACAGTACAAGGGCAGTCATCACAGAGGCTTTTGGTTTTGATCATGCATTATGGACTATAAACAGTTCAAATATGAATATTCATTTGATTTTTATACTTGATTTATATGTGGATACCACATTTCTCTATTATTATTATTTTTAATAAAATGCTGAAGTGGTAGGTAGATATAAGATAAAGGTAGAAAACATAGTTTAGTGTTGTAAGAGAGCAAATGTAGATGATCAGGTGTGTGCCTGTAGACTATGTGTTAATCCAAGCTAGACAAGGGCAATAAAATATCCACGTATGCAGAAGATTTCTCTTAGAACGGGGTGGGGGGGGGAGGTTCTAAGCCTCACCTTAACAGAGAGAATTTAACACAGGGAATTATTAAACAGGCATTCAAGACCTGGTGAAACAAAAAGGATGAGTGAATTAACACAGAGTTAGTAACTATAGCTACCACCTTAGGAGAAATAAAGGAAAGACAGGGCCATTAGCTGAATTCAGAAACAAAGCAGGAGCCTCACGGAGTTGGGACTTGGACCTCTGAGGAAGAAGCAGCCACATGGAACTGCTGTGGCTTAGTTCTCCAAGGAGAGACACTGTCCAGTAGCTGCTGATACCTCTGAGAAGGTGCTAGAAGGCTAGTTCTGGGAATCTGCAAAGAATTTAGAAACTGGAACCAACCACTACAGTTGGGCAGAAGTATTGTTTTGGGATCATTCTGACAGGAATAACATGCAAACTGGGAAGATCAAGAGACTTTTCTTTTCTTCCACCTTCTAGTCTCTTCCCGGGTGACCACTATTGACAATGTTGACCAGGGAACCAGCTGGTAAAGAAGTGCCGTTTGCAGAATTCATATCTCAGCATCTCAAAGTCTGGAGCTGAGAGCCAACAGATTACTAGTACAGATGATGAGAGAACACTAAAATGACATGAAAAGTATGATTGGAGAGATAAGGGAGCACTGAAACCAAAATAATTTGGCTGAAAATTGAATTAATAAGTTGGTGAAAAGGCTTGATTTAATCACAGTGAATTCAGAAGACAAAGATATTAAAGCAATTAGCAAAGAGATGATACATTTGGAGGACAAAATGCTTTTTCTTTCCCCCCAATTTTTTTTATTAGCATCTTCACATTAGCTTTACAATTTGTAGTTGTACAAGATGTTTCAAATAAGAATAATCATTGTCTCTAAAGTAGAGAATCTATCAAAGATTAGAAAAAAAAACATTCATTTATTAGAGAAAAATTTCCCTGAAATGATAAAAAAAAACTTAATTTCAAATATCAGGGTTATATCGTAGTATCAGGAAAATCTGTTCAAGACTGATAGATAATGAGACATATTGTGGTTAAGACACTAAGCTTCAAAAGTAGAGAACAAACTCTTAGGTAGGTTAAAAATCAAACCAGACTTTTCCATAAAACTCTTCCACAAGACCAAGGTCCACAAAGTCCTGAGGCATAAAAACAGCCTGATCCAAGAATAGTTGTTTGAGTTTAAATAAAACAGGAAGGCATTTTTAAGCATGAAATAAGGAATATGAGGCTATGATGAAAGATTGTAAATAGACACAAATTCTTTGTAGCTTCTCCCATCAAAAGATAAGTCTGTTCTTATTCATCTTTTGCATCTGGGCTGGCTTTATGATTTGCTCTGGCCAATGACTTCTAGCAGAAAGCACACTGTGAATTCCAAGCCTAGGCCTCAAGAAGCATTGCAGCTTCTGTTCTCTCTCTGCCACCACGTGAACAGGTCCGGGCAAGCCTGCTGGAGATGCCTGGGTTGATCGCCAGATTGGAGCCCTGCAGCCCTAGCCAGGCCACCTGCTGACTGCAGTTGCATAGGTGAGCCCAGGAGAAATCAGAGGAACCTCCCAGTTGTACTCAGCCCAGCTGACCAACCTACAGAACTGGGATCTAGGAAATGATTGTTGGGGATGGTTTGTAACCCAAGAAAAGACTAACTGATACATGATCCATATAACCAAATCAGAATGAAGTCAGAAAAGAAGCAGTGAACAATAAATACATTTAAATACTGAATTAAGACAAAATAATAAGGAACTGATGGATAAAAATAGAATGTAAATGATACAAGCCCTGACAAAATGAAAAATAATATAAGCCAAAAATTAGAAAGCGTGGTGCGGGTAAATTTGTAACATTTCCAGAATATCTCGCCTGGCTTTAGTTCATTTGCATATCATCAGGGGTGGAGAGAAGTCATCTCCATATCAGTGGGTAATTACCTGGGCAACCGAGGGTGTGTCTGAACTTGAGAGTTTAAAGGGAAGGACTGGCTTGCTTGCTTACTTGCTTCTTCAAGAGCAGAGAGATAGCCCTGGACTGCAGTTTGTAAGCAATAAATGGGTTTTAAACTTAATTTCTCCCTTTGACTGGTTTCGATTTTTAGAGATATTTTGCCCCGGGATTTCCTATCCCTGGACTTACATGTGGGGAAGAGGTAAAACAAAGGAAAAAGTGTTAATCTATCTTGTATGGCGGGGAGTTTGGTATGGCCAATACTGAAGCATATAGTTTGAAAGAGTGACTCTGTCCTATTGGTGATTTTTATCATTTGGTTGACCTTTGAGAAACCTTTTATGAATCAATTTCTCTTGTGAAAAAACATACCTCTGAGCAGTTCTATTTTTCTTTCGTTAATTCTTTTGTTCAAGTAAAACTAAATTCAACACTGTATTTAAAAATAGCATGTGTAGCTTGAGCCAATTTCTGTATTGTCACTCTGTCTTTGTAGCTATCCATCTTTCTATCCAGTATTTAGGCATGTAATCATGGTGTTCACCAAATGTGGATATTAGCATTTCTGGGATATTAAATTGGGATGATTTGAACATTTCTGTATTTCTGGAAAATTTTTAAGTGCTTATATTATTTTTATAAATACAACAAAGTTATAAAAAGTTTACAAGAGGTTTCATAAGTCCCACTGGAGAGGGGGCATTTGCATAGAGAATATTAAAATAACATTATACTCTAAGATGTGATCTGTCTCAACTGCTGGTTCTCAATGGCTACTGAGAGCTTAACCATAACTACTCTATCTCAATCATAACCACTGAGGAGCTTTTTAAAAATACTGATGTCCAGGCTTTAGCCCAGACCCATTAAGTAAAAACCTCTGGGATGGGGACTGGAAACTCATATATTCAGGAAGATTCTGATGTGCAACTCTGGCCGAGAACCACTTATCTGAACAGGCCCTATAGGTACGTTTCTAAGCTGCAATTCATGTTGCTGAAAAGTCAGGGCACTCATTCCATCCTATACCTCTTCTAGGCCACAGGAACATCCATCCACAGGACCTCTAACTAAAGAAGACAGAGAGAATGAATGCTCTGGGTAGAATGAATAATCTAGGTAGCAGTCCTGGCCACTGTCTGGGTTCCTTTGTGGTCACAAGATGCCTTTCAGCAGGAACTGGGGCTACATGCTTTCTTGTTTATATCCAGAGAGAATGACAGGATTTTCCCCCCAGATACTGAGTTAGCACATCTGTGTGTCTCACTGCCTCAAAATGGATGACACACTCATTATGGAATCAATTCCTATCAAGTGAGATGGAATTACTGTGATTGGTTTAATAATGGTTCTTAAACTTTATTGTGTAGAAGAATTGCTCTGGACTCTTGTTAAAATGCAGATTCTGATTGAATAGGTCTGAAATAGGGCCAAGATTCTGCATTTTTAACAAGTTCCCAATTTATTAGAATGGCTATCAGGCTCAGGTACAATGTCCACCTTAACTATCCAGCACACCTGAAACAGTAGCTAAGGAGCACATGTTTTCCTTGTAGATGAATCTAAAAGAAAAGCCAATTATAATCAGAAGGTGATTAATGAGCAAGGCCAGACTGCAAAGCATATGGCAGGCACAGAAGCAAGAAACTGCTCACAGTGGATAGGGAATCAGGAGCTGGAGATGGGGGGAATCAGATCACTAAAGGGTTGGGCTTTAATCTGTGTTCTGCAGAGCACAAAACCTCCAAGAGGTTTTCCATGAAAAAATAGTCTCCTAGAGTCAAATATGTTTGGGAAATGTTGCATACTATGTCTCACACTTGGATATCTACAATGTGTATTTCGATTTTAAAGATGCTAAGAAGTCTGGCAGTAAAGAAGCCTTTTGTCAAATAGAGATAATATCTCACAGACAGGATATATTTTGTGGAGCCCAGTGCAAAATGAAAATGAAGGGCCTCTTTTCCAAAAACTATTAAGTATTCTAGATGACGACAACAGAGCATCAAACCAATTGTGGGGCCTTCTAAAGCTTGTTGCCTTGTGAGACTGCACATGCCACATGCCCATGAAGCCGTGCCCATGGGGATATTGGGAGCATTACATGAGACAAGGTATGGAAAGTGCTTTAGTGCTGGCATACCATAAGCACTAAAAAAATCATAACTATGGTACACACACAGCTTTTAGTTAGGACACTGGGTTGTAACGCTTAAGCAGAAAAAAAGCAGAATTACAAGGATCCAGCATGTGTTTCAGAATCCGAGGGTAGAGGAAGCCAGCAAGGTACAGGAACGAAGGGGAAGAGAAACATCTTCAGGACTTTTCTCTCTCAACTCTGCTCTTCTCTATGGGTTCCCTGTCCACAAGGTGGGACAAGCCAACCCAGAGATTCCAGGTTCAAGAGAATTCACCAGAGGACACTGAGGTCTCTGAGTTCCAGTTCTGAAGGAGGGCCTCTGAAAGGTCCACCTACTTTCACCTGGACTAAGCAACTATATACAAAGACTCTTCTGCAGTTATCAATGGAAGGGGAAGAAGGCAGGCAAAATATGTAAGTCATATTCACTTAATCCCCCATACTTACCTGATCATGGGGCATTTCCTAAAGAAATATTTATTAGCACTGAATAGAACGCAACTTGGGGAAAGCAGTTGTGGATAATAGGAAACAATGGAATAACTGAGGAGAGACGTGAGTGCCAGGTACCAATTTTCATTTTAGATGGCAGTGAGCAGAACTGACTGGAGGGAGTGAGACTGAACACAGAAAGGCTTAGAGTCTGCTTCAGAAATCCAGACCTGGGAAGCAAGGCTAGTATCAATGGGGATGTAGGGGGAAAGACTATCTGGAGAAATATTTAGGAAGTAAAAATCAGTGAGGCTTAGCTAGTTACTTCTAAGGGGAAAGCAGTATAAGGAGAGACAAGGCTGGTTCAAAGAACCAGGAAGGGGGAACTGAGTAAGTGGTTGCAATCACCAACTACTGAGATAGCAAGAGTTGGGGTGGGGATGGATATGAGTTTAGTTTTTAACGTTTGGTGCCAGGAAGAATATTCAAGTGGAAATATCTAGAAGCCAGAAATTTGGGCCAGAGATGAAGGCTTGAGATGGATTTCAATGTTATACCCTTTATGGCAGTAATTAAAAACCAAAATACACATGCATCCAACACGTGATTATTAAACACCATACTATACAGCCCAGACACTGGGGACATAGTGTAGACAAAACACACATAATCCCTGAAGGCTCTTGTGAAGCTTACCCAGGAAGGTAAGCAGAGAGATTATAGCAAAAACAAAACTCTGTTTCCTAAGTACAGTGTCAGGAGAGCCAGGAGTTGTGCAAACCACGGAGAACAAGTCCGACACCGTGCCAAAGCCTACCACATTACAGCTGTGTGACAGGTACAGGCCACGAGTTGGGTCTCTATAGACTGGAACCACCGCTACAAAAGCCACAGGGCCAGGCGTACAGCGCAGACTTGGAGTGTGTTCTGCGGAGGAAGAGTGAGCTCGGCGAGGGCGGACTGTGTATGTCAGCCGCGAGTGAGAATCACTGGCCCAGCTGGAGAACGACCTGTGTGTCCTTTGTGTTTACTCCGGCCAGACACTGTGGCCTGACGGCAATGCGCAGAGCTGGCTCCATTTGCCCAGGTGGCAACGATTAGGCGAATGACAACCCACTTAAAGGGTTCACTTTTCCACCCAAGGTGCGTCTCCATCGTTTTGCCTCAGGGAGAGGGTAAGGGTGAAGCCCAAAGGCCTGGGTTACTGTCCGGTTCCTGTGGGTGCCAGCATCTCGGAAGCACGCACGAGTTGTACATCGCGGTCGGGGGCGCTGACAACCGCACAGTTGGGGAAGAACAATGAGCTACCGGGGAGGAGGCGGAGGGTAAGCAAATTCGGAAGCCGAGGCCCCACGCGGGAATACAGAGCAGAACGGAGCGTTCGGCACACCACGCCTGCGCCACCCGAGCCGGGCGCACGCTCCATCCTGGCGCCACAGTCGAGCTCAGAAGCAGCGGCGAGCCTACAAGGTTGGTGGGGCGTGGGGGAGCGTAAGCTGGAGGGACGGCAGAAACGCGCGAACGCAGAGAGCGTGCGCACGCGCAGAGCTGCCGCCGGCCGGCGCCGGGAGCGCGGGACAGGCTACGGAAGCCTCAGAGAAGAGCCGCTCCTCGGTGAGTGCGCCCCACCCCTTTCTCCCGGAGTGCACTGCGCGCGCCCGGTGGGGGGGGGGGGGGAAGGGGAGGGGAGGGGAGGCGGTGGTAGCCATGTTGTTGTGAGTCTGTGTCTTACCCTCGGTACCTCGGTGGTTCAGAGGAGGAGGGGCAGGAGAAGGAGGAGGTGGGGTGGGGGGGAGGGAGGTAGGTGGAGATTTTTTTTGCCGCCACCGGAGGCGGAGGAGGGGAGGACGGCCCAGAGCGACGCCGCCGTGTGCCCAACGGTCGGGGTCCCCGGCTGAGGCAGCGCGGCCGCAGCAGCCCTGTAAGTCAGTCGGCGCTTGCTCCCTCTCCCCGAGCTCTGGCGCCGCAGGGGCTGGCTCCTGGAGCTGTGTGTAGCGGCTTCAGAGGGAGCAGCCCGCCGGCGGGAGGGCGGACGGGGCCTGCGGGGTGTTTGGGACCGCTGCGGCCTGGGCCCGCTCGCACAATGCAGGGGGAGGGGTGCCGGAAGAGGGGTGTGCGCTCGGCGCAGGGGGCTCTCGGCTTTCCCGCTTCCTTCCCTCCTACACGCCTCAGCGTTACGGCGCTGGGGGGGCCCCTCCCGGCTCTTCTGGTTTCTGCGCGCTTGGGGTTAGAGACCCAGCTGTCTGTCCACCCAGCCCTGGGGTGCGGAAAGGGGGGAGAGGCTGGTGGATTTAGAGAAGTGTGCGAGTTGGAAGTGGGCGAAGAGGAAGGAGTGGGCTTACGGAAACAAGTGTGGGAATTCTCCAGGGCCCCAGTGTATGCAGGGAGAGCTTGCGGTAGACAGGTGTGGGTATGAAACAGTGACGGGAGTTCGACTTGTTAGGTGCCATTTGTAAGGAATGCTACGTTTTTGTGATGGAAACAGATTTCAAAACTCGGAAAGATACGTAAATAAAAAGCAAAGAAAAGAGGCTTCGAACATTTTAGCAATCGTTTCCTATCTAAATTGGGTCAATTTGGGGAAAATCAAGTGTTTAAAGTTTTATGCCCAAACAGTAGTGTAAAAGTGCTACTTTTGAGAACTTGGCTAAGGAAAACCCACCTTTCTTAGCTTTTCTTTCTAACACATACTTAAACATTTTGGGAGGTAGTATTGCGGACGTATTGAGTGTATAGTAAGACAATCATGCCAGTTGAAACCGGGACTTCAACTTCGTGAGGTTTTAACTTAAGGAAACTGGTGGTACGTATTTTCGGTAAAGGTTTTTAGAGAAAGCTTTAGTAGAAAAATGCTTCTGCACTTATTTAAGAGAAATGTAATGCCTGTAAAGGTATATCAAGGAAACAGTTTTAACAAAGGGAGTTACCTAAGTATTTTAAAAGCTTGTTTACTGCCTACATTCGTGTTTAATAGGTGACTCCTCACCATGTGACTTGGAATACTGGAGGAGGATTTGAGGAATTCTGGCTAGGAATCCTGTTAAAAACACAAAGACAAATATTTTTAATTGGCTAGATTTTTGTACTTAGTCTTCTATGTCCTGCTTTTTAGAAATTATTTGCTTCATCCAGTCATAAGAAATAGTTGTTGGCATTTCCCGTATTGCAAGAATGTCTTTAAAAGTCCAACTTTCGGTGAAATTAATTCATTTAAAATTGTCTTTTGGTGTCCTAGAGGATGACCAAAAAGTGTAAAAAAAGTTTACACTAATTTAAAATAAAAGTTTAATTTCACAATTTTGATTCTTAAAGCTTTAAGTTCGGTTTTCTTATTAGCATAAGTCTAGCTGTTTTATCATCGAGTAAATTTGCTTTTAAACTTAAGCATATTCAAAAAATTTAAGTTTTAATACATGGCTTAATTTTCTGAGTCCAGTGTTCTCTTAGATGTCCAATATTTAGTAAGATTTCAACTTATAAAAAGTCTGTAAACTACTGCCATATTTAAATTGGTATTTAATAGGCCATTTTTTTTCTTAGGCATTACAAGTGTGTAAGCCAAATAATGCAGTCTTAACACGTACTAATTTTAGGGTTTTGTTTCTCTTAAACCTTCCATACTTGCTTATAAATCTTTCTATTGTTGAAGGATAATTTGTCTTCCTGTGTAGGTAGGTACTTACCCTAGTTAGCAGAGGCGGTTATGATCAAGAGATTAGGGCCAGGTTTGACATCCAAAGCCAGTCTTTTGGTGACCAGATTGCGGGACTGACAAAATCTGCATAATTTTAAGTGAAGGTTGGTTCCTGTCTCCTGGGCTCAGTTTCTACATATTACCTAATTCAGTGACCTTTGAACTTGTTGGATTTCTGAGATATGAAACTATTCTGTTTTTTCATGTGCTTAAGACTTAACAGGTATTGTAATACCTGAACTTTTGTATCTCACATGGCTTTGCCTGTCTTGTATTTCACAGTTTGAGGCCCTTTTACTGACAGGTGTGAGAAAGATGAAAATTGTACTTTTAAATGGGTAAGTTAGTTTGTGACCTATTAGGTTTCTTGCTGTTTTAAGAGGGCATAAAAAGAGTCTAATTTGCTCCTTTTGTCCCACATTCTCCCTCTCCCCTTTGATGAATTTGTAAGAAGGAGCTGATCAAATACAGCTCTGTCTCTTTCCTCTTTTTCTCTTTGGGAGTCTGCCCCCTGCAGAAAGCACTTTGTTCTGCTTCTTTATGAGGCCACCAGGGATAGACTCTGCCCCTTTCTAGAGAAGGACCCTGGTTATCCATTGCTACCTGTGACTGGGTTAGGGTAATTATGGGATGTGGTGGTAGGAAGACCAGTGGGCCTACGTCTAAATTAGGCTTTCCAGTTTAGCTTTATCAGTGATAAAGGAGAAATTTGGATTGCCATCAGTCTAATTTCTGTGTCTTTCACTTATGAATTCTGATGTGGAAAAAGTTTTTCTCGAATCCTGTCATTTAGAAGCTAGTATTCTAATAAATATTTTTATATTTAGCCATTGAGGTTGATGGCATTTTAGTATTTTGTGCAGAGAGTGAGTTTACAGAGAAATAGTATTTTCAAGCTTTTCCAGTGAAACACTATAGAATTATGAATTCTTTTTCTTCTCAGAGTTTTGGGTGGCAGTGTGTTTAGAGACATAAGGTTAGTGTATTGTTTCCCTTAGTGACTTTTTCTTCCAATAACCCAAAAGATCCAACTTCTTTCTAAATGAAAAAGTAAGATGTGCCTAATTAACTACATGTGTCACCTTCCAGCGTCTCAATTCTTAATGAAATTGCAGAAATGTTTGTCTTTTCTGCCCCACCCCACCCCCACTGCCTTTTTATGAAAAGTTTATTTGACCCTTTCCTGGCTCCTTTTTATATTTTTCTAAAGTGCTCTAAGAAATAAAAAGGATTGATTATTCAACCATGTTGTTGGCAAGAGGATAGTTCCTTTAGTGTATTCCACCTCTGCAAATTTAGCTACTGTAATCCCATCCATTTTTAGTTTACATGTCACAGATTTTCACTTAATTTACTCTTACCATTCTCGTGTGGAGAGATAAAAGATTTTAGAGTAGAGTGCTGGAAAACATCCAAGTGCTTACGTTCTTACGTGCATATACCAGGATTTCATAGTAGCTGCCTAGTGTGAAAAAAGGGAAAGAAGTGTAAAAGGAGAAGAGATAATGTCAGAATACTTTGCGAATTGGACAGAAAAAAAAGCAGTTGTTACCACCTACCTAGAGCGAAATACATATTTCGACCACAAACACCTCCAAAAATCTGCTTCCTGGAAGGGATTTGGTGAAATAGCTATAAAATGACACAATAAAACCACCTATGCAACACCTTTTTAGGAGAATAAAACCTGTGATTGACTGCCAAAGTACGTAAAAAGGGTGGGAGGTTACTTTCTTTTTTTAGATCTTGAAAAGCCCACCAATAAGTAAGGAACTTCTTAAGGACAGATCTTTGAGATTCCTATTGTAGTATACATCTTATAACCAAGAGTAGCAAGTTTTAGATCTCAAAGTTGTGATCTCTAATTTTAAACTGTTTCTGAAAGACTTGGTAGGGATCAGTGGGAGATAGTCTTAAACTATGTAAGCTGCAAGTGGTTTTATTCATTCAGAAATTAAAGCAAATGAGTGGTAGGCTGGCTGACTCTAAGTATAGATCTTTGCTAGGCAGTCAAATGAGGTAAACTGTAGGTAGAGAAAAATAGACTGTATTGTATGATTTTGTTAAATACCTAGAAAGATTTATGTGCAGATAGGAGCTACTTGCGACTTGTATTTGGTGACCAGGTCATTTATTTTAGCATCTGCATAGAATTTTATCAGCACTTTTAGCATGATTAAATGCTAAATGCAAAACATTGCTTCCTATAGTAAAACCGGAATGTTTAAAACCAACTTGATGTAAACAGAATTAAGATTTGTTGAAGTTCTGAGAGGATGGTAGCTCCAGGTTTTGTATACAGGTGTTTTCTTGGACAACCTTGTGGTTGATGTATAATTGCTTTTTGTCCAAAGGAAAAAAAGTCTTAGATGCCTTCATTAAATCTCTAAAGTGGCTCCTACACTAGCAAAAATAGGAGTACCATAGGATCTTGTCAAAGGTAAATTGCTAATTTTTATTAAAAGTCTGGTTGAGAAGATGCTCATGGAGTATTATTTGAGGAATATTCAGTCTGTAACTGTAGATATTCTAAGTGTATCCTTTTATCAAACTAGACTACTAGAAACTTAACATTTTTTGAGGTATGCTGGCCCGTGGTGTGCCATACTATGCTTAGGAGTTGGGTGGTACCTAATCATTGTGCCTAAGGAGTTTATAGTAAAGTGGAGATGAAGATGATTTAAGTTTGTGGTTGCAGTGCACTAAGCACCATTGAGGTGGTATTTACAAAAGAGCTGTGGATTCTCATAGGTAGACACTGCAGTGGTCAGGAAGAGCTTTCCCCAGGAGGTTGAATCTAAAAAGATTTAGAGAAGTTAATTTAGTCAAAAGATGGGTGAAATGGTATTCAGCCAGAGGGTATATGTAATGTTCCTGATAGAGGAGAATGGCAGAGCTTAAAGTATGGAGGTAAGAGAACTGAAAAGATAAGACTGGAGAGATAGGTAGGGGCCCAACCAGATTTAAGGTCCTTATCTAATTTGGACGACCTGAAAGATTTTGTAAATCCAAGATGATAATTTGAGAAAATATAGACCATATTGTCCCGGAACCCTTACACAATTACTGGGGTATTGTTTTGTATTATAAGTTAGGTACATGACTTCCCTTGAGGGACTATTAAAAATGAGATTATGAGACCTTGCATCTCTTAAGAGAATGTAGTTGAAAATATTTTCTGTTACAATTTTGTATCCTCTATAATACCCTGTATGGTAAATTCCTTTTGAAGCTTAGTGCTAGAAATAAGGTTGTCTCCGAGGAATTGGTATTTCTTTTTATGGATAATGAGAACTGTATGTAATTTGCTGTATTTTTCCTGCCTTTTATCTTTGTTATCTTCAGAAGTTATTAAAGGTTTACTTACAATTTTTGTTACTCAGTATTTTGTTATTCAGTATTACAAAATAACATTTTCCAAAGATTAGTTTTTGTCTTACTATGTATATCTTTAATGAGATACTTAGTCTGCCTTCTTCCAGAGTTTTTTATTTAAATGAATACAAGTAAATTTCATTTAAATTGTACTCAGTATTTCTACTACAGACCCTTTTTTTTGGTATAAAACTTAATACGCCTGAAACAAACATAGATATGGTTTCTCTTCATATATTGCAGTGTAGGTGTTTGGGGTTTTTTGTTTTCTAAGCAACAACTTAAATTTTTGTTTTTAAACTTCAGTATCTTTAGGAAATTTGGTCCTCAAAGTTACTGGGAAACAAATGATCTCTAATTCAGGGCTTGTCCTTGAATATTGGAAGAACTTTAAAAGTCGCAATCATACTGATCACCTAAAAGATCCTTCTTAATTCAGATATTTGTACAGCTCCTGTTTTTTTACACTTCATAATAAACTAAACTTTTTTAAACTTTTAACTGTTACAAGTTACTGTTTTTCCTAGACAAAGATTAAGACAGTTGAAATAATGTTATATAATTTACTTACTCATTTTTCTTTTTTTTTGGTAATGACTAGAAATACTGCTTCTCAAGATACTTCCTTTTCTGTTAACATATTTACTGAAGAGTATTATGATCATACTGAACTAAAGTTAAGCAGTTTTAACTGTAAGACTTCTCTGAGCCTTTACTATGCTAACAACAAAGTGAATTACAGAGTGATGGTGTGTGCTCAGCTTGCAAAAGAACAAGTGGGTGTTGGAGAGCAACGTAACTTATGATGTGTTGGACAAGGAGCCTCTTATTTCAGAAAACACTGTGAGTTGGTGATTAAGGACACATTTTGAAAAATTCTAAAAAAAAATCCCTTTAAAATGGCATTAAAGGCTGCTGCTTAAAATGGTTTTTATTTTTTTCCCATTTGTCTCAGACCATGCATTCAAATGACTTCCTTTAGTTTTCAGTTACAAGTTAAGTAAAGTGTCTTAAGTTATTTCTCCTTCCTGCTATATTGATTCACACTGATAATGTGTGACAGTTGAAAATAAAAAAATAACCATTTAAGCCAGGTCTTCAGTTGCTGGGCATTCAACCTAGTACTAATATGAACTGAAAATAAAGTAAGATCGCTTGTACTGTATTGTGTGATAAAACCTTTGAACTGTAGTGCACATAAACTGTTAATATGGACTTTTAAAAAACTTTGTTTAAAAGTAACTTAACACTTACAGAGAAGTACAAAGATAAAGCCAGTAGTACCTCATCCTCTTCCAAAAGTTAGGGCTTTTTTTTCATCTTCTGTACATACATATAGTCTATATTTTCCCTCCCTTTTTTTTAAACAAAAATGATTTATGATACACTTAAGGCAACTTGGTATTTTTATTTAATGCTCACAGGCGTGTTACCATTTTACTACTACAACTTTAATTTTAATAACTTGTAACATTTAGTGCATGGTTTTTTATTTTGCCAAACCATTTTTCTGTTCAGTTTCTCTATTTGAACAGCTTCAAGCAGTGCTGTAGTAAATATTGTTCAACAATTCATTCTTTCATGTTGGTTTATTTATGTAAGGTAAACTTCCAGAAGAGAAGTGGTCAAAATATTTTACATCAATTTTTAAACAAAAAAATTATTTTCACTCATTAAAGTGAGTCATTAAAATTCTAGAATACACTTACATTTCAGTTTACATATTATTTAGTCTTCACAATAACCCTATAAGTTGAAGTGTCGTTTTCATTTGCAGATGGGGAAACAGAATTAGAGAGTTGTGATAAGTTCATTCAGCTAGAGGCAAACATGGAACTTATATTCTAGGTTTTTTGATTCTGGGTTCTGTTTCTGTTACACCATGATGAATGGTACAAATTATTTAGTTGGAAAACCGCTAGGGTGTTGTGGATATACTCCTTAGCCATAGGTGGTATGGTGTTGTATAAGGATCCCGGTCCTCTCTGCACAGAGCGTCATCACCTGGAGAGCTTAAAAAATAAATAAAATTCTGTGCCTGTCTTTCTGCCCAGACTGCTTCAATTAAGCATTGGATAGTTGGGATCTGAATACAGTGTTTTTAAAGCTACCTAGATTCAGATGCACTGTGATGGTTTGAGAACCAGTGACCTTAACATTGGGGTGCTCATATCCCTGAGGGATACATGAAGAGTTTCCAAAAGTTAGCACAATTAGTTTTCTGGAAATCAGTTAACAGGCCATCTTCATATGTACTAAAAAAGGTGTAGTTCTGATCCATTTCAAATCTTAATATGTGTTTTACTGGTGGTTAAATGTTCAGGGTGTAGCTTCCTTTAGTGATTAATCTTGTTTATTCATTTCTGTTAGGAATGAAACATAACAGAGAACTGGAGTATGTGGGTTTCCATTAGTATTTTTTGAAGTCAGAGCAATGATAGTCTTGGATGGTAGGGTTACTGGCAGATTTTTTCTAACCATTTCATCTCTTCCCTAAGCTTTTATCAAAGAATAATCACAAGCAAAAAGTAATACTATAAGCTACTTTGAAAACTAGCAATATGTAAATCATGTTTATCACAGCATACTGTTAAGTATATTGAGTCAAATGTATGATTTGACATTCTGTCATTGTTACATGTACATAAATTAAATTGTTACATTGTTACATAAATTAAATTATGGAAATTTTCAAACGGGTAGAATAGTAGAGAGCACAGCACCTTCATATCTATCATCCATACTCAGTTTTGTGTTTCTTGTTTATACCCACATTTTATGTTTTTATTTATTCATTTTATTTTGGTATCATTAATCTACAGTTACAGAAAGAACATTATGTTTACTAGGTTCCCCCCTTCACCAAGTCCCCCCAACATACCCCTTCACAGTCACTGTCCATCTGCGTAGTAAGATGCTGTAAAATCACTACTTGTCTTCTCTGTGTTGCGCAGCCCTCCCCATGCCCCCCACGCACTATACTTGCTAACTGTAATGCCCTCTTTCTTTTTCCCTGCCCTTATCCCTCCCCACATTTTATGTTTTAAAAGTGTATATCAAAGCAAATCCCAGACAATATGTCAGCTTAAGCATAAATTCCCTTACAAATGAGGACTTACTAAAAAGTGCAATCTTCTTGCTATTATCACAACTAAAAATTCCTTAATATCATATAATTCTCATTCTGTTTAGATTCCCTGATATTCTCTAAAAAAGATCTTTTATAGTTGGATTGTTAGAATCAGAATTCAAACAAGGTTTACACACTATATTTGACATTTAAGCTTCTTAGTCTGTATAACATCCTTCTCTTCTCCCTTTCTAAAATTTCATGTCACAGATATGCTAGTGAAACCAGGTGATTTTTCCTTTTTCCATGTTCTGGATTGGGCATTTACCTTCTTGTGCCCTTGATTGACTTTGTTCTTCTATTTCTCTCCTATTTCTAATAAGTCAGTATTTAGATCCAGCTAGGTTTATTAGCTAGGTTGAAGTTTAGTGTCACTTTTTTTGAGGCAGTAATTATTCACAGGTAGTGATGCTGTTTCATATTACATTATGTATGAGGCATATAATATCTCGGTCCATTTTAGGGTGATGGCATATTAAATCACTTAAAATAACGTTAATTTAGAAATACTGCTTTGGGGTAGGCTCATTTCATAATATACCTGACATTTCAATGTATCTTTGACTCCTCAGAGCCACTTTGTGTTATCGTAACAGTTTTCTAAAACATATCACATCACCTCCATTTCTATCTGAAGTCATTTGACCTCCTCTCAGGTGATATCTAAAAACATCAAAAACTAGCATCAATTGAGGTTTTTTTATAGATTTTCTCTACATTTTTAACAGTATTTTGTTTTTCAAAGTAAAGTGATTTTCACAAGCACTATTTTATTGCTTTAAATAGAATGCCTTGTAATAAGAGAGACTGTAAGGACTTCAATATATATGTGTGGATTCTTTGAGAGAATTTTAAGGAAAAAAAATCTTGCCTTCTATTTGCATATATGTATATAATATGTATTTCCTGTTTTGCCTCTTTGAGAATATAATCTCAGATATATCCTCAAAGAGTTAAAACATTCTTGCACAAAAATATTAGGTAAGTTCTTATTGAATGTCTAAATGCCATTATAATCTAACTTCTAACTTAATTAGAAGATTCGAGCTGGGGTCTTTGAAGATTTCTGGTTTCTGGGAGTCTATATTGGTAACACTTTTTTGGGGGGTCAGATTCATCCAGAATGTAAAACTTGACTTTTACTTAATCTAGTTGAGTCAGTAATACTATTCTTTATGCCAATTAAACAAGCATATATAATTCCCTCATGAAGTACATGGACAAACAAGTAGCAAATACCAAAAACTGTTGATGTGGGTCTTGGCTCAAACACGAGCTAAGTGACTTTTCCAGCACCACTAGAGGAATGTGTGATTCAATTCATGCCCCAGAAAAACAACACATTACTAGGTGTTGATGGTGATTAGTAGAAACTTACAATGTTAACTCTTTGACAGATAATGGTCTACTACAAATGCTTAAACCTGAATTTAGATTTGTTTACTTTTGTCATATGGATAAGAAAAGACATTGCTAAACAAATTAATTTTGCTGGCAAATTTGCAAAAGTGATTTAATATGCTGAAAAGATAAAAGAGATGAAGGTATTCTTAAAGTCATTAACCTGTTTGTTTGCAGCAGACACCACTAATGTTCAATAATTATGTTCATTAAAAACAGTCCAAGGAGGATGACTACCAAGACTTATTTCATAAGCAGCTTAAGTTACTCTTTGTGTTTATTGACATTTATTTATGTGAATTAAGCTTCTCTATAATTTCGTTGTTTTTTGTAATTGATACACAAGGTAGCAAAAGCCTCTAGGTATTAAAGGATCCATTTGGTGAAATAGTATTAATGGGAAGTTACATTAAGTCATTTTATTTTTTGTTGGTAAATGTCCAGTACAAAAAATCTGAGGGAAGGTCTTGTTCACTGTCTATTATAATGAGCATTGTGCATTTGTATATATAAAAGTATTCAAAAATTGTCACTATCTAGATATTGATTCCATGATCTAAATTTACATTTCATAAAATGTAATTTTTTTCATTCAGTGTATGTTGAACATTTAGATAGCTAAGGCAGTTTCTAGCCCCTTGATGCCAGAGTTTAATTTGTGATGACCTTGAAAAAGAACTAATTATAATACTATGAAAATGTGATTAGTGTCATGGTAGTAGAAAATGCTTTAATACCATTTATTGTAGCACTAATTGGCTTTTCCCCCTACTTACATTTTATGGTAGACATATGGTGAGGAATTGGATCAGATGTTGTCTGAGAAGAATTAGTACTCTTAATGATATAAGGGTACTTTTTAATGTATATTCTTGATTCTTTACACAAACTATTTATAAATAGTTTTGGATCATACATTAATAAATATGAACATTCACAGAATTTAAGTTGTTATTTGAGGTACTTTTATTTTTCTTACATAACTAGTAATACTGCTTACAGAAAAAATAACTACTATTGTTAAATTTTAGAATTTAATGAGACAACTGTTCTTTTGTTAGGAAACAACCATAACCTCAAAAACTAAATTTTTTATTCAGATGTATGTCAAGATCACACAGGGTTTTGGCCATAGTAAAGTTATGTTCTTATATAGTAGCAAATTCCAATTGTTTATTAAAGAAAATGATACTGGGAAATTTCAGGTTTAATAACAGACAAAAAAATTAGACTTTACACCTCAGTACTGTGTACCATAACTCCTAGATACATTTTTTAAGTAAACATACTCAATTCAGTATTATATAACTGTATGCTAGATAGATATTCTGTTGCTTGTTAGAAGAAAAGGTTGTTCTGTTTCCCCCTAAAATCTAACCATTTAGGGTAAAGTTGTTAAATTCGTGTACAAATTCTTTTCTCTTGCCATCAGACAATTCCAGCATTTCTAGCTGCATAGGACATACAAATTGGCATTTTGAAAAACTTTGGAGTCCCACTTGCTGGAATATATGTGACACAAACCCAACCTTCACCTTTATTATTGTTAATATGGAGGTTATTGGCAGGAGAGTTGAATCAGCATTTATTGTCTTTCTATTACATTGTTTTGCCCACTTCTTTATTCTCTTCCTCAGTGCCTAAAATTTTTCCAGAAAAAGACCCCTGCAGGGAAACAAAATCAAAAATGAATAAATGGGACTAAATAAAACTAAAAAGCTTCTGAACAGCAAAGGACACCATTAGAACAAAAAGGCATCCTACAGTATGGGAGAATACATTCGTAAATGACATACCCAAGAAGGGGTTAACATCCAAAATATATAAAGAGCTCACATGCCTTAATACCCAAAAAGCAAATAGCCCGATTAAAAAATGGGTGGAGGATCTGAACAGACACTTCTCCAAAGAAGAAATTCAGATGGCCAACAGGCACATGAAAAGATGTTCCACATCGTTAATTATAAGGGAAATGCAAATCAAAACCACAATGAGATGGCTGTGTGGCCACCACTGATTGGCCTCACACCAGTTAGGATGGCCAACATCCAAAGGCAAGGAACAATAAATGCGCAGTTGCAGAAAAAGGGGAACCCTCCTGGAAATGTAAATTAGTTCAACCATTGTGGAAAGTGGTATGAAGGTTCCTCAAAAAACTAAAAATAGAAATACCATTTGACCCAGGAATTCCACTCCTAGAAATTTACCCAAAGAAAACAAGATCCCAGATTCAAAAAGACATATGCACCCCTATGTTTATTGCAACACTATTTACAATAGCCAAGATATGGAAGCAGCCTAAGTGTCCATCAGTAGATGAATGGACAAAGAAGAGGTGGTACATTTACACAATGCAAGATTATTCAGTCATAAAAAGAAAACAAATCCTTCCATTTGCAACAATATGGATGGCGCTATAGGGTATTATGCTCAGTGAAATAAGCCAGGCAGAGAAAGACAAGTACCAAATTATTTCACTCATTGGTGGAGTATAACAACGAAGCAAAACTGAAGGAGCAAAACAGCAGTAGACTCAACAGACTCCCAAGAAGGGACTGGCGGTTACTAAAGGGAAGGGTTTCGTGAGGGTGGATGGAGAGGGAAGGAGAAGGGGATTAAGGGACATTATAACTAGCACACATAATATAGGTAGGTCACAGGGAAGGCAGTATAGCACGGAGAAGACAGTGACTGTAGCATCTTACTATGCTGGTAGATAGTGACTGCAGTGGGATGTGGGGGGACTTGATAATGTGGGTGAATGTTGAGACCACAATGTTGATTATGTGAAACCTTCATAAGATTGTGTATCAATGATACCTTAATAAAAAAAAAAGATTCCTGCACTGGGGCAAGAGTCACCACAAAAGTAAGAAAGGATCCATAGAGCTAAGAGACCTCTCACATTTATCCAGAGGTTCTTTAATTTATGACCTCATGTATTTGGACCCTAGATGAAAACCTGGAAATAAGCCAAAAAGAGCTTTAGTAAGGCTCAGGTGTTTACTCTTGAGAAAATTTCTTACAAGTGTACTTTATTCCTTTTTATATTATTAATAAAAATTTCCCTCCTCTCATTCATAGGTTACACAGATTTATTGTAGAAAGATAAAATACAGATAAATAGATGAAATAATTGGTGTACTCCAGTCACTTAAGGAGTATATGGATTTTGGTTTATTCCCTTTCAGTTTTTCTTAATGTTACTGTGTAAACATTTCCTGAATTAGAAACTCAAAATATTTAATAGCCACATGATACTCTGTTTTATATAAATGTTGTATCACCTATTGTGGGGCAATTGTGCAGTTCATAATTTCAGGATCTGCAAACAATACTACAACAAACATTTTTGTACATAAAGCTTTTTTATATTTAAGTTGTACTCATAGGATTGATTGCTAGAGTTGGGGAAACTGGCTCAAGAGATATGAACTTATATATGTGATGCCAAATTGCTTTCCTAAGAAAGCATAACTTTTATGTGTTTTTGTGTGTGTTAGATGTAGTTTTCCTTCTTAGAGCTTGTTTACTCTTACAAGGCTACCATACTTGAATATCTGAGGCTATAGATTACTGCAAATTAAAAGCAACCTAATTAGAAAGGGTCAGAAGTGGCACCGTTATGTTCAAGTCAGAAGTTCAGTCCTGACCACAAGGTAGGAGGCTGAAATGCTAACAAAGCAGATGCAGGAGCCACAGACATTGAGCACCACACCCCAAGAGCTTCAGAAAGTATGAATTCTTTCTAGAGTAGTCTGTAATGATCTCTTAGTAATGACTAGTATTTGTTGAGCACTTTTTATTAATTGCTTACAAAACACTTGAGTACATTCTTTGATTTGGTCTTCACAACAGATAAGTATATTGTTTAGGGGTTAGACAACTTGGAAACTCAAAATGTGAACTCATAGTCTGAAGCTAAATCACATAGTATTTATGCTCTACTGCTTTGATTTACATATAAAGCTTGTCTATTATGCTTTAAGATAATAACCAATATTAGAGCCATTTCCATTTTAAATAATAAGAATTTTATGTTTGGGACCCTAATGGAACAGTTATGTTAATAAGGATGATCTTTTTTCAGAGGGTACATATAAATGTTACGTGAAAGAATTTTTTTTTAAATTACTAATTGTTATGATAGTTGTATGTCGAGCCCAGACTTCAGGGCTTAATATCATTTAATGTATGTTTATAAGTTGAATTACAAAGTCAAAATTATGTGGGTGCATTGGCAAGCTGATAGAATTTAAATTTGAAACATTCTTAAGAAAGCTGTATAAAAGCAAGTCTCTAGGTGATTGAAAGTATGTGATTTCTAATAATATGTTAGCAATATTCTGATGCTTTCAGATGCTTAGTCATTAGATATGAGAAACATTTAATGCTTGAAAGAAGTTGAGGCTGCAAAGAATGGGAGATCTAGAAAATATAAGTTCTGTAAAAGATGAGGCTGGAGAGAAAGTGAGGTCACAAATGTAAAACCAGGGAAAAAAATACAAAGGACAGATTCTAGGGCATTTTGGGAAATCCTGTTAAGTACTTACAGAATAATAGAATGGATTGTGTCCAAATTTAGGGAATTGTAAAGAAACATTCAGAAACCAAGGATGGTTTAAGTGGACTGTACTAGACATTAGAATGAATTGTGTCATTAAGATGGAGATCTTTGTGTATGACAAATGTAGAAGGACACCTTTGGACCAAAATTCTTTTGATATTGGGGGTGGTGGTGGATATATATAAATACTCCCACCTCCAAAATATATATGTATTTAAAATATTACATATGTATTTATACATAAAAGAATGTTTTGATCTCTAACTGGGGTTTGCTTTAAAACCTATAGTGTCGTGATGATACGGGTAGAGATGTTATTACAGTAGGTACTGGATGTGCATGTAAATTGGTTCATCTGCATGTGTTAATCAAACCCATAATACAGTGTTGAAGTTATTGCTTTAAATGGCCATATGTATTTTGAAGAAATTAAGAGGAAAAAATAGTCCTTTGTACTTAGGCACATATTTATCATTTTTTGTGCTTTTCATTCCTTCTTGATGATCTGAGTTTCCATCTGGTATCATTCCCCTTTAGCCTGAAGAATTTTATTTTTAAGCATTTCTTGAAGGGGAAGTCTATTGTAACAGATTTTCTTTTTATATAGAAATGTCTTTTAGCCTTTATTCCTGAAGGATATGTCCATTAAATGTAAACTTCTAAGTTGGCATTTATTAATTCTTTCAGCACTCCAAAGCCTGGTCCTTTATTAAATTCTGGTTCCCATTGTTTCTAGTGAGAAGTCAGTGGTCATTCATATTACTTTTCTCCTTTATGTAAAGTTGTTTTCCCTTATGCACTTTCAGGATCTTTGGTTTTCAGCCTTTTTATTTTTTTATTTGTGTGGGTATGGTTCCCCCCTATTTATCTTGCTTGGGGTTCACTCTCTTGAATCTGTAAAGGTTGCTTTCAGCAAATTTGGGGGAATTTCTGGCCACTGTTTCTCAAATAATATTTCCACCCCATTCTCTCTCCACTTTTTTTTCTCCCTCTTTTCAGATAGGAAATCTTCGTTACTCTATCTTCGAATTCACTGACTCTATCTCCAATCTGCTATTAAGTTCTCCCAGTGAAGTTTTTTAAACATATTTTTCAGTTTTAGAATTTCTATTTGGTTTTTATAGTTTTTCTTTCTGTGCTGAAATTTTGTATTTTTCACTCATTAAGAACATACTTTTTCCTTTCATCTTTGAGCAGTTTATAACAGTTGCTTTGAGACCTTGGCTAATTCTAACCTCATTTTGGAATTGGTCTTAATAGATTTTTTTCTTTGAGGTCATATTTTCCTGTTTCTACATTATGTCTAGTAATTTTGGATTGTGTTCCAGACTTTATGATATTCTTTTTATTTATTTTTTCGGCATACAGAGATATTGCAATATTATTTACTGTATTCCCTATGCTGTATTTTATCCCTGTGACTAATTTATAATTGGAATTTGTGCCTCTTCATCCCCTTACCACCTAGTTCACCCACACCTTTCCTCCATGGTAACCACTGATGTGTCTTCTCTTGTCTACAACTCTATGTATTGTTTTTTAGATTCCAGATATAAGTGAAATCATAGTATTGGTCTTTTTCTGCCTGGCTTATTTCACTTACATAGTGCCTTCTAGGTCCATCCATGTTGCAAATGGTAGGATTTTGTTCTCTTTCATGGCTGAGTAATAGTCCATTGTATATCTGTACCCCATCTTCTTTATCCATTCATCTGTTGATGGACACTTTGGTTGCTTCTATATCTTGGCTACTGTAAATAATTCAGTAAATGTAGGCATGTGTGTATCTTTTCAAGTCAGTGATTTTTTTTTTCTTTGGGTAAATACACAGAAGTGGAATTACTCTTTTGTATGGTAAAGATACTGTACATTCTGTTATGTTCTTATGGCAAATACTGGTTTTTCATTGTTTTTGTTTTCATGGGACTCAAACTCCAAATTCATGTGACTTATATGGTAGTTAGCAGCAGACATTTCTGCTTAGTTCTTTTATCCCTAATTGGGTTGCCCAAGTCTTCTCCACACATGTAGTTTAGGGATTGTCTAAAAATGTGAGCAGAATTTATATACAGAGTTTATTCATCTACTTTCTGAGACTTACCTCCTCAGTTACTAGCAGCTCTCTTTGCCCCAAACTCTATCCTTTATTTCTTCAAGCTTTTAAGACTGGCTTTTTTATAGGAAAATTTTGACACCCCACCTCCACCCTCAGGGCTGTCCTTAGGCAAAAAAAATCCGTTAAAAACCCTCATTCTGTGCCTGTCCTTTAAGTGCAGACTATTCTCCAGTTTGTTTTGGTAGGTGTTTTCCATTGCCTTCAAATTGTTTTTATAATTTGTCCAGTTTATAGTTATATGCAGAAGGATTTGGTCTGATAGGAGCTAGACACCTTCAATTACCAGGAAACAGGAGACTTGATTTAAACTCTTAAAGGTATTTAACTCTATAAAATCTTGACATTTTTTTTTCCCTCTACAAAATCTTACATGTTGAAGATGCCCAGCAAAAGCTTACTTGATCTAATGAAAGGGTGAATGGAATGTTCACTTTGTGAAAACTTAATGCATCTAGCTTTTCTAGCAGGCTAAGAGAAAAGAATAGCTTATTTGCTATCCATATATCTTTGATGTAGTATTTGTTCAGATCTTCTGCCCATTTTTAAATTGGGTTTTTTGTTCTCATTTTTTTTTGTTTTTATTATATTCTGGATACAACTATTGGATATGTGATTTGCAAATACTTTTCTCTTAGTCTGTGGTTTGTCTTCATTCTCTTACCAGTGTCTTTTGTAGAGTATATTTGTACTGACGAAGTCAAATTTTTAGACATGAGTTTTTCTTCTTTAGACTCTGCTTTTTTTTTTTTTTGCATCATTAATCTGCAATTACATGAAGAACACTATGTTTACCAGGCTCCTCCCCTCACCAAGTCCCCCCCACACACCCCATTACAGTTACTGTCCATCAGCATAGTAAGATGCTGTAGAATCACTACCTGTCTTCTCTGTGTTGTACAGCCCTCCCTGTACCCCCACCCCCAGTATACATGCTAATCGTAATGCCCCCTTTCTTTTTCCCCACCCTTATCCCTCCCTTCCCACCCATCATCCCCAGTCCGTTTCCCTTTGGTAACTGTTAGTCCATTCTTGGGTTCTGTGATTCTGCTGCTGTTTTGTTCCTTCAGTTTTTCTTTGTCCTTATACTCCACATATGAGTGAAATCGTTTGGTACTTGTCTTTCTCCACCTGGCTTATTTCACTGAGCATAATACCCTCTAGCTCCATCTATGTTGTTGCAAATGGTAGGATTTGTTTTCTTCTTATGGCTGAATAATATTCCATTGTGTATATGTACCACATCTTATTTATCCATTCATCTACTGATGGACATTTAGGTTGTTTCCATTTCTTGGCTATTGTAAATAGTGCTGCGATAAACGTAGGGGTGCATCTGTCTTTTTCAAATGGGACCTTCTTAGGGTAAATTCCTAGAAGTAGAATTCCTGGGTCAAATGGTATTTCTATTTTGAGCATTCTGAGGAACCTCCATACTGCTTTCCACAGTCGTTGAAATAATTTACATTCCCACCACAGTGTAGGAGGGTTCCCCTTTCTCCACAACTTTGCCAACATTTGTTGTTGTTTGTCTTTTGGATGGTAGCCATCCTTACTGGTGTGAGGTGATATCTCATTGTGGTTTTAATTTGCATTTCTCTGGTGACTAGCAATGCAGAGCATCTTTTCGTGTGTCTGTTGGCCATCTGAATTTCTTCTTTAGAGAACTGTCTATTCAGCTCCTCTGACTATTTTTTACTTGGATTATTTGCTTTTTGTTTGTTGAGGTGTGTGAGCTCTGTATATTTTGGATGTCAACCCTTTACTGGATCTGTCATTTATAAATATATTCTCCCATTCTGTAGGATACCTTTTTGTTCTATTGATGGTGTCCTTTGCTGTACAGAAGCTTTTCAGCTTGATATAGTCCCACTTGTTCATTTTTGCTTTTGTTTCCCTTGCCTGGGGAGATATGTTCAAGAAGAGGTCACTCATGTTTATGTCTAAGAGATTTTTGCCTATTTTTTCTTTTTTTTTTCAGTTAAGACCTTTATAACATGTTTTTGTCTTAGAGTTTATGGTTTCATGACTTACGTTCAAGTCTTTGATCCATTTCAAATTTACTTTTGTGTATGGGGTTAGACAGTGATCCAGTTTCATTCTCTTACGTATAGCTGTCCAGTTTTGCCGGCACCATCTGTTGAAGAGACTGTCATTTCCTCATTGTATGTCCATGGCTCCTTTATCGAATATCAATTGACCATATATGTTTGGGTTAATGTCTGGAGTCTTTAATCTGTTCCACTGGTCTGTGGCTCTGTTCTTATGCCAGTACCAAATTGTCTTGATTACTGTGGCTTTGTAGTAGAGCTTGAAGTTGGGGAGTGAGATCTCCCCCACTTTATTCTTCCTTCTCAGGATTGCTTTGGCTATTTGTGGTCTTTGGTGTTTCCATATGAATTTTTGAACTATTTGTTCCAGTTCATTGAAGAATGCTGTTGGTAATGTGATAGGGATTGCATTGAATCTGTATATTGTTTTGGGCAGGATGGCCATTTTGAGAATATTAATTCTTCCTAGCTAGGAACATGGGATGAGTTCCCATTTGTTAGTGACCTCTTCAATTTCTCTTAAGAGTGTCTTGTTATTTTCAGGGTATAGGTCTTTCACTTCCTTGGTTAGGTTTATTCCTAGGTATTTTATTCTTTTTGATGCTGTTGTGAATGGAATTGTTTTCCTGATTTCTCTATTAGTTCATTGTTAGTGTATAGGAAAGCCACAGATTTCTGTGTGTTAATTTTGTATCCTGCAACTTTGCTGAATTCTGATATCAGTTCTAGTAGTTTTGGAGTGGAGTCTTTAGGGTTTTTTATGTACAATATCATGTCATCTGCAAATAGTGACAGTTTAACTTCTTCCTTACCAATCTGGATTCCTTGTATTTCTTTGTTTTGTCTAATTGCCATGGCTAGGACCTCCAGTACTATGTTAAATAGCAGTGGGGAGAATGGGCATCCCTGTCTTGTTCCCCATCTCAGAGAAAAAGCTTTCAGCTTCTTTCTGTTCAATATGATGTTAGCTGTGGGTTTATCATATATGGCCTTTATTATGTTGAGGTACTTGCCCTCTATACCCATTTTATTGAGAGTTTTTATCATGAATGTATGTTGAATTTTGTCAAATGCATGGATGTTGAATTTTGTTGAATGCTTTTTCAGCATCTATGGAGATGATCATGTGGTTTTTGTCCTTCTTTTTGTTGATGTGGTGGATGATGTTGATGGATTTTTGAATGTTGTACCATCCTTGCATCCCTGGGATGAATCCCACTTGGTCATGGTGTGTGATCCTCTTGATGTATTTTTGAATTTGGTTTGCTAATATTTTGTTGAGTATTTTTGCATCTACGTTCATCAGGGATATTGGTCTGTAATTTTCTTTTTTGGTGGGGTCTTTGCCTGGTTTTGGTATTAGGGTGATGTTGGCTTCATAGAATGAGTTTGGGAGTATTCCCTCCTCTTCTATTTTTTTGGAAAACTTTAAGGAGAATGGGTATTATGTCTTCTCTGTATATCTGATAAAATTCCGAGGTAAATCCATTTGGCTCCTGGGGTTTTGTTCTTGGGTAGTTTTTTGATTACCATTTCAATTTCGTTGCTGGTAATTGGTCTGTTTAGATTTTCTGTTTCTTTCTGGGTCAGCTATGGACTCTGCTTTTGATGTTCGTCTTAAAAACTCATTACCAAACACAAGGTCACACAGCTTTTCTCTATTTTCTAGAAATTTTATAATGTTAGATGTTACATTTAGGTGTATGATCCGTTTTGAGGTAACTTTTATATTAAGGTGTAAGGTGTGTGTTCAGGTTCCTTTTTTGCTCATGTACATCAATTGTTCAACCACTAATGAAAAGAATGAAGAGCCTCTTTTAATAGCTAACTTCTGAATGCTTATGTGCAGCACACTGTTTTAGGTGTTTTATGTTATCTAATTTAGTTTTCACAACAAGCCATGTGATAGTTGCTGCTATTACCTTCCCATGAAGAAATTGAGAAAAAACAGTTCAGGTAACTTGTCCAGAGTTATAGAACTACCGGTTGCCAGAACTGATTTGAATCCAGTTCTGTCTTTTAGTAAGCCACATTAAGGAGTTTGAACTGTTAAATCAGGGATTAAATTATGGAAGTAACACAATGAGAGTATTAATTCCGAAAGATGACTAATAACATTTTGGAGATTAAATTGCAGGAGAGTATTGCAGTATTTTTAAGAGTTGATGGTCTAAGCAACCAGGTAGCTGGAAAATGGATAGATTTAAGTGAGGTAGGAAGTTGACTTTAGTCATTGGATATTGGTATGAAAAAGGAAATAAGTTATAAGTGGGGGAGAAAAAAGTTGAAATTTTGTTCAGGGAATGGGATAAAGGAGATAATTGGAAATTTTAGAAGAGGAGAGAGCTTTGGTTTATAAATACAAATGTGGGAGCGAGGGTCCTAAGTATATATGTATTTGGTTCTCAGAGCAATGATAGTGGGTGATATTGCTTAGGATAAAGGGTAGAGAAGAGAGTACCTTGGACAGAATACTAAGGAACACTAATATGTAAGAGTTGAGCAGACAGTCTGTGAAGAAGCCTGAGAAGAAGCAACTAGACATAGGAAGGTAAAGATTTATCATAAGAGAGAAAGTAGCAACAAAGAGTAGTATTACAAGAGTATTACTTCCTCATCTGACTTCTCAGACCTTTATTTGATTGTAAAATCGAATACTGAGGAGTATTAGAACAGACTGGAGAAAATCATTGGATTATATTTTAAGGCCCAAAAGTTGGAAGGTTATGAATTCGTAGTGGCTTTAGTCTTGAATGATTTTCTCCAG
Source organism: Manis javanica (assembly GCF_040802235.1). Taxonomy (NCBI): domain Eukaryota; kingdom Metazoa; phylum Chordata; class Mammalia; order Pholidota; family Manidae; genus Manis; species Manis javanica. The sequence continues at coordinate 227,534,227 of NC_133156.1, forward strand.
CAGTACTTAATCCTAGGAAGAGGCAAAGGGCCTCTGAGTCAGAAACAGATTGTCACATGAAAAATAAAAACAATTTAAACTGTTAGTTAAAAATGGAAAGATAAGAGTATATGTTTAATTTTAGTTTGAGGAGAAGGGAAAGGAATTCTTCCTAAGGAAACCTCAATATTATAACTACTCTCACAGCTGATTAATTTTATATGTTGCTTTGAGGTAGAACTGGACCACCACTTAAATTTTTTCAGTTAAGTTTATATCATTGGTGTAAGATCTACAAATAATGAAATGCTGAGAAATTTTGAAAAATCTTAACTGGAAGAAATAATGCAAAATAATTTTGTAATAGGAGCTATAACATAGACAAGAGAACTATAGTACTTGAGCTTGCTTTTACTAGTCTTTACTTTCCATCTGTTTTCCTCAAGAAATTAGTAAGGATTTCTTTTGGCACACAGAACAACTCAAGAACCCATGGCCCCAAGTTTTCCCACAAATTTTAGTGTAGGTTGCTGTTATGTGCTCTATTTAGGAAAACCGGTCTTTATTGAGAAATTGATTCTTGCCCATCTCAGCCCATGCTAACATCAGTCATAGCAATATAATATAAAAATAGTTGATGCATGTATAATGTGGGGGGGGCATGGGGAGGCCTGTGTAACACAGAGAAGACTTAAGTAGTGATCTACAACATCTTACTATGCTGCTGGACAGTGACCGATGGGGTTTGTAGGGGGGACTTGATGAAGGGGGGACCCTAGTAAACATAATGTTCTTCATGTAATTGTAGATTAATGATAACAAAATAAAAAAAATAGTTGGTGCAGTCTATTGTTTAGATTTTTCTGCTAATTTTTTATTTTGTTTTTGTTTTTTAATAGGTTTGATCTGTGGATGAAATGAATCATGATTTTCAAGCTCTTGCATTAGAATCTCGGGGAATGGGAGAGGTAAATATTTATGACTACTAAGAATGTGTATCTCACTTTGGTTATTGGAGCCATTAAAACTTCTTTTTTTAACCATAAATTTTCTTGCAAATAGTGGTTATATCAAATTCTATGGGTTTTTTAAATCTCAGATTATACAATTCTATAGTTATAATTATGAGCTTTTAAAAAAAATTTTTAGTAATGTTTAATGAGATGATCTGTGTCTAATTGATTTGATTGACTTGTTTAGGTAGTCTTGTATTTTGGTAATGAACCATATTTACTTTGCTCAGAAAAGAGACGCGTTTATTTTTGTCCTGCCTGGTTTATATATATGCTATGTTTGCTTTAGCCACATATGGTTCACTATTCTCACTTCCCAAATCTGTTCTGTTTACTGTTTGCTTAATAAACTTCTAATTCTCTACAAGACTCTACTGGAAAAGAACTTACATGTTCCATTGCTGTCTGCAGCAGAATTAATTACTTCCTCATCTGACTTCTCAGACCTTTATATATTTATTATATTACTGGTTACAGTTCATTTTATGTTATATTAGTCTCCTCTTTAGATTGTTAGCTTTGAATGACTAGCACACAGTGGGCATTCTAAATCTTATCAGTACTGTTGATTATGATTTTTGTTGAGGCATTCCATTTAACCTCACCATTACATAATTAAGGCATTAAAAATACCCAGTTTTCCATGTATCTAATGAATATTTAGAAAACTTTAATTGTTATGAAAACCCTTGGGGTCACATCTTTATTTTGTCATGTTCTGTAGTTATCAAATAGTGTGGATTTTGATAATCGAAAATAATGGTGAACAAACCTAAGATGTGTAATAACTGCTTGCCCCTGGAGATTATTTTACTTGGTAGATTAGAGACTTTCATAAGACCCAACTCCATTCATTGCTGTGCTCTTCAGATGCAGAAAGAGTCGAGTCACTTCTCTGGGCCACAAGAGGGCACCCTGCAGCTAGCTAACCCCGCCCCTTCTCCAGAACAGCGTTTTTCAAAGAGTTTGTCATTTTCAGAGGACTGATTTAAGGGTGAGTTAAGGTGCTTAAGCATAAGTACAGCCAAAGTAAACTTGTTAGTCCAGTTCATAAGGTAAAATTCTGGGCCCTAAGAAAAAGTTGAGAGGGGACCGTTTTTTAGTTAAAAACAAAACAAAACAAACGATCTTCACTGCAGTGCTGTGGCTGCTTAAGCATTATTTACACAATGGCTGACTGAAAACAAGCTGTTGAAAAGGGCTTGGTTTTTTCCCTGCTCCTTCTTTTCTTTGGTCTTTAGAAAGCTAAATAAAGTATCTTAAAAGGAGGTTTGAGCAGTGTTTCAGCATAATCTGAAAAACTTGATTTTTTTTTTTTTAAGAACAAAGTCACATAACCTTAATCCTATTTAGACCCCTGACACACACTTTACTTCCCAGATCTACATTGTATGTATTTACAAATTGGCTCCTTTTTTCTCTCTTTCTAAATAGTATTTGATAAATCCAAAAACATCTTTGCAGTTTAAAAAAATGTCATGATTAGATAGTGGTTGAAAGAGATTAATTAGATACTTTGCAGGGCAGGTGGGGGAGGGATATTTAAGGTTTTTAGAAAAGAGAGAAGCTAGGTTGAATAGTATGTTAAATGATCAAAGCTTAAATTTAGGCTTTCTTAATGGAAATGTCAGATATGCAGAGTAAAAGTGAGTAGGGTTTAAGCTGCCTGTTTTTCTAGCAGATATTAGGCCAGTGCTTCTATGACCTTCATCTAGTAAAAATGTATTTTTAAATAAGCTGTTACTCACTAATTTTTTTTCCCAACAGTTTACCAACTATTTCTGTTACCTCTACTAGCTAAGAAACCTACTCAGGTTTCTGTCTTTGGGTTCTCTCTCCCACAAGCCTTTCTATCTTTCCTCATCTCACAGGCAGCAAGGAACCTTCTGGGATTTCCTTCTTTGCCTGTCTCTCTCTCACCAGTCTTCTCCTCCTTTCCTGACAGGTGAGGTTTTTTTGTTTTATCCCAGAATTCATTCATTTTAATAAATTAAAAGCAGCCCTGAGTTTCTGACCTTTAAGTTTCCTAAAATTGCTTGTGTATTTTTTAAATGCAACATCCTTTTTTTATAGATTGCCCTGTTCTTCACTTTTTAAAAATACAGTTTTCCTTTTATGTCTGAAGTTATTGTAAATCTCTTTAATGTACAAAACACTGCATTCCATATAGGACTATTTTCAGATGTATTGGTTTTTGTAGGTTATGGTAGCTTTGCTGAACCATCATCAGAAGGGCAGTCTCTTTTGGTTATTGATTCAGAAATAGGAACAAATTTATATTCATACATTCATAAACCCATCCTTTCCATATTTTTCCACAGCACATTTCTGTCAAAAGACCTGATTTATATTATGTCAATATGGCTTAAAAAGAGCAAAAAATCCATAGGAGTTTAAGCTTAACTTCATTAGCATAGTGTTTTAAAACTACTTGGCAGAAGCATGTGCTTATTACTTTTTATATGTATATCTAAGTTCCTGTTTATATTTTAAGTAAGTGGAAAGAGACCTCTGCCTGAAATTTTTTAGGGAGCCCAGTATTTAACTTTAATCACTTGAGTTGATGTGTTCTGTTTGGGGAGTATTCAAAGCTTAGTATGATAACTAATGCTCCCTCCTTTCTTTTCTGATGCAGTAATGTTTAAAGAAAATATATGTACAAAGACCCCACCCAAGTAGTGCAGTGAAGTGGAAAACATACTGGGTTAGGGGAATAAGGAAACTTCTATTCTCTTTTGGATCTATCATTAGTGCTGTGAACTTGAATAAGACTGACTTTTTTGAAGATAGTAATAGAAGTAACCTTTTGTATGAATCACATACATCTCTCAAATGCTCTCACACTGAGCTGTTAGGGATAATGGGAATGGAAAATACCTGTTTCAAATAGCTCATCGTAGTTTTACATATATAAATCCTTATGTTAACAGTTCTGTCTTAAGCTTTATCCACTATAATGAATATCTACATTATATGGGCTGAATATCATGATAATACCATAAGTTTTTATTTTTTCATTACATCTAGTGGTGGCTTAATACTGGAAATTTTCAGGAATACTGATAAATTAGACTAGGTTGAAAAGAACCATCTTCTGTGGTAATTAAATGTAAAGAAAATGGGCCTTAAACAGATAATGGGTTCAGATCCTTATGCAGCCATTTACTAGCTATATGTGTAACTTTGGACAGCTTAACCTCTGATTATGTTTCCTTACATAAAATGTGACTGTTTAAGGCAACTTTGCTTTATAAGTAGTGGGGTTTCAAGATGCCTCTAGGATACTCAAAGCAGACTTAAAGAGGCAAACAATATATAGACAAGATTTTTGTAATGAATAGTATTACAGTCCTTAAAAATCAGGCAGTTAAATGTTGCTGGCCAGGGTGTTAAGTCATGTTTTATAATAAAAGATTGATACTTCTGATAGGATACCTACTATTATTTTGTCTGCTATGTGCTAGATGCTGTTTTAAGCAGTTTACTTATTTCTTTCTAGCCTCACAGAAACTATGACAGTAGTTTTATTATTATCTTGACTTTACAGATGAGGAAACTAAAGCTTAGAACTGTTAATTAACTGGCCCAAGACCATGTAATAGTGCTTGAATACCAGTTTGAAGTAGAGAGTGCATTGAGGTTTACATACAATACTGATTCCCATTGGAAATGATCATATCTAATAACATTTGCTGGTGCTAATAAGGGATATTAGGAGTGGAGATGAACTGGAGAAGTGGTGTGATCTGAAAAAGTTAAGAAGTATTGGTGTGTTTTATTAACAGAAAAATTAATATTAAAGGCTGGAAAGTCCTCATTCTGGAGTTCTGAGAAATTACCTTGTGTCATAACATAATTTTTACTAGCATCCCCTTTCTCGAAAGGATCCTAACTTGGGTTTTATAGAGCAATTTAATTTAAAACACCATGATGGAGACATAGCCTTTTAAATCCCTATGATTCTTAGCCTTATGTTAATTTGGTTGGTTTGGTGATTTACCAAAACAGTTTGTGTTAGAAAACTCTCAAGTATCAATGCACCTCATAAACTCTAGCAAGAATTTTATTTATTACTTATTTTGAGGCAGTTTGCTGGAGTGTTGACTGACTTCTTTGAAGATTTGGGCAAGCCAAATGCTTTTTGTAGGAAAGATCTAATAAAATGGTAGACAGTTGGGGGATGAATTTGTATGTCCACCCAATCATTTCTGAGCTGGAAGGATAGAGGAGCAGGTTGACAAGAAATCCTGAGTCACCTGTGGTTGGTTGAGAAGTTTTGTTAGTTAGGAAACTAATATGAAGTAATATTGGGTAATATATTTTATAGATTTTTAAGATCCCTTAGTCCTTATTTTCTAAGATCCCTTAGTCCTTATTTTCTGTAACATGCTTCCTCCTATCTACTACAGTGAAAGAGTCTCCAGTGGCAAACCTCTATTTTTATTGCTGTTTGAACCAGTGTACCTGTTAATGTTCTCTTCTTTTTTAACTGTTCTATCCTGAATTGTTGCCTCCCCCTATATTTAGTCATTTTAACTTATTCTCGGTCACAAGCTAGTAGTTTCTCCAAAAGTATTTGGAATCAGTATCTAAATTGTCACAGAAGGCTGTTTCTGAGTGTTAGTTAAAGGCCTTTGTTAAGTGTTGATTTTATTAACTACTATATTGTTTTCCTGTACATGATAACTACAAATGTTTGTAAAATGAAGAGGAATTAATTGCACTAAGTGCTTGGCGTAAATTCCTCCCCACTCCAGTTGTAGTTTTAAAGCATTTTAAAGCAGTGGTCTGTGAGTTGCTACTGCAGCACTACACGGAACCTTATCTCAAGACTTTGAAATAGTTCCCTCAAAGACAATCTGTTATTTCTCTATCTCAGATTAGTTTGTGTCAGCTGCTTCTATGTCTGTGATAAATGCTTCTATTAAGTTGTTACCACGATTTTGGATTCCTTATTTGTTACTTTTATCTTGATATTGAACCATTTTTCTTCATGAAATATGAGGTAAAAGCATTTCTTTGTTCTCTCAAGGACCATTTTCTTATGCCTGAAATGGCTTGCTTATACAATATTTTTAAGGGATTGAGTTTTACTATGAGTAAATGTTAAATACGTCAAGTACAACGTTTTAGTATTGTACTATCAGCTTTACATTTTGAATATTTTCATGAAATTTACATGCATATTTACATGAAACTTTTAGAGTGAGATTTCTTAAAAATCAGAAGAACAGAGGTTACATCTTACTGGGATCTTTGTTAGAGCAGATTATTGTTTAAAATATATGTACTTTAAATATAAATCATTTTGTAGCTCAGGAATATCCTAATATGCAAAAACATTTCTTCTTTAAAATAGCAAAGTTAGTTTCCTTTAAAATTAGAAATAGTTTAGCAAAAGATTGGTAGGTTACAAACATGCCCAAATTGAATTTTTCCCTTCTTCAAAGTTGCTCCTCCTGTTTTTTCTGTTTTGGTGAATACCATTTACCTTGCTCCCAAAATTATAAGTTTTACCTCCTTTTTATATAGGTTTTATATCCTTTTTATCTCCACCTGCCACCCACCCCCATTTCTATTCATATCTTAATAACTCTCCTAAGTGTGTTTTAAATCCATTTTATTTTCTCAATTCAGTCAGTACCTCTTTTTGTTATTGTCATCTTGGCCCTGTTGTAATTCTGAACCTACCTCCTTGCCTCTAGTCTAGAATATCCATTATTCTTAAAACTTACAGCTTGAGTTGCTTTTTAAAACATTAATGTTATTCTTGTCAACTTCTGTTGATATTCCCTATTGCTTCAATGTAACATATTTCTTTAGCATATCATAATCTGACCTAGATAGCTTTACCCACATTAATATTGATCTTCCCACATCTATTCCTAAATCTCATATCCTGTTCTACACACTATGTATTTTCTCAAGTTGTTACCTTTGTTCATGATTACTATGTCTTCCTCACTTTCCATTCACACTTTCAGTCCCCAACACACACACACACACACGCACGCACCCCCCCTCCCCCCCAGAGTCTTCTCTCTCAGACCCAATTCAGGTTTTACTACGTTCATTTTATTTCAGTTTTTATTTTTGTGAACTTGCTAAAGATAAGGTCACCATGCCTTTCAGGAGGCAAACACAGGCAATTTAGTGTGATAAGTGTAGTAAAAGAAGTTATAAACAGGTTAAATATGAGCACTGCAAGACTGGGCCCCTAATTATGATCTGAGAGGGATGGGTATCTTAGGAATGCTTATTTAAAATGCCAAATACACATCGCAGAAAACCAGTAAACCAGTTTATCATTTTCAAATAAACATACATACCTCCAGTCCACCTTCTCTGAGTGTCAGGGGAGGTAGAGAGAAGAGACCTGGATGAGTATTTAAGTATCATTAGGAATTGGCCTAATGTATATTTTGAGTACTGTGTGAGTGCTTGTATCAGAATTTTTATATGGTGTGTATGCCATAATATAGGATAGAGTATAGGGCCTTGAGATTTTTATATCGAAAGTATTTGAGGGTCTTTCCTATGTGTCTCTTCAACCATCCTTAACTTCCTGATTTGGGAATGGATAGATTGCTGTTATTCAGGACCTAGGAAGAGTTGGAAAGTTCATTACCATTGAATAGGTGAAGAATGAAAATATATTTTCTATCATGGAAGCTCTAGGATAAGGGGTGATCCCTAAGGCAGTACTTAGAAATCAAGGAAAAATTTTAACCACATGTATAGATATTTTTATTGTATTACAAATATAATAAGAAATGCAGTAAGTCTTTTGAATAAGAAATGCAGTAAGTCTTTTGAAAAAATTTATAAAGAAAATCACATGACAGTAAAACCACTTGGAAAATGTAGAAAAGTCATAAGTGGACATTGATGAATTTCAGGTCTAGAATTTTTAGGGCCAGTACCTAAATATAAGTGGGGATTTACTTTATTATTAACAAGACAAATTAGAAAATAGGTCACTTTGAATTTTCATTAGCATTGAAAACTTACATATTGGTGGTAAGCTTGCTTTCCCCCACATATTAGTTTTTTGTAATTAGAATAAAGTTTAAATGTAATATTTTTTTCCTCCCAAATAGCTTTTGCCTACCAAAAAGTTTTGGGAACCTGATGATTCAACAAAAGATGGACAAAAAGGCATATTTCTCGGGGATGATGAATGGAGAGAGACTGCATGGGGAACTTCTCGTAAGTTATTGGTGTTATGTGTGAGATTTATGAGTTTACTTGAACTTTTAAAAAAACCCTGTCTACCCCCCGACAATACTTGGAGAAAACTTGTGATGTCTTTGTTAAGGATTTCATAAATCATTATAATACATTTTCTTAGGTAAATTAAGCCTTATCTAATGGTCCACTTCATGATTAAGTGTTAGTCATAAGGTTTTATAAAGTTTGGTTTGAAGTTAACTCTGATTATAAAATTTTGACACATTAGTATTAGAGAATATTAAAATAGAGAATATATTAATTTAACCATGGGTATTTTCAATCTTATATTTCATTAGCTTATATTAGAGTTTTACTAGACATTAGCCACACCTAGAAAGGAAGTATAAACTCCTTTAGGGAGAATTCCCAGAAAGGGAGGAGAGTGGATGTTTTGCCATCTAAGTAGTAGAGAGAGAATTAAGTCTAAGAAACTGAAGTGAAAAAGAACTGGTAGGTAAGGAGTATAATTCACAAGAGTGACAGTATTTGTAAATTAAAGAGCATGGCTATGTTCTTAAAATAGTACTGATTATATTTTTTAATGTTTCTGATTAGTAGAATTTTAGAAATGAACATATGGAACTACCAATATGTATTTTACCAATAAGTTTTCTTTTTTTAAAACTGAGTTTAAGATTGCTAAAAGTATATAAAATTACCAAAGTAACAAAAACAAATTTCTGGATGATAATTAACAAATTAACTTATATTTTGAGTGCAAATTATCAGGTATTTCTTTATTCTCCATATCATTAAAATATATTCAAAGATTTTCAGGTCCTTTATAGTTTTAAAATTTGTTTTTAAACTAAAATAATTGCCAAAAAGTTAGGAAGTGCTAGAACATTTTAATGATTAATACACTTTTACATCTAGTGGAGAAATCAAAATTGGAGAAGATTGAAAACTTTGGTAACTACAAATTCAGACTAAAATTTCTTTAAAATACTAGGGATTTTCTTTGAGTTCAACCAATATATATATATATAATATGTTAGATTTTGAGAACAAATAAAATATCCTTGCCCTTAAGAATTTTTTTTCCTGGGTTTGAATTAATCTATATGAAATTGGACTCATAATTTAAATTATTCAGTTATCAGGACTGGGATACATTTCTCCCACAAAAGGTACTTTTTTTTCCTAAAATCATGTGCTTGAAAACTTGGTTGATAGACATGTTTTGGTTTTGGTTTTGAAGATTGAATGGTTAATTACTTTATTTATCAGAACCAAATATTTTTTTAAAGAGATTCCAGGACAAGCATTTTGAGAACAACATAGTAAAGAGAGATTATTTTTAAGATTGATGGTAGGGAAATATTTTTGGTGTGTTCTATTTGGAGGACAACTAGTACTAGCAATAAAACATTTAAGCAACATGTTTGTATATCCCTGATATTTCTTTTAGTGTCAAATTTATAATTTTAATTCCTTGTACCACTCCCTTTCCCAATTTAGCTTTTTTAATTGGATAAATTTTGAAGGTGAATATTAGTCTTTATCAGAAGACATGAGAAAATGAGAAACGGAGTAATTCTGTTTACTGAACAAATATTTATTGAATGCCAAGTTGTACATACATGAATAACACATTCCTTGTCCTGAAAGGAATTGTCATTCTCAGAAAGATTAATATTTTCATCTCAATGAACAGAGCTACTTGTGATTGTTCATTTCCCTTATGTTCTCCTGGCACTTCCAGGCCTTTGAACATTCTGGTTTCTCAAACTGAAATGCTCTTTCCCCCCCCTTCCTCACTTTTTTGCTCACTTTAACTCTTTACCCTTCATCTTTTTTCCTTTAGGATTCACTCTAAGACTGGGAAGGATTGATACCCCTTCTTTCTGTTCCCATAGTATCCTGGATTACTCTCGAAGCACTTCTCTGTTATGACTGCCTTTTCATAAACCTATAATCTCTTTGAGCACAGGGACTGTCTTATTTGTTCTTGGATTCCCCATACATTGCACAAGGCCTAGCATACCAGAGATAGTAAATCAGTATTTGAAATGGATAAAGGAATGGGGGAATTACTGAATGAAAAAATGTAACAGCTAATCTCATACACAACAGTACTGAATGGAAGTGTTTTAATGTAGATTTTAAAAAGTAGCAATGTCATTTAAAAATTAATACAGTTAATGAAATGGTGACTGAGTAACTGTGATAGTCAGCCCTTTAAGGACTAGATGTAATACTGTGCATGTTCATAAACAAGTCAGAGGTAGCTGGCAGCTTCCTGGTTTTTAAAAAAAAAACTTTTTTAGCAATCTCTGTGAGTGTTGCCTCAAATGTTTTATTGTATTTGTATTTCATTTGCTCTCTGCTCTTTAAATATTCCCTTTACTCTTTGTCACAAAAATATGTAGAAAAGGTATTCACACCAGATGAATAATGTTTTAAAAATAAATGGGAAACTTTTAAACTAGAAGGGATTTAAAAAATAATCTTTAGGTGATACTTAGTTTTTATACCAAGAATAGAATATTCCTTGATTTTACTGGTTTTTCTGAAATTATTTGTGTTTATAGAGGTACAACCATGTGTTTTGAATGCATCCAGTACATAACTGTGAGTTTGAAAAGTGCCTCTGCCAATTTAGGTGGAGCTCTTCTTATTATTCTAGGTTTTATCCTTTAAGATTTTTGTTTTCAATTACTATGAATCACCAAAAGAACTTTAACTTTTTACTATGATGCTTATAGGCAACTGAGCCTTCAGATTTAATATTTCTGTTTTCATTGGCCTTCATAGAATGATTGCTTTTCACATAGGCGTTTACCTTTTTTTTTTTTTTTTTTTTAACCAAATGGCCTTTTCTCTCTGTATTCCAAGAAATGTACCCAGGCCATGAGTCTCAACAGAATGAAAAGCTTTTTATAAATTTAAAATAATATTCTAGATAAAACAGTATGATTTTTCTTACTTTAGTGTACCAACAGGTGTAAATACATTTTGGTTAGTTTAAAAGTATAAATGTGTAATTGTGTTCTTTCTTTAAAACAGACCATTCAATGTCCCAGCCTATTATGGTACAGAGAAGATCTGGACAGGGTTTTCATGGAAACAGTGAAGTAAATGCAATACTGTCTCCGCGATCAGAAAGTGGAGGCCTTGGCGTGAGCATGGTAGAATATGTATTAAGTTCTTCTCCTGCTGATAAATTGGATTCTCGATTTAGGAAGGGAACTTTTGTAAGTATTTTAAATAAAGAAATACCTAATAACTGCTTGATGGTTATCTGATTTATCTTTAAGTCAGTTTATTTTTCTGGCTCTTACTAAAGCTGAAGAAAATTTGTAGCTGTTGAAGCTCTTCTTGTTTTCTCTTCTTGGCCACTTCTTGAAGTCCATGAACCAATAGAACCACTGGGAATATTTATAATCTTAACTATGTTACAAAAATGAAACCATATTAATTAAAAAACATAAATTTCAAGATTAAAGTTGCTTATCATGGTAGTACTTGATCTGAAAGTAAGCAAAATTATCTATGCATTAAGTAGAATTTTTCTCATTTGTGGTGTTACTGCTTTTCCAGCACCGCTATAGTTAAGGTTGCCTTAGCCCTTCTGTTATAAATCACTGGTTTGTACTCAATTTTTTGACCTTTGATAAATTAGTTGACTACAAAATTAAAATAAGATTCAATGCTTTTACTGTTTACATGCACATAGTGTAGTTTTAGGTCACCGTATGGTGCCTTTTTTGTGTTCTATTAAATATTCAGAATCAAACAGATTCTTTTTCCTCAGGGCACTAGAGATGCTGAAACAGATGGACCTGAGAAAGGAGATCAAAAAGGCAAGGCTTCTCCATTTGAGGAGGACCAAAACAGAGATCTTAAACAAGGAGATGATGATGATTCTAAAATAAATGGCAGAGGTTTGCCAAATGGAATGGATGCCGATTGCAAAGATTTTAAGTAAGATTTTAACTTTCTCAAGAAGAAAAACATATCTTTAGAGATTATTACTTCTAGCTGATGTGACTGATTTAGATACTTTTTTCCAATTTTGGTTTATTTTATACCTTGTGTTAATCTGAAGGCAAGATTTAATTTCTTCATATGGAATACTAATGATTATGAGCCACTTAAAATTCTTCAAAATAGTCTAAAACAGTGCATTCCATTTAAGGAGTAATGTTAGAAGTTGCTGTTACCTTTCTGCTAATATTGGTAGTCTAAATTGTAACTTTTTCCTCCCTGCTAAAACTTAGTGATTTTTAGGTGTAATCTGTAATTTTACTTGGCAAACTCTTTGTGGTGTTGAGCACCTTTCTTTGGAGTTTCCTTCTAGCCCTATACTGTATCCCCTATCTCCCATTTAAGTCTTAACCTTGGACATAAGGAAACCTAATTAACTTAGGAGCCATGATCCTTGTTATTACAGTATATGAGTTTGTGCTAATAATTGATATTCCTGAAATTAGGAAGTAGGGGGCATATTAGAAACTAGAAAATGTTAGCTTTAAGCTCAAAATTCTTTGAGGTGTTGCCTTTTAGTTGTCCAATTATGGCAGTTAAGCATTTTCTTCTAGCTTTGGTCTTTAGATGAGGCACATTTATCTAAATATTAGGGAGTTTTTCTTCAGACTGATTTCCTGTACTTTAGACTTCAATAGTCAGATGCTTTGTAGACTGTATCTGAAAATGAGCTGTTTCTTTGAGGATTTGTAAACTATGGAATCTCAGTTAACTGAGTATAGGTACATGTGGGTGGTGTATTTTGACCTTTATTGCCTTTAGTTATCAAAACCAGAGTAACTGCTGCTTAAAAACAGTACCATTTGTATCCATTCTAAGTGCAAAAAAGCATCCAAAACCAGTAAACCTCTTTTGACGAGAAATAAATTTAATGCTGTTCAATTTGTTTTAGAACCTGCCTTATCCTGCTTGTGCTCTTCTGCTATTACCTAATCTAAGCTTCAGTCAAGGGCATGCATGTAAAATGAAGTTGATTATAAACCCTTTAGAATATACATTTATAATTGAAGTGTTAATACGCCATTAACTATAGCAAGAAAATAGCACCACTGATAGCACAATGACTTTTTTTCTATTGTATCCTCTACTTTTTGCTATATTATAGTTATTTTGTATGAAAGGCTATACTTCTCCATATTAATGAGAACTTTACATTTATTAGCTTTCTGATTTTATTCCATTAAGTTTGGGATATGTATTTAAAATTGTTTATGAGTTATCTTAGGTACAATATTGTACTTGATGTTGTAAGAGCTGTCTGTGGCCATGTGGTCAGAATGCTAACACATAGTTGATATGTGCATTAACTGATACATCATCAATATGTATATACATTACTGGAGTAGAACTGAAAGGAATGAAAGAACTAGAAGGCTTTCTTTTTTGTAATTGGCTGATTGTAAAGAAGATCCTTTCAGTTCTGTTTTTTTCCCCCCATATATTCTGAATGAAAAATGAACCTTTGGAATATTCACATGAAAATGTAGGAATGGTTAAAAGGGAAAGGAGCTAGAAATTTGTCTAATGTTAAAAGGACATTGGTTGATTTTTTTTAAGTAAAATGTAAGTTCACCTAAATATCTGGAAATCAGTTCTTATATAAGTAATTGCTTTATAAAATGTTCCTTACATGTTAGTAAATTTATCCCAATGTAAAGTAACTGAAGTTGGGAGCAGAGTTACATGGGTGTAACTCTTTGAAGGCTGGGTAAAATACGTATTGCCATTTATTTAAAGTTCTTATGTTTAAATATACAATGAATTTATGGTTTCTCAGTACAGATTTATTTCTTGTGAGGAAAAGGATCTTGTTTAAAATACTTCTGTACAAGAAAAGAGATTCTAAATGAGGATCATTTATGTCTAGAAATAAAGTAAAAATAAAGTTTAGACCATGATGGATGTTGATACAAATAGAAGAGTCAGTGCTTGAAATTTAGTCCAATATTAATAAATCTTTCAGGAAAATTGAGGCTAGTCTGTATGCAGTTGCTTTTTTTTATATGTAGAATTATACTTTTCATTGATATGTATACTTAATTTTTGATAAGTTATGTCATACATTTCCATTTCTTTCTGATGACTTAAACTTAGACAGTTTGGTACAATAAAGATGATTTTTGGAGAGCTGTCAGTATAGGGTTTTCACAAGTAGGTTTCTTGTTCTTAGTTGAAACAACAACAACAAAAAACATCTCTTCAGTCTCCTCAATAAGGGAACCAAGGCCTGGTAGTCTAAATGATTTGCTCATATTTAAAGACAGAGTTGGAAGTCAACCTTTTGTCTTAGTTCACGGCCCTTTTCTGGGTACTGTGTATCCCACATTTTACACTCTGAAGTTATGAAGACAGTGATGAAGTCATGAAACTGGTCTTTATAGCCAGTTTTTTCTGAAATATTAAGCAAGATGTTATGGCAATATTATGGGCAAGAGAGAAGTACATATAGTAGGTAGGTTTTATTTTTTAGCCTTCCCACGTTTGTTACTTGAGAGTTAGCTATTCATACCCACCATTCATTTTGTCTATGATTCAAAGCAAAAGTTAGCCAATTTTATTATCTGTAAAATTGAGTTATTTCCTTATCCTCTTCATATTGAGAGAATAATCATTGATAATACAAAGAAACCATATGAGTTCTTAAGAAAACTTAGGAAAAAAAATGTGATGAAATAGAATGGTTAGTGACCTAGAGTGCCTAATCTGTCTTCTGTATTCCACAGCCATTTGGTTTTCATGGTTTTCCTACTTTCCTATTTCAACTTTTGACTGATTTTTTACTTTTACCCATAATGCTGTTCTGTTTTCTTTATATAGTCGTACTCCTGGAAGTCGTCAATCCTCTCCAACTGAAGTAGTTGAGCGCCTGGCCCCCAATACTAATCCCCCAGAAGGATTGGGGCCTCTTCCTAATCCTACAGCTAATAAACCACTTGTTGAAGAATTTTCAAATCCTGAAACTCAGAATCTGGATGCCATGGAACAAGTTGGTCTGGATTCCTTACAGTTTGACTATCCTGGTAATCAGGTACCAATGGACTCTTCAGGAGCTACTGTAGGCCTTTTTGACTACAATTCCCAGCAGCAGGTAACTCATACCTCTCCTTTAAAGAAGCTCCTCTTAATCATGTTGGGTATAGCCTGAAGTGCTATGAGGCATTGACATGAATAGGGGTGTTCTGGAAACACTTAATGTTGTATTGAATAAAATGTCATTTTAGTTGAGAAAGTGAGTGTAATAGTGTTTAAAATATTCTATTTCCAGCTTTCAAAATAAAAACGAAATGCTTTACGACTAATCTTTGTATTAAACTTTTTTCTAATAGCTCTTCCAGAGGACTAATGCACTAACAGTTCAGCAGTTAACTGCAGCGCAACAGCAGCAATATGCATTAGCCGCAGCTCAGCAACCACACATAGGTGAGTTTTCCTGAGTTACCATTTTGGTTAGACTGTTAGAAAATGTTGTTACAGTGTTTTAGAATGTACCATTTTTCTTCTACTGAATGGTATTTCATTACTTTTTGAAATATCTCATTGAGACCAAAGAGTAATAGATTTCAGGGCAAGAGTGAAGATTAAGTCAGGAAGAACTGTTTCTCATTATTACTTGTGTCCTTGGTTAAAGAAAAATCTAAAACTTCATGAAAGCTGTCAGTGCATAAGTTTCTTTTTTCTCAATATCAAGTCGAGAGAGCCTAACGTGGAAATTCAAATGTTGTTTTTGTCCATTATAAAGCCAGAATATACATTAAAATGGTTTGGAAATTGGAATCCTGTCCTAAAACGTTTTCTTCATTAAGCTGTTCGTTCTTTGGCCATTATTCTTTACTGTAATGTGAATTATTAAAATTACACATTTGTTACTGCTAGAGTTAAAGTATTGGTACATGTTGTCCATATTGGGGTTTTTGTTGTTATTTCTAAGTTTTTACTTTGAAATGTAGGTTCACGTGAAGCTGCAAAGAGAGCTCAAAGAGGTTCCTCACTAGTTTTCCCTGAATGGGTACATCTTACATAGTTATAGTACAGTACTAAAATGAGTATGACATTGGTAAATATGTGCATATAGTTTTATGTTACTTTGTCAAATCTTGGATCGATGTAACTAATACCATGTCTATTTGATTTTAGCTAACCTTGGTCTGTTAACTGGTTGGAAAAGTTGTGATTACTCTCAACATCAGAATCTATGGGAAGAGGGAATATAAAGTTGGTTCTCTTCCCTGAACTTTCTATTGTCAATCCAAGAAAGCCTCTTAGGTCCCAAGTTTTATTTCTGATTTTTATCAAAGATGGACCACACGTTTTTAGATGACTTCTAATAGCAGCATGTACTCTTCCCCCCAGCTTCCTTTATCCCTGTACGTAGTCCTTCCTTTTCATTGTTAGAAATGTACTAACTCCTGTCTACTCATGGCTGTTAGTACACTTTATTTCTTGAAGCTTTATGGTACTGTTTTAATACATGGCAAGGTAGTACACCACCCATCATTGCTCTTCCTTTTGGTTTTAAATTTTCTGTTCATACTTGCATTTTCTTATGAACTTTGGCATTCACTTACTTCCAAGAAGATGAGGTTAAAATTGTAAATTAGGAAAAGTGGACATTTTTATGATATTAAGTATTCTTATGTAGGACAAGGTACATCTCTACTTTTAAGTTTGGTTTTGTGTTGTTTATGAATGCTTTAAAGTTTTTGTATCATACAAGCTTGCATATTGCTTGGTAAGTTTGTCCTTAGGTTATTTTATCTTTTGCATTCACTTTAAATGACCTTCTACCTTTGAATTGGTATCTAGGAAAGTTCTTGATTTGCAAATAATAAATTTTTGAATGATATTTTCTAATAGTTGAATCATCCTTGCATTCTTGGGATTAAAAAAGGCTTACGTATAATTCTTTTAATTAACTCTTTCAGTTTGTTTTACTTAGCCTTTTTGCATCAATAGTGTGTAAATGAAATTAGTCTTTAAGTTTGTGTGTGCATTTTTGCATTTTTTTTGTCAGATTTTGTATCAGTATATTTGCTTCATAAAAAGGACTTAGAAATACCTTTTTAAAAAATGAATTGGTGTATTTTAAATAACACTGAACTTAGATGATCTTTAAAGATTTGGCAGAACTTTTTTTTATTGTAATTGACATTTCAAATTAATGGTAAAAGTATATTTGGAAAATAGCTTGGAGATAATTGGGCCCTATTCCTGATAGATTAAAAAGGTATAAAATTTAAATAAAAAGGTATAAAAGATTGATGTATTTTGCCTCTTTGATAGACAGTCATAGATTAAAACAAAAAGAATTTTTAATGCTTTATTTTGAGTCTCAGATTGACAGCAGTTTAAAAAGTCTGATAAAGGCCTATTTTGGCAGGAATGTGAGTGGCATTCTCATATTCTCCTGACAGGAATATAAATTACAACTTTCCTGGAGGCTAATTTGGAAATAGATTAAGAATTTATATGTATTTGCCCATTTAAGTGAATTTTCATCATAAGTATATGAAAACAATGCAGAGACTAGTGTACTTAAAGAATAATAGGATTACTTATAGCAAAAGATTGTAAACTATATATATAGTTATCTCGATAGTAGACTGGTTAAATCATGTTCTTTCTATAAAAATAGAATATATCCAAACACTCATTAGAAAAAAATGAGCTAGATGGGTCATCTGTTGACATAGAAAAGGGGAAACTATCGTTAATTGGCATTCTGAAAAAAGTGTATTAAAATCACATTATAACTTAGAATATAAAATGTGTGTGCATTTAAAAATTTAGAAATATATTTATACATACATGTATATGTAAATACAACTAAAATCAGATGCTATATATATATATATACAGGCAAACACAAATATATGGTCGGCATTTATTTTGGTGTTTAATGCACAAGCATATTGTTTTATGTTTAATATGTTGTAAGTATTTCTAAGTGAATCATGTGAACTTAAAATATAGGTATATAGGTCCTCCTCTTTTCAGCAGAAAGTTCAGTATATATCCATTAGGTCAGACTAATTCCATGTTTTTCAAATATTTGAAACCTTCATATCTGCATTATATGATTATGGAGAAAGTTGTATTAACATCATTTCTAAAATTGAAAAAGAAATTTAGGAGGATATAAACTAACTTGTCTCAAAAGATTACATGAGGACTTTTGGCTTTCTACTTTGTACACTCCAGTAATATTTGAGTTTTTAAAAACCATATGTTTTTAACCATAAAAATATAGAATATACAGAAATTATGCCCTGGCTCTAAGATTTTCTGGTGGTATGAATAGAACACGAATACTAATAAATCATTTTCTATTCATTGATAAAGAAAATTCATGATAAAGGAACTGAAGAGAAACTTTGAAACCTTTGATTGACCTAGGATATAGTTAAGAATGTAACTCAGAACAAATGATTTTTTTAAACAGTGTAAGGATTTTGTTGAACCCCAGTTTAATTCTTGCTTCCTTTATTAAGAAATAGATTTTTCAAATGGGTATGTTAAGGATACCAGTGTTGTAGGGTGTGACCAGTATTGTTAAAATTAAAACATTATAGAGGTTAACAAATAGAAAATAGGGTACATTGGAACTTCATAAGGATAAGGGTGTTTATTTTTTGAGATGTTTGTTTGTGGCATATATGTGTGTATATTGACAGTAGGTCAATATGGAACATAATTCATATTGTGAGTCACAGCCAAAAGCTTGAAAGCCATTATAAGTTAGAATTTAAGTTTCTGAACCTTAATTTTAAGGTCTAGATTTTAAGATAAATGCTATTTTTTAATACCTTTTTAAAAATTACTTTGTATCTACCTGTTTTTATACCCATATTCCCTTCTCCTTAATTATCTTTTAAACTTGAGGCTTTTTGAGCTCCTTTAACTTTAAAAACATCCTTTTCTGTTATTTCTTCCATCTTCTGCTTGCTCAGTAATTTTCAGAAGGGACAACTGTAGCAGCACAGTTTCAAATTAATTTGTTATCAGCTTATATTAAAAAGTCTACGGCAGTGACTCTTCAATACTAGCAGTTTATTCTCTCCTAGTAAGTACTGAAAGTGAACATTTAAGGTTTTTTTTCTTAGCCTTTACTGAATCGCTGTTGGCATATATTAGACTCAGAAGTGGGCTTAAAGTCATTCTCCTTAGAACTTCATTGTTTTCCAATGGCTTTCAAGGTAAAGTCCAAACTAATAGGACTCAGGACGCTCTTCCATGGGTCTTCGTTCTGATTATAGCTCCAGTTTTATCTTATCATACATTATTACCCCTCTATCCTACCCACACCTTCCAAAGCTTGTTGGATGCCCTTCCTCTATATGTCCATAGCACTTACAGTATATTCCGACTGCCAGTTTACTTGTTTTTCTCATTAGGTGAAGTGAAGTAACTTGTGAGGGTAGATCCTGTCTGTCTTGCTCATTGTTGAATCCTTAGCTTACAGCATGACTTAATAAAGATTGAATAAAAAAACTACTGTTCAACAACAGTACTTTTAGCTCTAAATGTTTATTGGGTGTCTGTCATGTGTTAGTACTATACAGTCATTTCATATTTGATATCACATTTAATACAAAAATCCTCTAAGACAACTGGTGATACATCTGTTTCATAAATGAGAAACCTTAGAGTCAGGTTGTGTTACATGCTCAAGGCTACTTAGTAAATAAGAATCTGAAACATTATACACACTTTCCTCTCCCACCCCAAATTCGGAGTAGGAGTGTTATTCCTAATAAAATCATACTTTACATTTTCATTCATTATTTCTCCCTCTTTTAAATACAGCTGGTGTATTCTCAGCAGGCCTTGCTCCAGCTGCATTTGTGCCAAATCCGTATATTATTAGTGCTGCTCCTCCAGGGACTGATCCATACACTGCAGCAGGACTGGCTGCCGCAGCAACATTAGCAGGTAACTGTCATCCTTGTTGCTTGTGGATTTAGTTCTGATTTGGTACAGGATTTGCCTTTGTTTATTTGGGCAGTTTGAAGTACTTAGGAATACCTGAAACATTTATCCAGAAGAAATTCTAGTGGGTTAGTTTATTTTTCAACTGTAATTCTTTTCTTCCTGTACATAGTTAATTTACATTTCAATTTTGTAGTTTCACAAATCTTACATCATCAACACAAATCTTCATTCTGTGACCAATCCCATTACCCCCAGAGACAATGCAAAGTAAGGTTACTTCTCAGAAAATTAACAGAGGGTAGGTGCTGTAAACAAATACTCAGGGAGACTATGAGATAAAGAGCTTCAAGCATTCTTGAGAGAGTTAATATCTAAAAAGAAAACTTTATTTAGCAATGTTAAAATGTACAAGCGAGGTGAGGGACAAAAAGGTGGGGTGGTGCTGGGAAGAACTTACTGAAAACTGTCAAAGCCTGAGATCACTGCTCAAAGTCTGAAATAAAAACCAAAACAATGCAGTGTTACATGTCATTTGTATCTCAATAAAGCTGGAAAAGAAGTTTTTGGGTTTTTTTTAATCCAAAACTGTATATATTGTCTATTTAATTAAGGGAGGGTTGTGTGCTCATTAGGCATAGTCTTACTGAGCAAAGCAATTTGCTGATGTATAGGGTTTGGGGGAAAAGTTGTTTTAGGTTGAGTTGGTTATAGAGACAGAAATGTAGGCATGGTTAACACTGGTTTCTGAGGCAGGAACAGGGTGATGTTAGCCACAGAAATGTGTTCAACTTGGGAGAATCTGCTGATTGGCTGACTTTTGTAACTCCCAGACTGTCACTGATTTTTTGTTTTTTACTTTCAAAGAAAGTTCACTGAAGTGAACTGTCAACTGATTAGACAATTTAAAATCTTTTTCTGGTAGTTAGTTATTATCATGAGTGTAGAACAGTCAGTCTTCTATTGAGTTTGGGACTTGTTTTAAGACTCAAGACTTTGTTTTAAGAAGTGAAAAAAAATGTTAATTTCAAATTCTTGTTTGATAAATAGTAGACAAACTAATCCATCACATTTGGTTGTTTGGGTTATATATCTGCATATGATTCCATAAGGCTGGAAAATTTCCAGGTGCCATTTATCTGGATGTTAGTATGTAAAGTTCTAGCATATCATACTTATGGAGAATCATTAACCTCTGAAACCAAAAGAAACAACTTCAAGAGGTCATTAGTTTTGAGATAAACATTCTAGGCATTCTGGAATTAGGCTTTCTAATACCAAGGCTGCCCAGTAGAAATAAAATGTGAACCGGGTAAAATATTTAAATTTTTCTAGTATCCACCTTACAAAAACAGAAACCAGATGAAATTAATTTCAGGGATATGTTTTGTTTAGCCCAGCATATCCAGAATACTACATTTCAATGTGTCATTAATATATTTAAAATTATTAATAGATATTTTACATTATTTTTTTACACTCTTTAAATCCTGTATATATTATATACTTAAAAAAGAACATTTGGGCTATATAATTTTTTGACAATTCAATAGACAAGTGCTTCTGGCTACTGTTTTGGACAGAGATGTTCTAGGTAGATGTCTGACTCTTGTTTGTTTTGACAATATATCCTTCCTTTCTAAATCCTTTCCAGTGTTTTAACAGTGCTTAAATTATGCTTAAAAAATAATATGTACCTATAACATTTTAAATGTTTTTCATTTAGTTATTCAGTCGATTATACTTGGCTTTATTTTCCTCCAAGAAAAAATGAAACCAAGAATTTGACTTTAAAATATACAAATTAGATACACTAAAATCCTATCCATGAAATATTAGGATATGTTTATTACATCAATTAGAAACCATAACATCTTACTCATTAGTTTAATGGTGGGGCTTTTGTGCATGATGCTATTTATTCTTCAGGAATCAAATGTTAACTTGAATAAAGTAGAATAGAGCAAGGTGAATTCATTGTATTTTTTCCCATTTTGCATTATTATGTCTGTGGCCCTCTATGCTTATACCACTAATTCTTCCTTGTCTTGACACACTAGTCCCATTTTCCTAACCACAGAAACACTGATATTTCATTCATTTTCGTGTGATTTTTCAGTTTTGTGAGAATTGTAACAAATTCTGTTTCAAATACAAATATTTCTCAAATTTAAGGTATACAGTTGTAGCAAACTTGGTTACGGAATATTCCCCAGTTTTATATTACAGATTGAAAATCAAAAGAAAAGTGTTTTATTTTTGTACTTCTTTTTAATAGTCAGAAAGTAACCTTTTTAAAGAGAAGTGATGAATTGAGCATAGGAATTTTTACAGTTTTACAGTGTCTTATGTTCCCTAAATATATCACCTGTGTTTGCCAATGTCAAACCCTTAAACTGGCATTTAGCAAATGTTGAATAAGTCTCCTGTTAGTTCATTGGTCCTCTCGAATTTAGCTTCAGATATCTCCATGAAGGCCACTGCTGTCACTACTAAATATTTTCTCTTTTAATAATCAATGCCTGAATGAGAGACTTCCTTCCTAATAGAATTGGGAAAAAATAGAAAGGTATAGCAGGTGTAAGTGGGTAAAGGACTATAGCGACATCTGCTCTGAGTCATATGCACTGTCCCTTTTTATGATCTAATGGTAACCTCATTTATCTATAAAAATGTAGTGACTGTTTTTCTTCTGTGGGGGGTGGGGCATGGGGTCTAGGTCCAGCAGTGGTTCCACCTCAGTATTATGGTGTTCAGTGGGGGGTGTATCCAGCCAATTTATTTCAACAACAAGCTGCAGCTGCGGCAAACAACACAGCAAGCCAACAAGCAGCATCGCAAGCTCAGCCCGGACAGCAGCAGGTATAAGTCTACCTTCATTAAGTCCACAAAGAGTCTTGGCAGTTCTGTGAGCTCCTGTGTCTAGGATCTGTGTCTTTTCATTTTCTTGATGTGTAACGTAATGCCTACCACATGGTTAGCATCCAAGTATTGACTACATGGTGGCTCTTTTTCTAATCAATATTGTATGAATTTGAAGATCTGGTTGTGTTCCATTTCTCTATTTGTTACTGAAATTGTCTTAATCTGTAGCAATTTTTAATTTCATAACTTATTATAGTTTGTTAGTAATATCACTATCAAAGTAATTGTCACTCTCATTTTCTTCTGGATATTTATTTAAAATCACTGTTTTAAATATTTATATATTTCTGACCAGGAAGAGGAGATTACTGAGTACTTTATATTTTTAATCAAGAAAAGATAAAATATTTTCACTAAAGGTTAGATTTAATTGCTTAAAACAGAAGATGTTTATCCCAAAGGATTTTTCCCAGCTCCTTTCTAGAACTGTTTGATAAATGTAAAAACTATTAATAAATATCAGAATTCTGGTTTTCAAATTCATTATATTTATACCAAAGAAGCAACTTAAAGGTAAGTGTAGTGTTACTTGGCAGTTAAATTTTATTCTGAATTTCCTTTAATTAAGTTTAATACTAGGTTGATGTTCCATTGAAGCTGTTCTTTGGCTCAGTCCTTATAGATTATAATATAGCACAGCATCACTTACTAAATCGTTTTTTAACCTATCTTTTTTGGGCAAACATAAAAATATCCCATACATACACCTGTATGTGATGCTTACTTACATGGATGAACTTAAAATAATCCTTGTCCTGAATTGTTTAAATATTTATCTTCGTGAAGTTAATGTTCAGCAGTCTTGCATATAATCACATTATAACAGCTTTAAATAACAAGTAAAATGTGAGCAGCCTTAAGAATTTGATTTTGTTTTGATGTAATCTTGTGTTCTTTTTTTCACACCTAAAGTGAGCTTTTACTCACTTTTATTAAAGCTTCTGAATTATGAAAACTTGGTTCATTTTGAAGTTTCTACTCATATACCACAGTGTCATATACAGACTAATTGAATAATCATACTTAATATACTCTCTCCTGTATTTCAGTTTTCAGCCTTAAAAAATAATAAAACCTTAATTGAATTTTTTGTCTTCATCTAAGATTTTGCTGTCCCCCCCCCTCAAACAAATTTGTCTTATTTTAATACTAATTGGTAAGCTAGAGAACACAAATACTAGAAATAATTTTTCCCAAAGACCTTCTAGAAACTCATGTTACGTATTAATAGATTGGTCTAGTATCAAGAGCCATTAATGGTATTTTTGAGGCTGAGTATTTTGTATTTTGTCTTGCTAACTTGACATTTCATTTCATGTAAGTATGTTCAGAGAATATCTACAGGCTCTTTGTGATATATCCAGAGGTGTTCAAGGTAAATTTATTTATCGGTTATTTTATAATTTCATTTTTAAGGAAATCATTTGCCCTTTGTAGGTTCTCCGTGCTGGAGCAGGTCAGCGTCCTCTTACTCCCAATCAAGGCCAGCAAGGGCAGCAAGCAGAATCCCTTGCAGCAGCAAATCCAACTTTGGCTTTTGGCCAGGGTCTTGCTACCGGCATGCCAGGTATATAGTTGGTGATTTAAAATGTTAAATATAAACTCTCACACTAAACAGTGAAAAAAGTCAAGAAGTGTCTTTAAGATGTAGCTTCACTTGCAATAAATTATTTAAAACTCAGATACCAATAGTTGAACTCAATACCATTTACGAGATTTAAAGATAGGAACAGCAAACGTATTAAAATTCTCAACACAGCCATTTTTTTCTTACTCTGTTTATAGCATAAGCCATAGTATCTTTGCAGCCAAACATAACCCAGAATTCTCAATGCAGAACTTCAAGAAATAAAATCAGCTGGTTATAGAGTTGGTATGTATGACAAAACCTGTTGGCCATTCCTGCCATGTAATAAGAATAGTCAGTTAATATTGAGAAGTTTGCTGCTAACATTTTCCACTTTGGACATTGTTCAGTCTTTCCCATTTTTAGTGTTTTATACTACTGGTATTTAAAACCTATTAAGAACAGTGTTTACTATAACATGCCTATGAAAGCCTACTACAGAGAAAAATTGAAAAAATTTCTTCCCATTGCCACAGTACAACTTACAGAAAGGGCCAGCAAAATACTTCCTTTGTGAAGTAGATTTTTATGAAACTAGAGATAGAATTACTACTTTAATCTCAAGAAGGAAGATGGAAGCAAGATATTTTTCTTAGGCCAATAAAAGCATCACTTGTTAGGATTTTAAAGTGAGATTTAAAGGCTATATTTGAATATCAGTAGGAATGCATCCCTCACTTCCCAGTCTATTCCTTCATTCTCTCCACTCCTGAAGACTCACTTTTTTCATATGCTGTTATTTCACTTTCAGTGTATGAGCAGCTACTCCTCTTACTATATAGATTGTTTGAAATGTTAGTTCCAGTTCCTTCAAATGTAATGTAGTTAAATTTTCTATTCAGATCATGTAGAAATTGTGTTTAATGTTATTTTGAGGTTTCCTATACAATTATTGTCATTCTGTTTTCTCTGCAATTCTAAGATCTGGGTTTATCTATTGTCAAGCACACTGGATAAAGAGAAGATGTTAGTATTGCTGTCTGTGAAGTACAAATGATAAGAGAATGTGAGGGCATTCTCATTTCCTTTTTTAACCCAACTGCATACTTGCTTTGTGGAAGCTACTGTTGTGGAGCCATCGTGGAGACTGGCAAAGGCAGCCCTGTGAGGAATGGACTGGAGCTGAAGTTGTTGGAGGCACATAGAGGAACATGTAGACAGGGCTAAAAGGAAAAGATTGAAGTTCGTGAAAGCCACAGCTACGACTGCTCTAGGTTCCTCATGAGTTTTAGCTACAGGTAGAAAGTGGAGAACAGTCATGCAGCACAGCAGTCTTGCTGCACTAGATTCTGAGCAGGACCTTGATTTAAGAGAGTGCTTCTGCTTTGTATATATTTGCTAATGCCTCTACGTATTGCTAACTATAGCTGATTTTTCTAGACTTCAGTTGGTCCTATTCATTTTTTATAAATGCCTTTGCTCCCTTTCTTCAAGTTCAACTCATGTTCTTGTTAACACAAAAACATCAAAGTATTTTGCTGTTAATTTTATCAACTTTGGTTTTCTCAAAATTTATTTTTATATTTACTTTCCTTCTTTCCGTGCCCTGAGAAAGTTCTGTTGCTTTTTGGCTTTGTTTTTGTTTTATTTAACAATGAACAAATAGAGTTGTATTTGTTAGCATAACATAAGTGTTAGGCTACATTGTCTAAAAACAATTGACTATCTTTGAACTGATGTTAAAATAAAAAAAAGTAAGTCTTTTAGGAAAAATCTTCTGAATCACAAAATTTAGTCCCTTTACAAATGTGAATGTAAAAAAAAAAATTCTCATAAAAGGGATTTACTAGAATTAGTGTTTGTATACCTAAGTGACTTATCAACTGTTGACATGATTCCTTCACTCTAAAACCTTCTTTTCGTTCTTCCCAGGACTACTATGAAATAATTCTCACTCTCCTTATTCAAATAGTTAAATAATTAAAAAGTTTAATGAGCCAATAAAAGAGCTCATTTGAGAAACTTTGTGTTTCTTTAAGTCTCAGTCTTTAACTTTTCCACCTTCTATTCTTCTTCACCTCTCATCCATAAAATCCCTAGTCCTTTTAATATATTGATTATAAACTTTTAATCCTGCTTGATCCTGGGTGCCATCTGTTTTTTTTCAGTCTTGTATCTTCAGTCTTTATCCCTCTGCCACTTCCTTCCCTTATTTGCATAGTGCTAATTGTCCTCTTCATTCTAAAAAGCTTTATCTCTATTTCACTCCCCCCCTTGAGCCACTTATCAAAATTTGCATTCTACCCACATGACTTTTAAACCCTGACTCTATAATTCCTTTTAGTAGCTTTGATATTAACTCAGTGACAAATTATAAAGTAAGACCTTCTCTCCTCCATCCTTATTTTTCTCAATTATTTGTTGTATTTCACATTATTAACTATGTCCAACTCATCCACACCTCTCTATTACTTCTTTTTTTTGAAGTATCACTGGTATACAATCTTATATTGGTTTCAAATATACAATGCAGTGGTTTCAACAGATAGCCATATTATTAAATCCTCACTCCCACTAGTGCAGTTACTGTCAACATAGGAAGACGTTACAGAATCAGTGGCTATATCATCATGCTGTACTATCATCCTCATGACCAAGCTTACATTATGATTGAGATTTCGTGCCCCTTTATCCCCCTCCCTACCCACCCACCCCATCCCTCCCCCATGGTAGTGACCACCAGTCACTTTTCAGTGTCTGTGAGTCTACTGCTATTTTTGTTGTTTTGTTTCGCTTTGTTTTTATATTTCACTTAGCAATAATACCCACTAGATCCAACCATGTTGTTGCATTCTTTTTTTTAATGGCTGAATAATACTCCATTATGTATATGTACCACGTCTTCTTTATCCATTCATCTGTTGGGTATACTTTGGTTGCTTCCACAAACTGGCTATGGTAAATAATGGCAGTGATAAACATAGGTTTTTCAAATCAGAGATGTTGTTTTTTTTGGGTAAATTCCTAGAAGTGGAATTACTGGGTCATATAGTGTTTCTAGCTTTTTGATGAACCTCCATACTGCTTTCCACAGTGACTGCACCAATTTACATTCCCACCAGCAATATAGGAGGGTTCCTATTTCTCCACATCCTCACCAACACTTGCCATTTCTTGCCATTTGGATAATGGCCATTCTAACTGGTGTGAGGTGATATCTCGTTGTGGTTTTGATTTGTATTTCTTTGATGATTAGTAATGTGGAGGATCTTCTGATGTGCCTATTGACCATCTGTATTACTTTAGAAAAATGTCTGTTCAGGTCCTCTGCCCATTTTTTAATTGGGTTATTTGTTTTTTTGGTGTTGAGGTGTATGAATTCTTTATATATTTTGGATGTTAACCCCTTATCAGATAAGTCATTTACAAATATATTCTCCCATACTGTATATTGTCTTTTTGTTCTGCTACTGATGTCCTTTCTGTACAGAAGCTCTTAAGCTTGATGTAGTCCCATTTGTTCATTTTTGCTTTTGTTTCCCTTACCTGAGGAGATGCATTCAGGAAAAAGTTGCTCATGTTTATATTCAAGAGATTTTTGCCTGGATTTTCGTCTAAGAGTTTTATGGTTTCATGACTTAAATTCAGGTCTTTGATCCATTTTGAGTTTACTTTGGTGTATGGGGTTAGACAATAATCCAGTTTCATTCTCTTGCATGTAGCTGTCCAGTTTTGCCAATACCAGTTGTTGAAGAGGCTGTCATTTCCCCATTGTACATCCATTTATCATGGCTCCTTTATCATATATCAATTGACCATATATGCTTGGGCTAATATCTGGGCTCTCTAGTCTGTTCCATTGGTCTGTGGGTCTGTTCTTGTGCCAGTACCAAATTGTCTTGATTACTGTGGCTTTGTACTAGAGCTTGAAGTGGGGAGCGTAATTCCCCCATCTTTATTCTTCCTTCTCAGGATTACTTTGGCTATTTAGGGTCTATTGTGGTTCCATATGAATTTTATAACTATTTGCTCTGGTTTGTTGAAGAATGCTGCTGGTATTTTGATAGGGATTTCATTGAATCTGTAGAAAGCTTTAGGCAGGATGGCCGTTTTGACAATATTTATTCTTCCTATCCATGAGCATGGGATGTCCATTTATTGGTATCTTTAACTTCTCTCTTGAGTGTCTTATAGTTTTCAGGGTATAGGTCTTTCACTTCCTTGGTTAGGTATTTTATTATTTTTGATGCAATTGTGAATGGAATTCTTTTCCTGATTTCTCTTTCGGCTAGTTCATCACTAATGTATAGGAATGCAACAGATTTCTGTGTATTAATTTTGTATCCTTCAACTTTGCTGAATTCAGGTATTAGATCTAGTAGTTTTGGAGTGGATTCTTTAGGATTTTTTATGTACAATATCATGTCTGCTGCAAACACTGATAGTTTAACTTTTTCCTTAGCCATCTGGATGCCTTTTATTTCTTTTTGTTGTCCGATTGCCGTGGCTAGGACCTCCAGAACTGTGTCAAATAGAAATGGGGAGAATGGGCATCCTTGTCTTTCTCCCGATCTTAAAGGAAAAGCTTTCAGCTTTTTGCTATTAAGTATGATGTCTGCTGTGGTTTTGTCATATATGGCCTTTATTATGCTGAGGTACTTGCCCTCTATACCCATTTTGTTGAGAGTTTTTATCATGAATGGATGTTGAATTTTTTTCAAATGCTTTTTTGGCATCTATAGAGATGATCATGTGGTTTTTGTCCTTTTTGTTGATGTGGTGGATGATGATGCATTTTTGAATATTATACCATCCTTGCATCCCTGGAATAAATCCTACTTGATCATGATGGATGATCTTTTTTATGTATTTTTGAATTCAGTTTGCTAATATTTTATTAAGGATTTTTACATCTATGTTCTTCAGGGATATTGGTCTGTAATTTTCTTTTTTTGTGGTGTTTTGCCTGATTTTGGTATTAGAGTGATGCTGGCCTTGTAGAATGAGTTTGGAAGTATTCTCTCTTCTGTTTTTTGGAAAACTTTAAGGAGGATGGGTATTAGGTCTTCACTAAATGTTTGATAAAATACAGCAGTGAAGCCATCTGGTCCAGGGATTTTGTTCTTAGGTAGTTTTTTTATTACCAGTTCAATTTCTTTGCTGATAATTGGTCTGCTTAGATTTTCTGTTTCTTCCTCAGTCAGCCTTGGAAGGTTGTGTTTTTCTAGAAAGTTGTCCATTTCTTCTAGGTTATCCAGTTTGTTAGCATATGATTTTCCATAGTATTCTCTAATAATTTGTATTTCTGTGGTGTCTGTAGTGATTTTTCCTGTCTCATTTCTGATTCTGTTTATGTGTGTAGACTCCCTTTTTTTCTTGATAAGTCTGGCTAGGGGTTTATCTATTTTGTTTATTTTCTCACAGGACCAGCTCCTGCTTTCATTGATTCTTTGTATTTTATTCTTCTCAATTTTATTTATTTATGCTCCAATCTTTATTATGTCCCTCCTCCTACTGACTTTGGGCCTCATTTGTTCTTCCTTTTCTAGTTTCATTAATTGTGAGTTTAGACTGTTCATTTGGGATTGTTTTTCTTTCTTGAGGTAGGCCTTTATTGCAATATACTTTCTTCTTTGCATGGCCTTCGCTGCATTCCACAGATTTTGCGGTGTTGAATTATTGTTGTCATTTGTCTCCACATATTGCTTGATCTCTGTTTTTATTTGGTCATTGACCCATTGGTTATTTAGGAGCATGTTAAGCCTGAATGTGTTTGTGGGATTTTTCGCTTTCTTTGTGTAATTTAGTTCTAGTTTCATACTTTCGTGTTCTGAGAAGCTGGTTAGGATAGTTTCAATCTTTTGAATTTACTGAGGCTCTTTTTGTGGCCTAGTACATGATCTGTTCTTGAAAATGTTCCATGTGCACTTGAGAAGAATGTGTATCCTGCTGCTTTTGGGTGGAGTGTTCTATACATGTCCGTTAGGTTCATCTGTTTAATTTGCTGTTCAGTGCCTCTGTCTCCTTATTTTCTTTCTGGTTGATCTGTCCTTTGGAATGAGTGGTGTGTTGAAGTCTCCTAAAATGAATTCATTGCATTCTAGTTTCCCCTTCAATTCTGTTAGTATTTGTTTCATGTATGTAGGTGCTCCTGTGTTGGGTGCATAGATGTTTTTAATGGTTATATTCCTCTTCTTGGACTTACCTTTATCATTATGTAATGTCCTTCTTTGTCTCTTGTGACTTTCTTTGTTTTGAAGTCTATTTCGTCTGATACAAGTACTGCAACTCCTGGTTTTTTCTCCCTATTAGTTGGATGAAATATCTTTTTCCATCCCTTCATTTTTCATCTGTGTATGTCTTTGGATTTGAAGTGAAGGTTGTAGGCACTATATAGACATGTCTTGTTTTTTAATCCATTCAGTGACTCTGTATCTTTTGATTGGTGCATTCAGACCATTTACATTTAGGGTCATTGTCAATAGGTATGTACTTACTGCCATTGCAGGCTTTAGATTCGTGGTTACCAAAGGTTCAAGTGTAACTTTGTTACTATCTAAGAGTCTAACTTAACTCAATTAGTATGCTATTAAAAACAATCTAAAGGTTCTTTTTTTTTTTCTTTTTCTTCCTCCTCTATTCTTTATATATTAGCATTCATATTCTGTACTCTTTGTCTATCCCTTGACTGGCTTTGGAGATAGATGATTAATTTTGCATCTGCTTAGTAATTAATCATTCTACTTTCTTTACTGTGGTTTTATTTCCTCTGGTGACAGCTATTTAGCCTTAGGAACACTTCCATGTATAGCAGTCCCTCCAAAATACACTGTAGAGATGGTTTGTGAGAGGTAAATTCTCTCAGCTTTTGCTTATCTGTAAATTGTTTAATCCCTCCTTCAAATTTAAATGATAATCTTGCCAGGTAGAGTATTCTTGGTTTGAGGCCCTTCTGCTTCATTGTATTAAATATATCATGCCACTCCCTTCTGGCTGATGATAGCCTAATGGGTTTTCCTTGCATGTGATCTTTTTTCTCTCTCTGACTGCTTTTAAAAGTCTGTCCTTATCCTTGATCTTTGCCATTTTTAATTATTATATGTCTTGGTGTTATCTTCCTTTAGTCCCTTGTGTTGGGAGATCTGTGGACCTCCATGGCCTAAGAGACTATCTCCTTCCCCAGATTTAGGAAGTTCTCAACAATTACCTCCTCAGTGACACTTTCTGTCCTTTAGTTACTCTCTCTCTTCTTCTTCTGGTACCCCTATAATGTGAATATTGTTGTGTTTGGAATAGTTGCGCAGTTTTCTCAATATTCTTCATTCCTAGAGATCCTTTTTTCTCTCTGTGCCTCAGCTTCTTTGTATTCCTCTTCTCTAATTTCTATTTACCATCTACTCTACCAAATATAACCTGCTTTTAAATCCCTCCATTGTATGTTTTATTTCAGATAGTGCATTCCTTAATGATTGAATCTCAGTCCTGAATTTGTCCCTGAGTTCTTGAATATTTTTCTGTACCTCCATGAGCATGTGTATGATTTTCATTTTGAAATCTCTTTCAGGAAGATTGATGAGTTCAGTTTCACTTGACCCTTTTTCTGGTGTTTGTGGTATTTTTGTTTGAACCAGTGTCCTTTGACGTTTAATATTTTATGTGGCACCCTCTAGTGCTCAGAAGCTCTACTCTCTGGAGCTGCTCAGCCCCTGGAGCAATGTTAGGGGTCACAGGGGAGTAGTGCTGGTTCCTGGGGGGAGGAAAGAGCTGTTTCCTGCTTCCTGGCTGCTGTGCCTGTCTCCACTGCCAGAACCAGTGGGCCGAGCGCACAGGTGTAAGCCTCTATGCTTTGCATTTGTAGCTGCTGTAGGCAAGGCCTCCCTCTGGCTGGTCTGACATCAGGGTATTGGCTTCTTGTTTGTGAGCCAGTGCAGGCTGTGAGTCATGGTGGGGGGCCTTGGAGCTGCCTAGCCAGCCAGGGGGATGGATCACCTGAAGCTCCTGAAAGTTCCCAACCTGCTGGACAGAGTGCGCCTGGACAATTTTGTCCACCTGTTCTTTCTCCTACGCAGTAAGCTCTGTGCAATTCTTGCCCCTTTAGCAGCCATTTCACTGTTAGGCAGTCTCTCAGACTGTGTGCCTTTCTTTTGTTCCAGAGCAGCCAGATGTGGATCCCTGTTTTCCACAAGCTGCTGGAATCTCAGTTTCTCCAGGGTAATCCTACTGTCTTAGCTTTCCAACCCCACTAATCTCCAGAGCACCATGCAATGTAGGTTCGTGCTCCCAGAGCAGATCTGCAGGGCTGGGTGTTCAGCAGTCCTAGGCCTCCACTTCCTCCCTGCTCCATTTCTCTTCCTTCTGCTGGTGAGCTGTGGTCAGGGAAGGGCTTGTGTCCCGCCAGATCACAGCTTTGGTACATTACCTTGTTCCTTGAGGTCTGTTCTTTTCTCCAGGTGTATGCATTTTGGTGCAGCCTTCTTTCCTGTTGCTCTTTCAGGATTAGTTGTATTAATTATATTTTCTTATTATGTGTGTTTTTTGGAGGAGTCCGCTGTCTCACCTCTCGTGCCTCCATCTTTAATCTCAACTCCGAAGGAAAGGTATTTCCTCCTTTCTAATACTCCTTTTGTTATTTGGGGTTTTCTTTAGTGTTGTGATTGGATTTCTGTTTCTTAATTTTTTTGTGTATAGAGTATAGGCAGTATAGGCTTTAGGTTTGTGATTGCCATAAGTTTCAAGGATAGTTTCCTAACTATATAACAGTCTTTATTAAGTTGATGATTGCTGTATTTCAAGCACAATTTAAAACTACTTTTTTTTTCTTCCTCCACACTTTATGTATGAGGTGTCATAATCAGCATTTTTTGTGTCTCCTTTGATTTTGTATATAGTTGGATTTACTACTTTTGTATTTTAATTTGTACTTTATTTGTAGGTAATTGGTCTACTACCCTTACTGTTGGTTTATTTTCACTGGTGAAAGGTATTTAGGCTTAGGAATTATTACTGAGTATAGAAGTCCCTTTAACATATCTTGTAATGTTACTTCATTTGGTTATGAATTCCTTCAACCTTTGTTTATCTGGGAAATGTTCAATCTCTCCTTCAAATCTGAATGATAATCTTGCTGGGTAGAAGATTCTGTTTCAATACATTAAATATTTCATGCCAGTTCCTTCTGGCCTTTAAAGTTTCTGCCGAGAAGTCTGCTGATAGCTTGATGGAGTTTCCCTTATAAATAATCTTTTTTCTCTCTGGCTGCTTTCAATACTCTCTCCTTATCCTTAATCTTTGTTATTTTAATTATTATATGTCTTGTTATCTTCCTGTAGTTCTTTTTGTTAGGGGTTCTCTGCACTGCCATGACCTGAGTGTCTATTTCCTTTCCCAGTTTGGGGAAGTTTTCAACAGTTATTTCCTAAAAGACACTTTCTATCCCTTTGTCTATCTCTTCTCCTTCTGGTACTCCTATTATGCAAGTAGTGTTTCCTTCGGAGTTATCACACAAGTCTCTTATTTCATTCCTAGAGATTCTTTTTTGTCTCTGTTCCTCAGCTTCATTGTGTTCCTGTTTTCTAATTTCCATCTCATTGATTGTCTCCTCTACTTGAAGCAATCTATTACTCATTACCTCCATTGTATATTTCACTGCAGTTACTGTATTCATTTCTGAGTGGCTGTTTTTCAGCTCTTCTATCTCTTTGTTGAAGTCCTTCCTGAGATCTTCAGTACTTTTCTGCAGATCAGTGAGCATATTTAGAACTTTTACTTGGGAATCTTTAACAAGAAGATTGGTGATCTCCATTTCATTTAGCTCTTTTTGGTGTCTTGTCCTGTAGTTTTGTTTGGAACATACTCCTCTGCCTCCTCATTTTGTCAGGGTTTCTGTGTTTCTCCTTTGTATTAGATGAATCTTCTGTGAGTTACGGCTTTGAAGAAGTCCTCTGGTGTTCAGAAGCTTAAGACTTTACTCTCCAGTGCCTGTTTTTCCTTTGTGGTGGTGCTGCAGTTGCTGTTGGTGGGCAATGGGTGGGGCCGCCTTTCTTTCTTGTCTGCTGGCTGTGTTCTGTTTCAGGGCCTCAGGCTGGCCCTTTGTGATTAGAGCAGTGGCTTCTGCTGGTATCGTTGTGGGTATGGCCCCTTACCCTGTATTGATGGTGGGGCTACTGGGTTAATGGAGTGCGCAGGGCATGCTTGGAGGGCTCAAGGCAGCAGTAGTGGGCTTGGCCTCCCCAGGGAGGCACTCAGAGCTAGCTCCTGCAAGCATCTCCCTATTTGGGCTGAGACAGGACTGAGAAAGCTGGGAAAGCCTCCCTCTACCTGCCAGGCAGCAAAGTCTGATGGGCTGAGTAGGCTGGAGTGTGTGCAGGGAAGCACCTGGAGCTTAGCCACCAATGAGGGGGATTGAGCATGTGGGGCTTCCTGAGAGTGCCTGACCATCTGGGCTGAGGGAGGGCTGGGGAGGTATTGTCCACCTATTCTTTCTTCTGCAGAAAAAGTTCCATTCCACCCTCATCCTTCTGGCACTCCTCCCACTGCTGGCAAATCTCTTGTACTGCTGCCTCTGTTTTGGGTCTCCGCAGGACTGGCGGAGCATGCCTGTCCTCCACAAGTGGCGTGAGTCTCATCCTCCCAGAGTGTTCCAACTGTCCCTGGTGTCGAGCCCTGCTAATCGCCAGAACCCAGTGTAATGTAGGCTCATGCTCCCAGAGCAGGTCTTCAGGGCCACGTGTGCAGAGTTCCTGGGCATGTACCCCCACCCCATTCTGTTCCTCTTCTTCCCTCCTGTGGGCTGAAATCGGGGAAGGGCTCAGGTTCTGCTCTATCATGTCTCTGCCTCTTTGCCCTTCTCTGTGTGGTCTTCTCTTCTTCAGGTGTAGGTTGTCTGTTCAGTCTTTAGGTTGTTTTCAGATTTAGTTGTATTTGCTGTAGTTACTTCCTCCATGTGTGTGTGTGTGCACGCGTAAGGAGGTTTCCACTTCACTTCCCTACTCTGCCATCTTTTCCGCCCTCCATCCCTCTACTGTCACTTCTGTGATACTTGACTCTCTTGGCTTTCCCACTTTTCTCATTTTATTTTATCAGTTTCTTTCCTTTCGTCTGTGTATGCCCTTAAACATAGAAGACATGGCTTAGTAACTAGAAGCTTTGGAGTTAGATCTGCCATATTGCTCTACCACTTGTGTGACCTTAGCCAATTTACTTTTTTCTTTGAACTTTAATTTCAATACTGGAAACATAGAGATACTTTGCTTTGGGGTAGGGGGTGTCTATCTACTTTGATATTTTCAGTTATCATCCTCTGGCAGTAAACCAGTAATTTGATAGCTACATGTTGGATTCTTTTCTGAACACCTAACACATTTCTGCTTTTGTACTAGACATTACCCATGTGTATGTTACAACTACTTCTCAAGCTGAAAATGTCAAAAAATGAACTCATCTCTTCTAAATTTGCTTACTTTATTGTGCACTGTTTAACTATTAACTCTGCTGTCCTCTTAAATCAGAAACTATTGGTTGTAGCCTCAGATTCATCTTTTAACTCCTGGTTTTCTTTTGTGCTCCACATTCAGTAACTTGCTAGTTCTTGACCATTCTCTCATTTTCATTTCTTTTCATCTCTACTGCTCTTGTTCAGCCTCTCCCTTATCCTCCCACCCTGTGTGCATCAGTCTTTGCTGTTTTATCTTTTTATTCTCCTTTCAGTTACCTTTCAGAAATACAGGTTAATTTATACCGTTCTTGTTCTTAGCATCATCAGTGATCTGGCCACAAACTACCTTTTTAGTCTAATTGGTAGTATCCCTTTGTAGTCCTATGCTAGAGTAGGTACTGTTTCCTGAACACATGTATACTTTAATGCCTTCAGCCCAAGCTGTTTTTAGTTTAGAATACCCTTTTATATGTTTTAAGAAAAATTGGGGTATGTAGCCTAGCATAATTTTACTTTTTTTTTAACCTCCATTTGTAAACTTTTTGTGATTGTTTTTCCTTCTCATCCTTTAATATTATCCTTTCCATGAAGCCTTCTCCTATCTTTCTTTCCCAGTGCTTGTTCATTAAGAATTACTTCTCCTGCCTTCCTGAGTGTAGCACATAACTTGGACCTTCCTTAGTATTCCTGTCTGTCTTACATTTCATTTAGCTATTTGTGGTTTATCTCCTCAATTCTACTTATTTTACTAAGGTTGAAGGTGGGAAGTGTCTTAAAATTAAAGGGCAAGAATTTTTTGTATTTTTCCCGAAGGAAAATTATTAGACCAATGTTATGTCTTAAAGGATTTGGCATCTTAAAATTAAGAAAATAGTATATTGTTTCTTCTAGATTGAATGTTGTTGAATGTGGCAACTGTTTTTTTAAATTCCCCTTTGTCTTATCATACTCTCAGTAACAAAAAGATAACAATAGAAATTAGAAACCTTTGAAGTGAATAATTAAGAAAATACTACATATTTAAACTTGTGGACCACACCTAAAACGGAACATAGAATATGCAAAAAGAGGTTTAAATGCATATATGAGAAAATAAGTTTCTATCTGGGAACTATAAAAGGAAGGAAATAAACCCTGTTCTTTACAAAGAACTGTCAAAGGAAGCCAAACACTAAAGATAGGAACTGATGTGAATGGAACAGATGACAAATGTACACTAAAAACGAGGGTCTGATTATCCCGAAAGTTATTTCTTTGAAAAGACTAATAAAACTGATAAACCTTTGAAAGGCTTATCAAAAAAGAGTAGGCATAAATAATAAACATTATAAAAATGGAATAATCATTAGCAGCTGTTAGGAACAATCTCATGTTAACAAATTGTGAAATGTAGAATGTACTTAATCAAATAGACTCAGGAACATCTAGAAAATCTGAAGTCTTCTACCATATAAAAAAATCAATTAATCAAAAATTTCCCACCAAGAAAATTCTAAGCCACCGTAACTTCAGTAGTGTGTGATACCAGGCATTCAAGGAAGAGATGACTCCAATTTTTAAAATTCTAAAGATAAAAAGGGTGTCATTTTATGGTACCAGAATAATATTGATACTATCTATAACTTGTGAAAGACAGTACCCAAAAGGAAAATTATAGGCCAATCACACTTAAAAACATGGATTTAGATTTAATTTAATTTTTAACTTTACCCTAAATTAAATATTAACAAATCAGATCTAGTACTATATAAGCAGGATAGTATATCCTGAACAAATTGGTTTTATCCCGAGAATGCAAAATGAGCACAAGTAAATCATACTGTGTAATTTGTCATGATGTTAAAAGATTGAGAATAATCATAAGAAAGTCTGAGAGATTCGAGAAGGCATAATAAATTAATGTCAACTAAACCCCCCCCCTTTTTTTTTAATTAGAGCAAGAAGATAGCTTTCTTATATGCAAAGGGAGAAATTGACCCTTAGGTATATTACGGACAGCTAGCATAAGCATAGCATGGCTGACAAACTTACTATTTGTAGAAAATACTGAACGTTTTATCTGAGACTAGGAACAAGACAAGGTTTCCTGTTAATGCTATTTCTCGTCAACATTATATTAGACATCAGTATATAAATGAGATATGATTCAATTTATATATTAAAGATATATATATAGCCAGTGCTATAAAATGGGAAAACTGGGTAAAGGAAAAAATAAAACTATCATTTGCAGAAAATATGACTGAGTGTGAAGTGCCTTTGCAGATAAAGTATCAGAATTAACAAGTTTTTAAAGATAATTAATTAAGTAGTAGCAGGTACCTAGGAATAAATCTAACAAAAAGTAGGCATGATTTTTATGAGAAGCAGCCTCGTTTAGACATTAAAGGACACCTAAATAGAGAGGTAACATTGGACAACTCATCTTTTAAACATGTTAGTTCTCCCCATAGTTTCAATGCATTCCCATTCAAAAATCCTAACAGGCTCTTTCTGTGGTATTTTGACACTTGATACCAAAATTTAATTAAAATGGAAAGGGTCAAGATTAGCTAAAACAGTTTCAAAGAACAAAAATAAGAATATCTGCTCTATTCTGACTTAATCTAGAGAAAGATTTACTCTAAAGTTGCACTTAAGTTACTGCATGAAATAGTAGACCAATGAAGCATAAGAGAGTCCCCAAAAGTGAGAATCCCAAAAGAAATGAATACCTAATAACAAAGAACCTGTACAATGCAGTACGGAGGAATGACTTGTTTTTTAAATAAAGAAAATTGATTTGGGGGAAACAGTGAAATTGAACCCCTGCCTTACCTTGTATTCAATAATCAACTCCATTTGGATTTTAGACCTAAATGTAAAGAGCAGAACTTTAAAGTTATTAGAAGATAATAGAGGGAAGTTTTGTTACAAAGTTCAAGGAAATAATAAATTTGGGCCTGTAGACCTCAAAAGTCACCATAAAAAGAACAGAAGTTCAGGCTGGTGATGGAAGAAGATACTGGGAATACATTAAAAACAGTGAAAAGACTTGGATCCAGCATGCATTAAGGATTATAAGTCAGTAAGGAAAGATAGCCCCTAAGGAAATGCATGAAATAGACTTGAACAAGCCTCTCTTAAGAGGAATTCCAAATGCCTAGTTAATATATGAAAAGATGTTCAGCCTCCTTAGTAATGGGGAAGGAAAATCAAAATCACAACAAAATACTTGTGCAATCTTCCAGACTGGCCAGATTTAAAAGTTTTAACAGTACCAAGTGTTACTAAAGTAAGGGAGCAATAGGAACTATTACTAAAGGTAGTAAGAGTTAAATTTGTATAACCATATCGGAAGCAGTTTGGCATTATTTACCAAAGTTGAAAATATTCATACTCTGTGAAACAGGATATCAACAATTAGCTACATATAGCTTAGATTACAGAAATACGTACATATAACACACCAGGATGTATGTACAAAAATGTTTATAGCGGTACTGTGAGCAGTGGCCCCAAACTGGAAACAGTGAAAATGTAGAATGTATAAATGCATTGTGGTATCCATCTAATGAGCACTATAAACAGTAATAGAAACGGAAACTAGGAAGGTCTGTATACAACTTCATGAATAAATCACACATGAAGATTTTAAATAGTCAAAACTAGATGATTGTGGGGCAGCATTTATGGTAGAATACTTTGTGACTCTAAGGGAAAGAGAAGATTGTTGAACAACAGGGGCATGAGAGGTGGGGTGCTGGTCACTTCTCTCTTTCTTGATGTGGATGGTGATTATACTCTTGTGTTAGGCCTGTCATTATACTGTACTTTCAGTTTTTCTACTGCTAATGTGTTTTATTGCATGGTAATAGTAAGTTTTTAAACAGTATCATGTGCTTTGCTAATAAAGTACATTTTCTGGTTAAGAAAAATTA
This sequence comes from Manis javanica, assembly GCF_040802235.1. Taxonomy (NCBI): domain Eukaryota; kingdom Metazoa; phylum Chordata; class Mammalia; order Pholidota; family Manidae; genus Manis; species Manis javanica. The sequence continues at coordinate 227,574,214 of NC_133156.1, forward strand.
CTCTCAATATCCCCTTTTCTCTAGCTCCCCTCTGGTCCTTATTTTAGCAAAGTCCTCAAAAGCATTGTTATTTGTTTGTAGTTCTTCCATTCTTTATTGAACTTGCCAGTGTGCCTTTCATCTCTTTCCAGAATGACTTCCATGTTGCTAAACCCATTGGTCAGTTCCCAATTTTAAAGGCTTTTAGAATTTGACATTGTGAAGTACCAAGTACCCTTAGTCCATAGTCTCCTTTTTTATTTTCTTGGTGATTTTATCTTAAAAGCTTTAAGTACCAACTTTATTTTAATATAAATCCAACTTGGACCTCTCTCCTAAACTCTAAACTTATATATCCTATTTGACATATCCAGTTAGATACCTAATCTTCTCAAATTCATCCTGTTCATTCCATGAGGAGAGAGGACTTGGAAGCTCTGCATTCCCTCCTAGATTTTGTCTTTCGCATCTCTTCATTTGACCAGCCCTCCTTTATAATAAAACCATAGTTGTAAAAATAAAATTACTGCATTTAATTAAAAACCTTTGAATATGAAAGCACTGGTCTTTGTGGTGAAGGTAGTGTTTAAAGTCAACAATGTCAGAGGTTGCCTGTACGTTCTTGTTTTTGCAAATAGTTGTCAAGACAATTGAGCCTGAGTCCTTGTCACTGTTTAAGGCAGTCTTTCTCAACCTCAGTCCTGGGAGAGCATTAAATCCTATTGCCTTAAGGTATCCACTGTATGTCGTTAACTTCTCTCCTATATATCTAGAATGCTACTTGTTATGTACCATCCTTGCAAGAATTAGCAAAATAGTCCCTTTTCTATTCACAGTAGTCATTTTCTGTTCTGTGATTCTGATGAGGAATCCCCACTGAGAAAGACTACTAAGGGAAACTTCACTCTCCTGTAGTTCTGAAGTATGCAAATCGTCATCTGCCCTGTGCTCAAGGCTGTAATGAAAGTAATGCCTGCATGATTTTAATTTAGATGTAGCTTGAGAACCATTACAAATATACTATTGCCTTATGATTTTAAGGAACTCTTCATATCATGACTAAGTTTTAAACGGGATGCTTAAAGTGAAAACCTAAGGAGTGCTCATGATGCACTTGGTTTAGAACTTTACTCAAATTGCATAATAAACATTGCTTAGTGTTCTGCCTCACTTCCCTTAGCATTTCTATCCATCCTTCTCTCAGAACTGACTAAATAGTAATATTTCTCAAATATCAGCTCTTTATAGTGTATGGTTTCTACATCAAGGAAAATACCTTGTCCTTTTGTGATAAGTAAAAGGCATCTCCCTGAAAAGTTAGAGAAAAATATTTCACTTAAACTGATTACATTTTCACATATTTAGTAATACCTTCTCAAATGTGTTTGCTTTTCATATGGTAACTAAGGGTTTTACATTATTAGTGTGGAATAGCTATGTTTTCTGGTTGATAAAAAGAATGGAGGGGGGAAAACGCATGTTTTCTATAATAAATGTTTTCATTAGTAAACATTTATTTTAATGTTATCTAGGCTATCAAGTACTAGCTCCAACTGCCTATTATGATCAGACTGGTGCCTTAGTGGTTGGCCCTGGAGCAAGAACTGGCCTTGGAGCTCCAGTTCGATTAATGGCTCCAACACCTGTTTTAATTAGTTCAGCAGCAGCACAAGCTGGTAAGTGCAACTGATGTTTTTAGGGATAATATTTTTCTGGTGTTTGAGATATTTTAAAAATAGAGAAGAGCTTTCTGGGAAGTTCTGAGTGTCTGGATGTGTCTTGCAGCAGCAGCCGCCGCTGGAGGAACGACAAATAGTCTGACAGGCAGCACGAATGGTCTGTTCCGGCCCATCGGCACTCAGCCCCCAGGGCAGCAGCAGCCGCCGAGCAGTAACCTGCAGTCTAACTCGTTTTACGGGAGCTCTTCTTTAACTAGTAGTTCCCAGAGCAGCTCTTTATTTTCTCATGGACCTGGCCAGCCTGGGAGTACATCTCTTGGCTTTGGAAGCAGTAGCTCTTTGGGTGCTGCTATAGGCTCAGCCCTCAGTGGATTTGGTTCATCAGGTAAGTTTTCTTTTTAAGATGAGTGTACTCTGCTAAGTGGATATAAGATATATGTATGCTTTTTTAGTATTAAGATAAGCAATAATAAATAGCTTGTAGTGTAGAAAGAACAGGATTAATCGTGGTTATTGGTTTAATTTTGTAGAAGAACTACTGCCTGCAAATCTTTAAGCATATATGAATATTTAACTTATTTCAAGCAGCCCATCCTTTACTTGAATATAATACATTTTCCCCTGGCTTTAAGAATTATATTACTGTAATTTTGTTCTAGTTAAGGTTTGTTTAGAGCATTATGCTAATTAGTAGCTCTTCCTTATTATCTGTATAATAATGTTTGAGGAAGTAAATATTTTGCCACCTTAATTGCCTTTGCTTATCAGATGATTTATTTCTTATTAAATGGTAGTGGCTCATTACGGTTTTCTTTATTTGGTATAACATATAAGAATAAAATATAATGAAAGTTCTAAACAGAAGCCCCTAAAAAACTACCAGTATGTTTTTTATTTTAAACAATATAGCCTTTATCACTAAAAATTCATTTTAAAGAATATATTTTCCCATATCCTAGTTTTATATATAATACTTAAGAAATCTAAATTTTAAATACTTTCATAAAATAATTTACACACAAAATTCATTTTGTCACTGAGGAAGTACTAAGTGGAGTCAAAAGAGGCCCACATTGATTCCCTGTTGATAATTTGTATGTTTTATCATTCCCTGATATTTCCACAGTATTCAGGATACAATAGGGAAATAATGGCTTAACCCTAGTTCTGTTGATACAATTGGCAGCCTTTTCTTCATGAGAGGCAGAGGCTATTTATTCAGACCTCAGGAGATTTTCGATTTCTGTAGTGTTCTGGAAACATTAATACCTGCTTCTCATTTGTTTTCTTATCAACACTAAATTATATTCCTTATTGGTGTGGAAAATGGCAAAATTAACATGCCAGTTATTATTAACAATGCTTGCCAGTTTTCTGAGGAAGTGCTTCCTGAACTTTTAACATTTATATTTATAATAGGAGTGGTCTAAAACAGCTATAAACTTCAAGATGAAGAGTGCTTTTTTTGTTACAATGAAATACAGTGGGGAAATATACCTGCCTAACACAAAATTACTCAAAGCATGGGCTCAGAAACCTCTGAGGGAAAATCTAGTGACCATGGAAATTGTTTAATCTTTTGATTTTCCTCCTCGAGTTGCCTTACTCCTTTCAGAATTAGTATTTTTATCTCCAGCCCAAGCAATCCCACAGGACTCATTTTTTGTTTCTGACAGAGTTGACAGGCATTTGCCCTGAATAATTCTAAATATGCTGAAGAAAATCAAAAGAACATGAAACTTAAAAAAAAAAAACTTTGTGGAAATAAGTAGTTTCTTAATTATAGATTATAGACCCTAAATAATCCAGGAAAAAGAGAGATCCTCGATAAATCTTGTGTTCCTTTTCTAATAAAATATGTCATTGATGGGTCTGGTATAGATTTGTAGTCCCCCTTACCCAGTTCTTCCAAATTCCCATTTACCTCTTAGTTGTTAAGACCTTCCCCCCAGCATTGAAGAACTGGTTGTCATGAACATTTTGTTTCCCTACAATGTCCCCTGCAGATGCCTTTCCCAAAGACTGATCTTCATGCCTCTCTTATTTATAATATTGCTCACTGAATTCTGATTTCCATTCTGGGGTACCTCTGTTTCACCTGGCTTCAGAGGGCATTAGCAATTGCCACTCCTAATGCCAGTAAATAGTCTATCATCTTCTCCCTCCTCTTGGACATTTTGTGAGTTCATTCAAGTGCTACACACATGTTCTCTTAATAACAGGTCTATCTATTGCAGTTGCACATTATTGCAATTCCATACCTATATGAAATCTAAAGTACAGTATGGTTATGTGCACATATACGCATATAGTAGCAGTGATTCTCCTACCTATATAATGAAATTATTAATGCTTAACAGTTAAATATCCCATTTTATAGCACAGTTGGCTAAGAAAACTAGTCATTATAATATAATAATTAAATCATACTTTCTATGGCCCATTATTTAGGAAGTGCTGTTACAATTGCAAGTTTGTAATTTAACTTTTTATATACAGTTGATAAATGATAGTGACTCCATTGTCTATCTAGCCTCTTAGATATTTTAGGTAAACTTCATTTCATATTTGCTAGTCATACTGTTGCATGTAATTTAGACATGTAGTAGAACTTTAATGAGCCAGCTTGTTTATGGTTAAAGTAAAGCTATTTCTGAATTACTTTTAAATGTTTGGCTTGGCATTTCCTGTTTGGAGGAAAAAAATATTGCATGTGTCAAAACTGGTTTCTTTGGTTACTTGCCAGGGGAATGACTGGCTGCACTCATTAGGGAGCTGTTGTCTTTTTCCTTGTCAGTTAAACTGTTTTCTGAAATAAATAGGAATTTTAAATGTAGCCCTGGTTTAGAAAAATCACTTTGACAGTGTCCTTTTAAATTAGCATAGTTAATGTAGTGTACATTGACAGTTTTGCTAAAAACAACTCAAGAAGAGCTATTATATTAGTGTTTATATTTGTTTTTGCTATTAAATTTTTGCTATTTTATGGTTACCTAGTATTGCCCTATAATATAGCTTAAAATATGAAAATTTCAATAAAATTTAATCAGTCTTTCAGAAAACTGCACTGGCTTGTATAAAAGGTTGAATAGTGTTATAATATTTTGCCTAATACAGTAGTGTGAGCCTGGTATTTTCATTTATACAATTTTGAATTTGGTAAAACCAGTGTAATTAAGTTTCCTATCTGTATTACAAGCTTAACTTGGTCTACCCATCATGTGCTCTGCTTAATTTTTCTCTTTAATCTATACCCTTATGACCTACTTATAATTGACTTGGGATTAGAAAACCAAGACCTTAACAGAAACTTTAAAATTCTCTTGAAAAGAATTATCTACCATATTGGTCCGAATATAGAGCTTGTCCTTTAAAAACTTGACAGGTTGAGAAATGTTATATGAAATTCCCTTAGTTGTAAAAGATGTTCAATTAAAAAAATAGTAGAGTTAGGAACTGGAAAGCAGCATGCTTGAAAATATGAGCTCTAGGTGAGATTTAAGAATTGAAGTTTCAGACAGGCCTTTTAAACACTTGATAAAGAATTTGATTATACAGGTATGTGTTGATGAACAGTCAGATCCTTGGGTTGCTCTTCTGAGCATACACAGCTACATGGTAATATTATACCATTTTTTTCATCATTTTATAGAATACAAAAGGAAAAGAGGAATAGAAGTTAGTAGTTGAATTTGGGATTATACAAAAGAAATTCAGTACAAAAAGCATGTGATATAAGTTAATTGTATGTTATCTGAGGGGGAAAAAATAAGAGGCTGATCAGTCTTCACTTAAGGGGCTCATAAGGCCAGTGATAGAATTTAGGAATGGAAGATCCTGAGGGGTAAGTGAAAACATGTAATGTTTTCATTATCATTTGTTATGATAACAGTAATGAGTGCTCTTAGTTTTCTGAAGAAACTTCGTTTTTTTTTTCATATATATGTATGTTGTGATTTAGTTGTTGAAGGAAAGGGGAAATATGCAGGGTAAGAACTACTGAGGGGTAAGCTACCATTTGTATTTCACAACTGATTAATATTCGGGCCAATATGGACTTAAAGGATTATGGCTTGAACACAGCTAAAAAACAAACCAATGTGAATGGTGAGGGAAATGTATTAATATTCTATTTATCAGTATAATCTTTTCTTGGCATGGAGTTGAAGTCTAAGAACCTGGTGCCAGAGTAGGACACTACCAAAATTTAATCTCAAGCATATCCTAAAGCAGATGACTCAGCAATTCCAGGGTTTATAAATCATACCAGGGTATTAAAGCACAGTAATCATATGTGTCAATGGTAAATACGTGTGAAATAATGAACATATGACTGCTCTGTTAAGTATTTGGTTACAATAGGGGTGCATTTATACCCTTTTATGATTAATAAGTAGTATATATATATATATATATATAGTTATCACAGTAATTATCTTCTCCATAATGTTTCTAAAAATAATTATTGTGATCACTTCTGTTATTTCCCAGCAAGAGTTGGGGATAGGTTTTTATTCAGTTAACACTGTATGTAATTAGGGTTTTTTTTATTTCTTCTTCAGTTGGCAGTTCTGCAAGTAGTAGTGCCACAAGGAGAGAGTCTCTATCTACTAGCTCTGACTTGTACAAAAGATCTAGTAGCAGCCTAGCACCCATAGGGCAACCATTTTACAATAGTCTGGGATTTTCCTCCTCTCCAAGTCCAATAGGCATGCCTCTGCCAAGCCAAACTCCAGGACATTCACTTACGCCACCGCCATCACTTTCATCACATGGATCCTCATCCAGTTTGCATTTAGGTAAAAAAAAAAAAACAAAACCCTTTTTATTTGTATGTATACATGTAAGTGTGTTTGTGTGTGTGTTTATAATATATGTAAAATATTTAATGTTGGATAAAACATGCCAAATTGCTTTTGCTTTTAGATACTAGCCTTTTGAAAAAGTTCTACTTTCGTGAAAATTCAAAGTGAGGGTCTAATGTACAGTAAGGTAAAGACCCCTATTGTATCTTATGTTCCTTTTATGAAATACAGTGGTGTGTTTTTTCTTGTCTGTGCTTTTGATTTGTGTGTGTTTTAGATCATCTGAAAAGTCAACTATTTATACATGATAGTGAAAGAGAAATTTCACTGTCAAAAGTTTTTGCACACCAAAAGAAAAACATCAGTCACATATTTATCGAACTTAAATGATTTAGTTTAGTACAGTGGTTTTTGCTTTGGCTTTTGAATGCCTGGCCATTTTATCAAAGGGTTATATCAGGGTAAATGGATTTAGTATGTTGGGAATTAGAGAATCTTATGGTCCCCGTATTTCTTTTACTTTTGAATATGTTGTTAGTTTAAGGAAAAAAATGTTTTAGGCTTGTAATACCCTTGAAGTTGGAGCATTTATTTAGAACTTTTTTTTGTATCTGTATATTAAGATTTGCCTCACTCCAAGATTGTTGAATTGGTGGTTACCTTTTTATCTGGGAAGTATGTTTATCCCTGTAGTTAACAGTATTTTTCAAAGGACTTTTGGATATCAGAAGCTATGTGTGAATCCCTATCTCTTCAAAGAAAGTATTTCATTAAAATTAGATTTTTGTAATCCTAGTTACCTCAACTAAAATTTGAGGAATTTTATTGCTGATTTTTGTCTCCTTGCAAAGATATAATTAGCCTGCAATTTAAGAAGAAATGTTGCTGTTGTAAGCAGATAAATATGGTAGTGATTATATCTGACCCCCAATCATAAGGATAAAGCTGTTTTTTCCTAAAACTCATTAGTACAATAAATGTCCATATAACAAAGGTGTCTTCTGCCGTGATCATCGTGTAGATTTATGTCATTGCAAACCGGACTATATTTCTTTTTTAAGGACTGGTCTTCCACCCCAAACTCTGGGCATTGAATATATACAACCAGTCAGTTTGTTTGGGTGGGGTTCTAAGATCTGCTTTACAGCACTGTTTGTGTAAACTTTTCCAATTTCTAGCCTAACATCTTCCTTTATCATCTTTTCTTAGTCAAGGAGCTGCTTAGTTCCTGATTCCTATTATTTCTATTTTCTCCCACCAACCCCATATAAGACATGCCTTTGAAACTTTGAAATAAACAAAAAAATTTGGAGCATAACAAACCTAAGAATATACCTTGCATAATAGTTTTGTGTTTTATTTGTTAAGATTTTATTTGTCATGTCCTGTCATTTTTTTATAGGTAAGTTTCAGATCAGAAAACTGTCAACTGCTATTGTGTGAATGTGGTGATTTAAAGCCTGTATAAATGGCATTATTTATCCTACATAGCTTGCTTAGAAATTGGATTATAAATTAATTTTCAGATGTCTCTATAATTAAAGAATAATCTAGACACTTTAGACCATAAAGAATTCAGCCATATAAATATTTTAGAGAAGGAATTCTAGTCAGTTATGAGAAATAATCATCACTTGGGTCAGCAGTTCTACATTAATGCCTGATAATTTTTTACCCAGTGTTAAACTCCTTAGTTAACTTCAACTTGAAATCTGATTTTAATATACCTCTAATGAAATATCTACAGGTTATTTTCTTTTGTGATCTCCTAATTTTCTTCGGTTTTAGTTGTAGCATGACTGTCAATGTTGTTAACAGGGAATAGACTGCCAAGTTGAAAATAATTCAGTAGATTTCATGAATTTGCTCTTTGCCTAGTGTTCATGGAAGTAATTTGTCTTTCACTTTCTTGTGACTGAATCATGATACAAGGCTAAACATGCTGTCTTCTAAAACATTTTAGATTATATATCCTTGAAGTGGATTTCTTTATGAATCAAGTTATCAAGAACTGCTAATTTATAAAATAGCCATGGAAATAAACTTGCACATCCATTTTAAAAAATAATCTTACTTCACATATTAAGAATATAATGTCATGAGATAAAAAAGTTCTGTTTCATTAGAAATGGTTGAAATTAATTTGTTCTAGGTTATTGTGAGATTTTAAGACATGTAATACTTTAATAGTGGTAGGCTTTGATTTCTGTATTTTTGGTATTGGGTGAAATGTATTGACTTTTTTTTAAATCAGTTCTCCCTTTGCTCATGCTAGTTATTTGATTCACAGAAAAGCCCTAATAGCAACATCATGTGCTTCTGTCTTTCCAAAAAAAGATGACTGAAAAAAAGTTGTTGTCATTTGGTCATCATAAGTATTTTTAGCAGGATGACTGGTAGTCACTTTTTAATTAAACAAGTATTTCAATTCATAGATTTTGATTCTTTTTTTATAAACTAAGGTTTGCAACCTGGTTACCTTGTTAATATATTGAGGTACAGAAACAATTTTATTCTTTCATTTTCTAGTGTGAAATTTTTAAGAGATTCCTTTTTTAAAAAAATTATAACCACATTATTTAAAATTAATAATTTCTCATTACTCTAATTTCCCTAAGGGACTTAAAAGGTCAATTTTTAGAGTTTTGTTTGAATCAGTATCCAAATAGGTCCATACATGACATTTGCTTGATAATGTCTTTTAATATAGAACTGATTATTCTTCCTCATTTTTTTTCTTCCCATTAATTTGTTGAAGAAACTTTTCTGTTGAATTTTCCGTATTCTTGACTTTCCTGACTGCTTCCCAATCGTGGTGGTGGTTAACATGTTCCTCTATTTCTTATATTTCATGTATAATAGAATTAAATCTTGAGGCTTGGTCTTACTCTTCGTTGTTTGGTTTGTTAGTTTTGGCAATATGTCTGTATTATTTCTATTGTACTGTATCAGGAGACACATGTCTGGTTGATTCCATCATGTGGTTGTCAGCCTGACTCACCTAATGGCTTAGTAGCCTTTGATTATTGCCTCCGTATTTCTTCAGAGTGTGGAAAATGTTGATACTCCTGCATTTATAAGTTGGAACTTTTGTATAAAGATCTTTTATCAGTTACGGAGTTACCCTGAAATGTATTTCATTTAGGAGTTAGTGTAATGCTTGATGTCTTTTCCTTTATTTTCTAACTCTGAGAATTAGTTAATGCCATAGGTACTCACAAAGGTGGCTTATTTTTTTTTTTAATTATTGTTTCTTGTAAATTGATAGGTTTTAGGATCATTGGTATGTTTCAGTGTGCTGAAATCTAAGAGACATTAGTTCTGTACCTTTTTTTGATCCTAAAACTTAACCATGATTGGCCATTTGGAGCCCCTTCAGATTGGCTCCTTATGTTGACTACAACTTTTTAAAAGCACACTTAAATTATTGGGGGTCAGAGAAACACTTGGGAAAGAATAAGGAAAGAGAAGAACTTTAAGATTAATGGTTTTTATATTGAAATGCTAAGATCAGCATTAAATTCTGAGCTTCAGATACAGCATTGACTATTAAGGAAATTTATTTTCTCACATTATGTTGATCTATAGAGGTGTATGTTGTAGGGGGAATCTTCTACCTGAGGTTGTTTCTTTAGTCATTCGTTGTGATAGAAGTCAGCATGTTATCTTGATATACTTCACTTCCTGTAAGAGAACATTAAGTATTTCCAGTATTATTTTATTCTTCTACCTGGAACTAATTATTTCCTTTCTTGTTTCCTTTCTTTTTCTTCTTTTAGTAAACTCTTAAAATATGTCAGTGATTTCTGATTTACTTTAATCTTTATGCTCATAGTAATTAGATTGATGTGGAACTTATTGGATATAAAGCAGCATTCTGTATATTTAACTAAGGGTTTAACAAACTGAACTGGCTGCTTTTTTAAGGGAACTAAAAAGTGTAATGCAAACTTTGAACTCAGTGAAATCAGCTTATTAAAAGGTGTCTGTCAGTTCTGAAAATTCATTTATGTCATGTATCCAGTAATCAAATAGTACTTTAGCTTGCAGTGAATTAGAAAATTTTACAACCTATCTTCTAATCAAGAAATTTTATATTAAAATATAGGCAGTATAATAATAACTTTAAGATCGTTTTTCCTGTTAAGTAGGAGTTACATCTGTTAAAATTACTGACCTTTGGCAGATTTAGTCAGCTACTTGTCTTAACTGTGAAATGTTAAACACATTGAAACAAATATGGCTGAATTCATTGTAAGGCTATGTGCAATTTTTCCAAGTTTCATACATGGTCCTTAAAGCAAAAAGTTACTTTTATTTATAAATTATTTATAAATTATTTTTATTGATTATAACAAATTATTTATTTGATTAAGTATTGATAATAAATATTAAATATATTAAATAAAATATAAAATGTTTTATTTATAAATTATTTTGAAGCCATCATTGAAAGTACATTATCCTTGAAGTAATAAGTTCCTTATAATGAAAGAGCATTTGATAGTTTTCTAAAGCACCTTTATTTTCACTATTTTATTTCATCTTAATTGTTAATGAAGACTGGCTGAGTGATATGTCTATTAAAGATGAGAAAATTACAGGTCATATGAGCCCAGGAAACTTGCCAAAACCAGGAAATGACAGAACTAAGACTGGAACACAGTTCTGATTTCCTGATAGTATACTAGCTTTTTCTGCTTATGCTATTCAGTAAGGAATTGAACAGTTTTACAAAGTGTATAAATAATACTATTCTAATCAGCCTTTCAAAAACTACCTCACAATGGTATATATAGGTTATGCCTTTTTTAAGTTGTATGTAAGATTACCAGACTTCTAGATCCATTTCTTTCTCATTTTAGTTATTCTTGAGATTTGTGGAAAGGCTGTTGTGTAGACATTTTTAAAGTCCAAATACATTATCTATTCCATGAAATAAGTAAATGTTCATCATAAGGCAGGCAACACAGGGACTGGCTGTAGGAGAGCATGTCTGCTCGCAACAGAATAGTATTTACAGGTTCTTGTGGTGATGTAAATTAAAGCACTGCTTCAGCCTTTTGGTATGTCTAAAAGTCATCGAATTGTTGATGAGTATGAAATATGTTGGGAAGAAATTCTAAAATTACATATTATATGGAGGAATTTGTTTTGTTTCTGTGTACAGATTTAATGACCTAAGTTCTTGTTTGGGGTCACATGATTAATTTTGACCTTTACGGTTTTATTATTACCCTTTAATAACATCTGTGACTTTGTAGTTCTAATGATTGAGAATGTTTTCACCATTTTACTAAGGTAATCTCAAATTTAGGACTAGAAAACACTTGATGATCTGAGTCAATGTTTCAACATCAGAATCATCTGGGGTGTGTGTTTAAAATACTTGTATGAGGAGGTGCACAATTTGGAAATGGGTGGCAACCATTTTTCCTTATGACAATGATTGTGAAGTGCCTTTTAATATTAAATACCAAGCAGCCAGATGCTAAACTTTTCATAACAAAAACAGGATTATCCCACTGAAATTTCCAGTAGCACCTACATGAAGAGAGAGACCTTGGGAAAAAAATCACATACAACTGCAGTTCATCATTCCTTCTTAACTCATAATTCCAATCCCTTGGGTGTTTATAGGAGCCTTTGAGCTTGTCTTCCATCATCTCCCTAATGCATTTTTTTCCTTCCTACCCTTTTTCCTTCCATTGACCTGAACTCTGCCTTCCATTACATATTTCAAATTTTTGAAAAATGATTACAGAATGACAGAAAAGTCTGATCTCTTTTAGTATGTTTTTAAGTGCTTTTATTCCCTTGGCAGTATTTTGCAATTGGAGCTTTTCTTCATTTACTTTTGCTGACTATAATTCTGTATATCATTATTTGCTGTCATTTTGTTGTTTTCCTTTTTATTCATCGGCCCTACTTTTCCTTTTTGTTTGCATTTCAGCTCCTCATTTGTTTCTCTAACTTTTCCTTCTTATTGAAATAGCAAATAAGTCTTCATGTACCTTAATTCTTTTAATCTACCAAGAATTCACCTAAAATTTACATCATTGTACACTCTGTTTATACACTAATGTATATGTAAGTATACATGGGATCAAAAAAATAGCTCTTAAAATAAAGGCAGGAGTGATTCATGGGAGAGCTGCAGCTTTAGCCAGATAACCTTTAAAATGAAAGCAGCGTGTGTCTTACTGAATGACATTGGAAATTAATTTGTATCTTTTATGTTGAGGATATTTTCATGTGAGACTATTTTCCTGTACCCAGGAATAAGTCTAATGGAATATGGTTAAAATCTTTACAATTTAACTATGAAACACTGACAGAAGTTAAAGAAGACAAATGGAAAGACATATAATGTGTGGGTTGAAAGCCTCAAACATACCAGCTTTCTTCTAGTTAATGTAGGTGTAGTACAATCTCAGGAATTTTTCTAGCTTTTTAAAGAAATTAGCAAGCTGATTTAAATAACTTAAGTAGGGAAAACAAGAATAGTCAAGATAATCTTGAAGAACGAAGTTCAGGAACTTAACTTTTCCAGATACCAAAACTTATTACAAAGCTACAATAACTAACAGGATAGATTAACAGACTAGTGGAAAAGAATAGAGGATCCAAGGAGACCTACCCATTTAGTTACCTAATTTGTGTTCAGTATGTGCCACTCTAGTATATTTGAGAAGGATGGTCTTTTCAGTAAGTTGGACTGGAGCAATTGAACATTCAAATGGGGAGAAAGAACTTTGACTCATCTTTCACAATACATGAAAACACACACATGCGTGCACACATGCACACACACAGATTCTCAAAGAAATAAAATAACTTGCTTGTAGTCATGGAGTAAATAAAAATTTTGAGCCTAGGTCTGTTTGGCTCATCCAGGATGTCACACTGCTTCACAAAGAATACTTTTATTTCTGTCTAATCTATCTGAATAAATAATCTTTCCCTGTTTCGTATCGTAAGTTTAGAATTTTTGTGAACTTTATAAAGTTGTTGTAAAATGTAATTTTGTGAGTTGGTGGGAAAAGTGAATTTTAACGGTCGATAATATATTAGCCTTTTTGTGGATTTTTACTTGCTAACAGTTGGCCTTTCATCCCAATTAAATACTTTTTACCTCAGGGGTCTCTTTAATTTTTTAAAATTAAAACTGATCAGCTAGGGTCTTCTTTATGTGATATTCTTAAATATTTTATATAGAATAGTAATAAACTTAATTTATACTGAGAGTAATCTCTTTTATGTTAATCTTTTGTGTACTGTTTTTGGCCTCCATTTTAGAAATTTTTGTGTCTGATCAAAATTTTTGCTTATTTATTCATTCATCCAATATTGAAAACCAGACTCTCTGCTTGACTAGAGGTAGTGTTGAGGACAGAAAGACCATCCTTACCCACTGTCATCAAGGTTTGTGGTGAATACAGACAAGTAAACCAGTATTTACAATGTAATGATTGTAATGCTTTTGCCTTATTGCACTTTATTTAACAATTCTATTTTCTAAAAACATAGTGATGCTGTCTGTTAGAATTATCATCTTTCCTTTGTAGTTTCATTGTACCAACTTTACCACAGACTGGATTATATTGCAGTTGCCTGTGCATTTATTTCCCCACTAGATTTGAAACAAGAAAACCCAGACTTTTATCAACAGCTTTCAGAGTATCAGATCTCAGCAAATATTTGGGTACTTGAATTTGAGTGTTTTGTTTCTGTGTTTTATTGATGAATCTATTCTTTGACACTGACTACTTGTTTAAAAAAGTATTTTACATCCTACATAGATTTTTACCTTGCAACATCATTTGGCTGTTCTAATCAGTGTATTCTCTTATCAGTGTGTTAGGAACATACTCTTTGGTGTACTGTTCTTTGAAAAGTCTTATGACAGTCAGTTGTGGAGTTTTTTGTTTTTGCATGTGTGTGTTTTTTCTTAGTCTGGGGGATGGTTAAGGTTTTCCTGGGTTAGTTGTGTATTTTGCAGTAACTTCCCAGTTCCACCGTCTTCCAGCCAACATAACATCTTCAAGAGAGAAAATAAATATGCCTGTAATGTTTGTCTAAAGTCAGAATTATTCTCATAGTATTCATAATTTATGAAGCAAACCTTAAGACTGCATAAATCCTTCTTAGTAATAGTGATTTAAGAGAAAAATCCCACCTCTTACTGTTCTCCTTCACCCCAGTCAGGAAAGGCCACCTGGCCATGAAATCTCAGCAGAAATATTCTAAAGGAATGCAGGTATAGCCTAATGATTAACTATCACCATAAGTACTAACCAAAGAAAGGAATTCAGGTCAAATCTGAAAGGGTGATTTAAGATATGGAGGGAAATACTTTTACCTACATGTTCATATTAGCAAATAGAGTTCACCCCACTACTTTTTCTTTTGGAGGGAATAGGTAGTTTTTAAAGTGTCCTCATGTTCAACAATCACAGAGGTAGTTAGCTTTAGTAAGAAAATAAGATTCAGGCGATTTTTGAAACCATACAGAAATTGGTCTTTTTGATGGAATAATGGAAATTGGAAAGGCAAGTCAGTAATAGAAATCATCTAATATTGGTCTGAAGATTATGTAGTTCATACATTACAGTCTGTTTATATGCTTTTCAATGAGTGAGAGATTATTAAATATCTTCTGTGGTGCTGGTCTCTTTTTTTTTTTGGTATCATTAATATACACTTACATGAACAACATTGTGGTTACTAGATTCTCCCTATTATCAGGTCCCCACCACATACCCCATTACAGTCACTGTCCATCAGCATAATAAGATGCTATAGAATCGCTGCTTGTCTTCTCTGTGCTATACTGCCTTCCCTGTGCCTCCCCCTCCCCACAGACATCATAATGCCCTTTTCCCCCTTATCCCTTCCTTCCCACCCATCCTCCCAGTCCCTTTCCCTTTGGTAACTGTTAGTCCATTCTTGGGTTCTGTGATTCTGCTGCTCTTTTGTTCCTTCAGTTTTTCTTTGTTCTTATGCTCCACATATGAGTGAAATCATTTGTACTTGTCTTTCTCCACCTGGCTTATTTCACTGAACATAATCCCCTCTAGCTCCATCCATGTTGTTGCAAATGGTAGGATTTGTTTTCTTCTTATGGCTGAATAATATTCCATTGTGTATATGTACCACATCTTCTTTATCCATTCATCTACTGATGGACACTTAGGTTGCTTCCATTTCTTGGCTATTGTAAATAGTGCTGTGATAAACATAGGGGTGCATATGTCTTTTTGAAACTGTGATCCTGTTTTCTTAGGGTAAATTCCTAGGAGTGGAATTCCTGGGTCAAGTGGTATTTCTGTTTTTAGTTTTTTGAGGAACCTCCATACTGCTTTCCACAATGGTTGAACTAGTTTACATTCCCACCAGCAGTGTAGGAGGGTTCCCGTTTCTCCACAACCTCGCCAACTTTTGTTGTTGTTTGTCTTTTGGATGGTGGCCATCCTAACTGGTGTGAGGTAATATCTCAATGTGGTTTTAATTTGCATATCTCTGATGATTAGTGATGTGGAGCATCTGTTCATGTGCCTGTTGGCCATCTGAATTTCTTCTTTGGAGAAGTGTCTGTTCAGATCCTCTGCCCATTTTTTAATTGGACTATTTATTTTGTTTGTTGAGGTACATGAGCTCTTTATATATTTTGGATTTCAACCCCTTATCAGATATGTCATTTATGAATATATTCTCCCATACTGTAGGATGCCTTTTTTTTCTACTGATGGTGTCCTTTGCTGTACAGAAGCTTTTTAGTTTGATATAGTCCCACCTGTTCATTTTTCCTTTTGTTTCCTTTGTCCATGGAGATATGTTCATGAAGAAGTTCATATTTATATTCAAGAGAGTTTTGCCTTTGTTTTCTTCTAAGAGTTTATGGTTTCATGACTGACATTCAGGTCTTAGATCCATTTTTGAGTTTACTTTTGTATATGGAGTTAGACAATAATCCAGTTTCAATCTCTTACATGTAGCTGTCCAGTTTTGCCAACACTGGCTGTTGAAGAGGCTGTCATTTCCCCATTGTATATCCATGGCTCCTTTATTGTATATTGCTTGGGCTAATATCTGCACCCTCTATTCTGTTCCACTGGTCTATGGGTCTCTTCTTGTGCCAGTACCAAATTGTCTTGAGTACTGTGGTTTTGTAGTAGAGCTTGAAGTTTGGAAGCAAAATCCCTCCTCCTTGATTCCTCCTTGTCAGGATTACTTTGGCTATTCAGGGTCTTTTTGTGGTTCCATATGAATTTTAGAACTATTTGTTGCAGTTCGTTGAAGAATGCTGTTGGTATTTCGGTAGGGATTGCGTTAAATCTGTAGATTACTTTAGGCAGGATGGCCATTTTGACAATATTAATTTTTCCTAGCCAACAGCATGGGATGAATTTCCATTTGTTAGTGTCCTTTTTAATTTCTCTTAAGAGTGTCTTGTAGTTTTCAGGGTATAGATCTTTCACTTCCTTGGTTTATTCCTAGTAATTTTATTCTTTCTGATGCAATTGTGAATGGAATTGTTTTCCTGCTTTCTCTTTCTGCTGGTTCATCATTAGTGTATAGGGATGCAACAGATTTCTGTGCATTAATTTTGTATCCTGCAGCTTTGCTGAATTCAGATATTAGTTCTAGTAGTTTTGGAGTGGATTCTTTGGTGATGGTCCACTTACATTTTTAAAAAGTAAAAGTACTAGAGGCTAAAAGGAAAGATTACTTAAATGCTTTTAGAAAAAACTACAAACAACAGAAATGGAAACAACAGGTTTTTGTTTTGTTTTATAGTTTGTACCTAATGTTCTTATAGTTATAAAATGTACAAATATAAGGTAGCATACCTGACCTGTATGCTTTTTGTTTTTTATAATAGCCTATTAAAATAATGAGGATTATATTTTTAACTAGAATTACATTGGATTTTAAACTTATTGAAGCCTCAGTCTTTCCCCAGTAAGATTTTTGTGTCTTTATATGGCAAATACATAGTGATGATTAGAAAATTTTCATGTGGCTTATTCGTCATGTAATCTCAAGCGTATCTAGATTTGAGAATGGCATGTGACACTGAATGTTCCTCATGAGGTGTAGCAGTGTAACTGAGAGCTTTAATTGAATTATTCAGACATAATGGTTTAAAAGAAAATGACCTCAGTCCATTTATTAGCTGTGTACTTGCTAGCTTGGATAAGCTCTTCTAAGCCTATTGTGTCACAAGTAAAATAGGAGTATTTTTGTCTAATAGGGTTTTTAAGAGGATGACATATATACTTATATTAATTAGCTGACTTAAACAAATTTACTGTTTCACAGTTATAAAGGTTAGAAGTCAAATCAAGGTATGGGCAGAGCCATGTCCCTTTGAAAACTATAGAGGGCAATCTTTCCTTGCCTCTTCCTAGTTTCTGTTGTTGCTGGCAGTCCTTGGCATTCCTTTGCCCTGTAGATGCAACACTTCCAGTCTCCACCTCTGTCATTACATGGCATTCTCCCTGTGGTCTCTTTCCTAACTTTCCTCCTCATATGAGGATACCAGTCATTGGGTAACAGCCCAACCCAGTCCATTATGACCTCAACTTGATCACATATGCAAAGACCCTATTTCCAAATTAAGTCAAATTCACAGGTACTAGCAGTAAAGAATTTTAACATATCTTTTGGGGAGACTCAGTTCAGCCCAGTACAGTCTGCCCTCTAGTCCCCCAAAATTAATGTTTGACCCACATGCGAATTACATTCACCCCATCCCAGCATTACAGTTGTTTTTCCCCAATTGAAGCCATTTAAATATCAACTCACAAAAGTCCCAGATCTCGTCTTCTATATCAGATGAGACTCAGGATAATATGAACTGTCCTGGGGCAAAATTCTCTCCATTTGTGGACCTATGAAACCTACAGAACAAGTTATCTGCTTCCAGGATAGTTGTGAGACAGGTATAGTATAGACATTCATATTTGATAAGGGAGAAATAGGAAAGAATAAAGGGGCTTCCGATCCCAAACAAGTCTGAAACCCAGCAGGGCAAATTCCATTCGGTTTCAAGGCCTAACAGTCATCATCTGTGGCTGGATGATCTGTTCTCTAGATCTGTTGGGGAAGCAGCCCAGCCTCTCTGACTTAGGCATCTGTGGTTCTGCCTTCAGAGTTGTCATTCCTTTTGTCCATCTCTGTCTGTTTCAGGCCAGGCCGGCAGTGTTCCTGCTGATAGAAAATTATAAAAAACACTGTCAGCTTTCCATTAATGTCAAGCCACACCTCAGCCACACCAAGCCTCTTTCCTCAGCATTCTATCTGGATAAGCTACAACTTTTCCAGACCATCATATGCTCATTTTCTTTTGCTTAATAGTTCCCTCTTCAAATTACCTCTTTTCTCTTAAGCTACTAGGAGAAAACAGGCCACACCTTCAACACTTTGCTTAGAAATCTCCTTAGCTAAATATCCAAGTTTGTTCCATACCAAATTGCTTTCCACCTAACATAACAAGTTTTAGCCAGTTTTTCTGCCACTTTATGACAAGGACTGTAGTTTTTCTCCAGTTTCCAATAACATGTTTTTTATTTACTCTTGAGACCTCACTTGGAGCATCTTTAGCATTCATATTTCTGCCAGCATTGTTCATGATGGTATGTGTATTCTCTAAGTCAGCAGAAGCTTTATTGTGTTCATCACATCTATCTGAGCCCTCATCAGAATTGCTTTTAATATCCATATTTCTACCAGACATCTCTTCACAGCATTCTAGGCCTTTTCAGTTATGCACCTCAAAATTCTTCCATCCTGTACCCATTACCCAATTCCAAAGTCACTTTTGAATTTTTTTTATTTTTCATCTTTTGTTTTAAACCATTTATTTTTTAATTAAAATATAATTGATATATAATTTTATGAAAGTTTCACATGAGCAGCATTGTGGTTTCAACATTCACCATATTATCAAGTCCACCCCAACACCCCATTGCAATCACTGTCCATTAGCATAGTAAGATGCTACAGAGCCATTACTTTTCCATGCTATACTGCCTTCCCTGTGACCTTCCTATACTGTGAGTGCTAATTATAATGCCCCTTAATCTCCTCCCTCCCTCCCCACCCATCCTCTCCAACCACTTCCTTTTGGTAACAGCTAGTCCCTTTTTGGAGTCTGGTCTGCTGCTGTTTTGTTCCTTCTGTTTTGCTTTGTTGTTATACTCCACCATTGAGTGAAACATTTGGTACTTATCTTTCTCTGCCTGTCTCATTTTACTGAGAACAGTACCCTCTAGCTCCATCCATGTTGTTGCAAATGGAAGGATTTGTTTTCTTTTTATGGCTGAATAATATTCCATTGTGTGTATGTACCACATCTTCTTTATCCATTCATCTACTGATGGACACTTGGGTTGCTTCCATATTTAGGCTATTGTAAATAGTGCTGCAATAAATAGGGGTGCCAAAGTTACTTTCAAAGTCATTTTTAGGTTTTTGTTATAGTAGCACCTCAATCTCAGTACCAGAATCTATATTAGTTTCCTGGGGCTGCTGTGGCAAATTACTCTAGCTGAGAAGCTTAAAACAAAACAGGACAAACTTTTTGGGGGGACACAGGTCAACACAGTTACAGCATTTAATGCACAGTTCACTATCTCGATGTCCAAAAGAGTATGCTCAATAAATGGTAGCTGTCTTTTGAAAAAGTTACTGTGTACAGGATGGTAACAAGGCCCTATTAATGGACAGGTCCTAGGTGGGTTAGGCTCACAGATAGTTGCCTTACTGTTTCTCAACAAAATAACATGCCATGGACCCGCAGGGCCTAGCATATAGCATCAACTATGAATATTATCATTAAATGAACTTTCTAAAGTAGGTAGAGAAACTGATTTTTGAACATGTAAAACTTATTTAGCAGCCACTATGGAAAGCAGTATGGAGATTCCTCAAAAACTAAAAATAGAAATACCATACAACCCAGTAATTCCACTTCTGGGAATTTACCCAAAGAAAACAAAATCACTGATTTGAAAAGATAACATGCATGCCTATGTTTATTGCATTCTTTACAATAGCCAAGATAAAGAAGCAACCGAAGTGTCCATCGATAGATGAATGGATAAAGAATATGTCAGCCATAAAAAGAAAGGAATAATGCCAATGGTGACAACATGGATGGACTTAGAGGGTGTTATTGCTAAATGAAATAAGCCAGGCAGACAAAGACAAGTACCATATGATACTACTTATATGCGGAATCTAAAATACCCAAAATGAACAAAACAGTAGACTCATAGACACTGAGAAGTGACTAGTGGTTACTGTCAGGGAGAGGCTGGGCTGAGTGGGTGAAATAGGTGAAGGGTATAGAGGCACAGAATCTAAATCATAATATAAATTAGTCACAGCATAGGGGTGAAAGTGCAGCATGGAGAATATGGTCAGTTCCAAACATCTATGCTGACATTAACTCCACTAGTTGGGTGAGCATTTAATATAATGTATATAACTATTGAATCAATGTATTATATACTTGAAACCAATGTAATGTGTATCGTATGTATGTATAATACATATATTTATGTATTATATATGTAAAGATTTATTATATAGATGAAGGGAAAAAAGAAACCTATTTAAAATGAAATGCCAGAACTCAGGACAAAGGTCTGAGCAATGTTTTCCTTTGAAAAATTACAGCTTTTAAATCAGAAATGTATAAACCAGTATCCAAAAGTGATGTATGTGCATATAAAGAAGCACTGCTTCAAAGTCTTGTTTCATTACTAAAGTCTAGCAACGTAAAGGTAAATGTACTGATCAGATTGTCCATGGCTGTGAAAGTGTACTCTAGATGTCCCATATGCTGCTTTTGAAAAGTGATTAGAGAAAAAATACTGAACTGAAAGTACTAAGTGGACCTGTTTATGGGCTTGAAGTAATGTAATACCATAAAATGAAGTAGACTGTCATAATTTTAAACTTTTTCCAGCTATCCATTCTGTGTCATTGGTTCTCTGCCTACTCCAACTAACCAGTCATCTTCCATTATCATCTTACCATTTCTTGAGCTTTCCAGAGCCTTGCCTTCTGAAACGGACTCTGCTTAGTAGTCTATATGTAGTTTTACCCTTTTCAGGACCAAAATTTTACTTAGATCACCATTTTTGTTTGAAATTAGTAGTTGACAAACTGCTATAAAATGAAACCTTAAATTATCTTGATTCTAATTCATTAGCCTCCAAAGACTTCTATGAGGATAACCTTCACATGGTTGGGTGTTTTTGTTTTTGTTTAATAAAAATTACCCACTGAAAGTAATTAAGGTCTTGAGTTAGGCTCAAGAATCTGTATTTTTGAAAGAACACACAGGTCTGATAGGTTGAAGAGCTGCTGCAATTCCAAGTCCCAAGGAGGGAGAAAATAATAAAAAGTTAAGTCTAGTTCTGTTTATTGATTCTGTAGTTGTTTCTGTTGTATTCCTTTCCTCCCCTTTTGTTTTCCCAGTATTGTAAAATATTTTTGATTTCTGAAAATAGGGAAGCATTCTAAAACAATAGAAAATAATAATTTCTCAAGGAAATTAATGAAAATATATAAAATTGTATTATTTCTACTAGGATGATTGTATTTGTCTTAATTCTCATAAATGAACTTGAAAGATACCTATATTAATAGCATATAAGAGTTAGCGTACTGTAACATATGATAAAGCTCTCGCCTAAGAGTTCTGGCTGAACTAGCTGAGCTGCATGTTACATCACTTTGGACTGTATGACTTTGTCTGAAATTATACAGACCTCCATATCCCATACTCTTTTTCAAATAATGGTTAAGAAGTGGTAAATGATAGGATGGATGTCAGTGATAAACTGGACAGACTTTTATCTCTTTAATATATTTGATGTAGAATAAATACATCTGCTTTTTGACCACAGTAGCAGTAGTACTATGACTATAGATGATCTGTTAGTGTGTTTGTTTTAATTAAGAAATAATTTCAGACTTATGGGAAAATTGTAACACTAAAACAAAAAAAATCCAGCAAACCTTCACCAAGATTTTCCAGATGTTACTTTACCACATGTGCTTTATCATTCTTTCCCTGTCCTTCCTGTACCTCTCTTTCCTCTCACACCCAATTTTTAACCCAATACTTTTGAAAAAGTGTTTTCCTAAAAATGAGAACATTCTTGTATATACCCACAGTTATCAAAGTCTGGAAATTAAGAATGGCGTACTATCACTATCAGATCAGCAGACCTTATTTAAACTTTGCCATGTGTCTCACTAATCTTTTTTATAAGAGAAGGAGGGAGAAAAGGAGATTGATTGATCTGGGGACTCACACATGACATTCACTTGTCATGGTTTTTTATTTTTTTACTTTTCTATAGTGTTGAACTATTTCTCGGTCTTTCATGACCTCCATGTTTTTGAAGAGTATAGGCCCGTTAGGTTGTAATGTGTCCCTCAACACTGGAATAGGTTTTGGATGACACGCTTTAAATGTTTAGACAACCAAATTTAAAATGTTTCTATTACAAATTGGCTTTCAAATGCTTATTTAATTAATTCGTACCCTGAGCAAAACTAATTTTTTCAAATTTGAAAATGAAGTACAAATTAGTCTTCTAGAACTAAATTCTAAGATTTTTAAAATTCAAGGCAGTTAAAACATTATCAGACATTTTAATTTGTCACAGAGTGAGTGCATCAGGAGTTTGGTGTCAGGAGCTGTTGAAATGTAATCAAAGAATGTCTAGACTTAGGAGAAATTACTATTGGCTAATAATAGGACTCCGTGGAAAGCAAATAAAGTTGGCTTAATCATTTTCTGGGGTAAGTATGTATTTGGAATTTGTTGAAAATCTTCAGTACATTAAGGATTAAGAGGTAGTAGATGAGGCCTTATGTTTGAGGTTATGAGAAGCAGTGGTACAGAGATAGTAATGAATAAGAGAAGTGAAACAATTAGTGTTCCAAGAAATTTGTGTGAGAAATAGGTTTAGAGTATGAAAACTAGAATGAATTTAAAGGACGTAGTCTAGCAGGATTCTGTAGGTTTTTAGCAGTAACACCAGAGTGGCTTTTCAATGGGGAAATAAATTGTTTGTAAAAACAGATTGGAGCTTCCCTACCCTACAAAAAGGTTAAAAAATTATTAGAGATTCAGATGCACTAGTGAACAGTTAGTGGAACTATATAAGATATAATAATAGGGGATAGAAAGGTTTATAATAATAAGGAAACTGACACATTAAAATACTGAATTTTCTTACTTTCTAGATTTTTCATATATGAGCACTAGTTAATGTAGAACTGGAATGAATGTGAGAATTTGATGTTAGTAATTTTGGTATATAAAATAGCTTGTTGAATTATACACTTTAAAGAAAGATACTTCAACACTGGACCTTAAACAATTGATCATACATAAAACATTCATGAATATTTATTGTGTATTCACTCTCTGTCAGACATTGTTTTATATACCCACCATGTGGGTGAATATAATTTTATGGTACTTACATTAGCAAAGGGACTGAGGATTCAAATAATACGTATAATATTCTGGATGATAGGACATTCAGTGAAGAAAAATAAAGCTTAGGGACTGAAAGGAAAAATGTTCTAAACCAATTCACTTTTCAAGATTATAACTCTCTTACTGCTCCTGTCTTTATAACTCTTTTTGGCCTTTAGTACCTCTGTGTAACTTTGCACTGACAGTGTGTCCTTGGAATCATCTGTACCCTGTGGTCTGGATTGTATATAAATAGCACTACTCTACATAGAGGTGGTATACAACAGTATAAAGCTAATGGTGGATTTTGTTTATCTGAACCACTAAATCTGTAGTTTGCAATTTTCTGTACATTTTTTCTTTTTTAAAAGGACACTGTCAAGTACTTTTAAACAGTTATTTGTAATAACAGTTTCCTGCTTGTATTCATTTTTGTTTCTTTTGACTGCCCTTGAATTTTCTTTTTGGAATGGGATATAAGTAAAAGAGGCTTTTTATTAATTTGTATTAAGTGATTACTCTTAAAGCTCTATTATTACTACTGTTTGTAAAGTATTTTATGGATTTTTTTTAATCAAATATTTTAATAGTGTGTAATTCTAATATTGTAAGGTTCTTAAAATCAATCATTGGGTAAACCGAGTTTTTCTTTATATAGTAGTATATTACTTACTGCATTTTTAAATACATTCCCCAAAAAAGTACAGATTGAGTGCTTGGTATTCCACAGTAAATATCAGTCAAACTTTTTTGACCCTTAAAACCTGAGTTTGCTAGGTCTTTGTGACTTGATTATTAATGTGACTATAAAATTTTTTGGTGGTTTCCATATTCTGGTATTGATAATGAATGTGTGACATTAGTTACATTTTAAACTAAACTTCTAAGAATAACAGATTTTGTGTATGACATTAGATGCTATAATTGTTTTAAACTAAACTGCCAAGAACAAGTACAGGTTTACTTTTCTGTTTTCTAGTCTCTTTTTTTCCCCCAGATCCTATAGCCATACACATTAAGTAAATGTGTGAGATTTCCCCCTCCAATGTTAATTTCTTGTTGTAACATACAGGAATTAGTGGGGTGAATATTTCTTTACTGACTTCTTTTTAGGTTAAGTAATTTTTACTTGAGGAATGACTGTCAAAAAATACCTGCTGACCACAGCTGCTTTGTTGTAGGAGGACTGACAAATGGTAGTGGTCGATATATCTCTGCAGCACCTGGAGCAGAAGCAAAGTACCGAAGTGCTTCAAGCACTTCCAGTCTGTTCAGCTCCAGCAGCCAGCTCTTTCCTCCTTCTCGGCTTCGGTATAATAGGTCTGATATTATGCCTTCTGGCCGAAGTAGATTATTGGAAGATTTCAGAAACAACCGCTTCCCAAACCTTCAACTTAGAGACTTGATTGGACATATAGTTGAGTTTTCTCAAGACCAGCATGGTTCTAGGTAGGTGATTATGATTAAAGATAATTTGCACTGCATTTGTGCTTTAAAAATTGCTACCTTGTATGACCCTAAATTTTTCTTTGCTAGTATCATCTCATCTGCATAAAAGTTGGAAGCTTTTAAAACATAAATACCCAATATGGAGCTTACTCTTTCACATTAGGATAAATGATAAGAACATAGGTTTTTAGTTTATTTTTATGGTTTTTCAGTTTTCTATGATAGGACATTTTTATAATGAAAAGATAGGAGCCTTTGTTGGATTATTTTCATTACACTGACTTTAAATACATTTAATTTCCTTTTGGAAATAATGCTCTGAATTACATTTGTGAACTTAAGAGATCCCCTTAACTTTATCCTAAGAAATCAAAAAAAATCAAAAAACAAAGTGAAATGCTTCTATATTCCTTTATAGATTTATATTTGATGTGACCTGGCTTATTGAAACATTCCACTTTTGTTATAGGAAAATTTGGTACATTTGTACGTTAAGCATAATACATATGTACTGTACTATTTGAGATACATGTGAATTGGTGTTCTCAAGGTAGCGCACCAAAAGTAGTAGAATTCTCAATTTGAGGTGTTTTCTCTTTTATAGACTTAAAGAAAACAATTTTTTAAATGATTTTTGATTAGATAGTTGTTTACAAACTTTATCTTCTTATAATTTAAATGAACCTTGTGTCACAGTGACTAACTTAGGAATTCGGATGTGTTTGATGAGTTTTATTTCTGATGTTTTAATTCTAAAATTAGATGTTTAATAACTAATAAAATGTCTTATAATTAGAAAAAAATGCAATATTTAAAAATCAGACATTTAGATAACATGTACTATGTCTGGAAATAATTTGATCTGTGTATGTGTATATTGGGGTGTGTAATAACTCAAGTGAGATACAGATTTTACAGGAGCCTGTTTTCAGTGTACTGTCACAGCATTTAATATTTTTCCCAAATAGATTCATACAGCAAAAGCTAGAGAGAGCTACTCCAGCTGAGCGACAGATGGTATTTAATGAAATTCTACAAGCAGCCTATCAATTAATGACAGATGTTTTTGGCAACTATGTTATACAGAAATTTTTTGAGGTAAGCATACAAACATGTTTGTATGTCTGTCCAGTTGCATGCTAATGCTTACAGAAGATCTGAAAGGTGGTAAGAGTCATTTTCATATAAAAGTATATGAGCTTAGGAGAAAATATTATGTCTGATAAAGATTTTATATCCAGAATATATAAAGAATTCTAAAATTCAGCAACAAAAAGATTACCAGTTAAAAAATGGGCAGAGGACTTGATGAGATTTCTCCATAGAAGATCTCCTAATGGCCAACAAGCACATGAAAGCAGCTCAACATCCTTAGTTATTAGGGAAATACACAAAATCACACTGAGATTCTCTTTATATCTACCAGGATGGCTGTAATCAAAAAATGGAAAATTAAAAATGTCAGTAGAGATGTGGAGAAAGAATCCTTGTACATTGTTCGTGGGAATGTAAAATGACACAGCTGCTGTGTAAAAGTTCAGCAGTTCCTTCCAAAAAAAAAAACCTAATCAAAATTACTATGATGATCCAGCAGTTATGCTGCTAGGTATATGCCCAAAAGAACTGAAAACAGTCACCCAAAAACACTGGTGTTCATTTCATCATTATTCGTAATAGCCAAAAGGTGGAGACAAACCAAATGTCCAACAAATAAATGAATGAATGAAATGTGGTATATGTATACAATGGAATATTGTTCAGCCATAAGAATGGAGTTCTGTTATACACCTCGATATGGATTAATCTAAGTGAAATTAGCCATATACAAAAGGACAAACATAGGGTTCCACTTACATGAAATACCTAGAACAGGCAAATTCATAGAGACAGAAAGTAGATTAAGGTTTACCAGGTGCTGGGGGAAGAGGGAAATGGGGAGTTACTGCTTAATGCATATAGTGTTTCTGTTTAGGACAGTGGGAAAGATTTGGAGACAAATTGTAGTTATGGTGGTACAACAGTGAATATAATGCCACAGAATTATACGCTAAAATGATAAATGACATTTTATGGTGTAAATTTTACTACAAAAATACTTTTAAAACATGTGCCTACTTTAAGTTTAATGTTAATCCTGATTAGTATTTGAAAATATTAAACATTGAGAGTGTATCTTAGATGAAAAAATGAATAATATAGCCTTCATTTGGATTTTTTAGATACAATTTATTTTGTGATTTAGTTAAATTTTAGTTTATTAACTAAGCATTGGTGTTATAGCCTGACTTAATAGATTTTTCCATAGTTATACGAAAATATAGTTGAGAATATTATCTGGTCTGAATGTATGGCTCAGAAATTCATTATATTAAAGACGAGGGTTTTTTGTTTGAAATGAAGAGTGAACATGTTTACCTTAAAAAAAAAATAACAGGTGGTTAATATGTTAGTAACAAGGAGATTTTAGGTAGTATGACCTAATCCCACAAACAAGTATAGTTAACCATTTCAAGCATCTCTGGGTCTCTTAATTGACTGTTACCTAAATGTCTCCCCCCTACATAATTACCAAATGTGGTATTTTAAAAATAGATTGAATAGGCTGCAAACAGTACATTATTCAAGTTTAACAGAGTAATACGGACACTTCTTATTAATGTTTTCTTTTCTGTCAGTTTGGGAGTTTGGATCAAAAATTAGCACTGGCTACTCGTATTCGTGGTCACGTTCTACCCTTAGCCTTGCAAATGTATGGCTGCCGTGTTATTCAGAAAGCATTAGAGTCTATTTCATCTGACCAGCAGGTAATTGTAAGTTAAAACAAAATTTTTGTATTATTTTACTTAATTTTTCAATTACTGCTTTTTTCTTTTTCATCTTAGAATAATCTTGGAGTGAAAAATATTTCCATACTTAGAATAAAATGCTTTTAAAAATCTGTCTCAAATAGAGCATTATTAAAGTTACACAGCAGATTTTTGATTGGTCTTTTTTCATTCTCTTCAACATCTTTTCATCTCTAAATGAAGATATATTTGAGTAACCTATGTCGCACACAGAGCACCAGATGATGAGTGTTTTGCTTTCACTTAATTTGATTTTCTTTAGTATCAGGAATACATTTTACTGTTTCCAGTGTTTATGTGGATTGTCCTTACATACCTATAAGAATAAAATTTAAAAAACCAATTTTGCCCCTATGTGCCAGTTAAAAATACAGTTTTTAAAATTCTCACTTAATAGGAAGAGTAACCTAAGAATCCTCTTGATGAGATATATAGTTCTTTGAGAGAAAAGGGAACATACAAATTAAATGGTAAATGCAAACCATGTTCTTGGATGGGAAAGTCCAAATATTTTAAGTTAAAAAGATTGAGGCAGTTGCAGTAATACACTCACAGGGATTTTCTTGTAACTAATCAAAACAGTTTTTAAGTTATTTAAAATAAACAATATTGAGAGTAAGGGATGAGGACAAATGCTGATCCACTATATTTCTTAAAATGTAAAACATCACTAGTTAGTATGGTTCACTTATGAAATTAAACAGATTTTTTAAATGAAATTCATAACCCCAAATAGATACTGTTTTATATATAAGTGGTTTATGTATTACAGTGAAACATTAAAAGAAATTATTTCTTAAAAAGATACTGGTGGCTCTGCTGTCTCTGTCTCTGTCTCTGTCTGTCTCTCTCTCTCTCTCTCCCCACTCCTCTGGGGGCAGCCACTTTATCTTTCAGATAATAAAATCTCTTGCGTGGGCCTGTGTCTCCTGAGTTGTTCTGGGTAAGAAGGGTCACAGCGAGATAAACATCCTGTCCCTCCCCCAAGGCAACAGGCCAAGCGGATCCGCCACAATAAAAGGCACAACTCTGCACCACGTGGCTGCTCTCTGCTCTCTTTGCCTCTCTGTCTGCCTGTCTCTCTCTCTCTGTCTCTCTGTCCCGTTGCTCGCGTTCTCTCTCTCTCTCTCTCTCTCCCCCGCCCCCCCCCCCCCTGGAGGCAGCCACTTTCTCTTTCAGATAATAAAATCTCTTGCGTGGCGGGGGAAGAAAAAGGTATTGGTAATAAGGAAGTTCAGAAAGAGATCAGCCTTAACTCTCAATCCACATAAATACAATAAATTCCAGAAGTAAAAACAGTAATAATACGTGGATGGATGGATGGATGGATGGATATGTGTATGCATTAATCACAGCACTGAAAATTTGTGAGAGAATAGCATTACTCCTCTTGAGGAAATCCTGAGTTTTAGAGTAATTGATGATATGTCACAATGGAAATATATAAACAAATTTAATTATATAGAAACTTAAACTTCTCTTCTGTTATGTCTCAGACTGATACTTTAAAGATATTTGAAGTATCTTTAATATTTGAAAATACAAAACACTGGGAGTAAGCCTTAGATGAACCAGTTAATAATGGTATTCTCTGTATTAAGTACATTTTTATTTTGTAATTTAGTCTCTATTCAGTTTATAACTACACATCTGTGTTACATCTTGACTTACTAACAAGATTCCTCTACAGTTATGTCAGAATATAGTTAAGAGTTCTTTGGGTAGCAGAGTAATAACTGTGTCTTCACAATACTATTGCACTGATAAAACATACAGATTATTGAGACGCTACCTATATTTTTCCCTAAGGATTAAGATGTAGTAAGAAAAAAATTAAGATTGTTAGCTAAAAGGAAATGTAGTCAGTAAAAAAGTATATAAGTAGTAAGTATATATGTCTAACCTTATTAATAAAGAAATAGAAATTTGAAGAGATCATTTTTGTCTGTTAAATGAGCAGAAATCTAAACTCTCCTGAGGATCTGTCCCTGAAGAAGGAATCAGATGATAAAAGCTATATTGAAACAAGTTCTTACAAGATTGTTGAAAAGGAAGGATAAAAATGTCCAACTGTAATTTCTTCCTATACGTGAGATAACTTATAAAAATCAGAGAGCCCATAAGTGCTCAGTTCCTTACCCTGTTCCATGCACTTGGTAGGCTCATGCAGCCATTAAAGAAAATTATTTGGGGGGAGGGATGCCAAGTAGAGAGAAAGTACTGAGTTCTGAATTATGTTAGTTATCTGCTGAGAATGGTGAGTGGAAGATAATACACAATGAAGATAGTGTTTAAATATGGCAGATTGGGCATCACTAGGTTATATTTCAGCAAGTATCATTTACATTATAATCCTGTAAAATGTTTTAGTAATTCTCACCTTCGGTACCTTCTGCTAATTATACGAAACTTTGATATATAAGAAAAATTCCAAATAAAACTTTTGAGTCTACTTCTTTCCCATCTCAATGTTTTTCATCCTGTTATGTTGTTTGGTGAGAAAGTTATTTAAGTGTCATCTTCTCTTTTGCAGAGTGAAATGGTAAAGGAGCTAGATGGTCATGTACTCAAATGTGTGAAAGATCAGAATGGAAACCATGTTGTACAAAAGTGTATTGAATGTGTTCAGCCACAGTCACTCCAATTCATCATTGATGCTTTCAAAGGACAAGTAAGATTGATATTTGGCCCCTAATTAGTTTGCAGGCTGTTTGTTACTAACACATTTCTTTGCAAGTCACAAGATAGTACTTTCATATAAAACAGGAAACAAAAGACTGAATGTGCATTAATTTCTGTCTCTTTCATAAGAGTGTCAGTAGATAGCTTCATTTTTTTGTGAAGCTGAAAAATGTAGAAATATAATTTTAATTATCTTTTAAGAAGTAAATGTTGTCATTATTAGAATTGTAAACCCAGTGTTTTCCAAATTTCCCAGGAGAGGGAAGGCTTAAGACTAGAGTAAAAGACAGAAAATAAATACCAGTAGCAACTAATATATAGTAATTAATAAATTTTAATTACAGTGTGCACTACCCCCACCCCTCAGTCCACTTGCTTTAATTATATTACATGCTGTCTATCTTCTGGTTAGGTTCCCTTAGATCAGAATAATCTGTTAGCTCCTAAGCAGCACCTCACTTCCCCATCTGCCATCATATTATGTTGATTATATTAAATGTGAATCCCCTACCCTTCCTTTTATTTTAAATTACTTCAACATGTCATGAAAAACCTGTCTGTCTCATAGAACTTTCCAAAAATGTCAGATGATGGAAATTTATTTCTTCCAATTGTTTTAAGGTGTTTGTACTTTCAACACATCCTTATGGCTGCAGAGTAATCCAGCGCATCCTAGAGCATTGCACTGCAGAACAGACCTTACCTATCTTAGAAGAACTCCACCAACATACAGAGCAGTTGGTACAGGTATAAACTCCCTAATAATTTGAAATGCTTATAGATTTTTGAGAGTGGTTTTCTTTTTGTTTGTTTTTTAAAGAACGAACGTTGTTCTTAAGGAATGACTTAAGGAAAGTAATTTTTAAATGTCTGTACTTAGGATCAGTATGGCAATTATGTCATTCAGCATGTACTAGAACATGGTCGACCTGAAGACAAGAGCAAAATTGTTTCTGAAATCAGAGGAAAAGTATTGGCCCTGAGTCAACACAAATTTGCCAGGTATTGCAACATTCTAATTCCAAGGGTCAGTTTTTTCAACTCTTTGGCTTTTATTAGTAAGCACAGAAGTGCATGCAGAATATGGCATTGGTATATAATCTTTTTTAAATAGAAGCAGAAGCGTGTATGGAACGTTGCTTTCATTCTTAAAGAATCTACATGACAGGTTGTTTGCACATACATTGCAGTTTTTAAATCTTTACTTAGACCATTTGACACTAAGACGTGTGAGTAAATGCAAATTTAATTTACTTAGTGCATGTTTGTAGAAGTTTAAGACCTTATTTAATGACTTTACCTTTTTTTTGAATTGTAATTTTACTTAGAATTTTAAGAGACTTGTAATTAATTGAGGAGTTAGTGTTAATTTTCTAAGTTGTAATATACATAAAAAGATGCATACTGAAGCATATAGGTGAAAATTATGATGTCTGAGATTTGCTTTCTGATAATCACTTAAAATTTTTGAAAATTGTTGAATTGTTAAATAAATGGGAGTTTACTATTCTCTTACTTTTTGATTATTTTTCAAAATTCCATAATAAAAATTTTTAAATGGAAAAAAAAGACCTGTAATTAAACTTGTGGGTGTCTTAATATGGGGTTCTCCTATGACACTAGTTGCTGTTTTAAAAGTAATTATAAGAGAACTACAAAAGAATTCTGTCTTAATTGTTTTGTCTTCCAGTGTGTTGAGCACATCCTTTCAAAAG
Organism: Manis javanica; assembly: GCF_040802235.1. Taxonomy (NCBI): domain Eukaryota; kingdom Metazoa; phylum Chordata; class Mammalia; order Pholidota; family Manidae; genus Manis; species Manis javanica. The sequence goes on from NC_133156.1 coordinate 227,606,884, forward strand.
CTAGAAATGTTTGTATAAAGAAAAAATAACAATTTTTTGTGTATGTACTTTAATCGTCAGCAATGTAGTGGAAAAGTGTGTTACTCATGCCTCCCGCGCTGAGAGAGCTTTACTGATTGATGAAGTTTGTTGCCAGAACGATGGTCCTCACAGTGCCTTATACACCATGATGAAGGACCAGTATGCCAATTATGTGGTTCAGAAGATGATTGATATGGCTGAACCTGCTCAGAGAAAGATAATCATGCACAAGGTAAGAGTTTATAGCATTTAAAGTAGATGATTCATTTTGTGTGACTTTACTCATACATGTTATAACCGGAGAAAAATACCTAAAATCAATGGATAACCTTTGGCAGATGTAGCTGTGGTGTACCCTTTTATTAAATTCCTTAAGGTAGTCTACTTACTAAGATCACGTTCATTTTTCATTTGTTTACATATGTTTAGCATTGTTTTTCCTCTCCCATCTTTAGGTATGTATGTTTGATTTGCCATAATATGTGTGTTGAGCATTGATTTTAAAATCTAGTTAAATTGTCTTATTAAAAGTACATTTTCCTAATCACTTTGTTAACCTGATTATTCTTGTTTTTATCAGTTAAGCTGTTTTCTCTCTCTATCCTCCTCCTAGAGTCTAAGAAATCATTAATTTCCATAGGAAAACTTATTATTAAAGAGAACACTGGAAGAAATAATATTTAAATACTCCTAAAATTTTTCTAAATGTATTCATTTAAGAGATAGACAAATGTGCATAGCCTCTTGGGACCAGGACTATAGAGAGATAAATAATTAAGTGTAAGATCTTTTAAAGTACTTTTGACCTTCTGATTTTTAAAATTCTTCAACTCAGTGTATTAAATTTTATACCTTCTTTTAAATTTAATATTTCTGCTTAAAAATACATACTTGGGAAGTTTTTCCAATCTTATCTTTAACAACTACATTATTTAACCAATACCATATTTATGACATTTGGATTATTTCTGATTTTTTTTTAAATATTATAACCAGTGCTTTATATGAATATTTTTACTTACTAAAGTGCCTTTGAAGGATAAATTCTTATGTGTTGAATTGCTGGTGCAGAGTGCATAAACATTTTACATTTTGATAATACCAAGTTTGTTCTCAAAAAGTCTTGTACTGCTTTGCAATTCTGTCTATCCAGTATATAAGAAGAGTCCCTGTTTTACCATTATCACATCAATACCAGTTACTATTTACAAAATCTTGCTAGCCTTAAAGAAAAAAATGATTCTTTTCCTTTGCATTTAAGAGCTGTTACTGATTACAACATCTTAAGTGTATTAGCAGACATCACATATCTCTTTGCTCATTCATGTCTTCTGCTCTATTTTGTATGAGATTTTTGCCCAGCTGCCTCAAGTTATAAAATTCTGCCTTCATAAATATTTTAAGAACTTAATAGCTCACCAGTGGCCATTCCCTGCCATTTGTGGAACCCCTTTACTATCTGTAAGTGTAATAGTTGCATTGAGGGCCAGAGCTACTTCTGCAAACTTTCTTTGGATTTGGATTTCAAAATTTCAGTTATTCTTCAATATCACCAGGATTTGGGATGCTTTTTTAAGAAATCAGACTAAAATAAGTTGTATGACCTAAGCAGACTATTTGTTTTTCAGATTCGGCCTCATATTACTACTTTGCGCAAATACACATACGGGAAGCATATACTGGCCAAGTTGGAAAAATATTATTTGAAAAATAGCCCAGATCTAGGGCCTATTGGAGGACCACCAAATGGAATGCTGTAAAGGAAAAAGGGACAGAAGATGATGTAATCATGTGAAAACGTTTCTTTTGTGAATTATCAAAACACAACTCAACTATGAACCTTCAAATTTTTTTTAAAGCAAAACTATTTATTGACTTTATTCATCCATTTGTAAATTTTTTAAGGTTCTTGTGTATATTTGGGGGTTGGGGTGGTGAATTATAAATTATATTCAGCCCTGAGTGGAGACCTATCAGATTGGATTGCTGGCAAAGCACAGAATGCCTGTATATGATGTAACTGTATCAAAAAAATTAAAAAAAAAAAAGCTGTCACATATTTTGTAAATTTTTATCTTGTAAAGTCACAAAAATAGTTTTTAAAGGAAAAAGTACAGTATTCTTTTAATAAACTGGCTTGCAGTCTGGTAGGTCTATGGACCCCATAGCACAACAGGTTTATAGAGATGTATATAGAAATACAGTCCTTATTTTCTTTTTTGTCCTTTGTGTGAAACCTTTTATAACAGATTAATAATCAACTGCATAAATATTATTAATATTTTAAAAAGAAAGTTAAGTTGTATTTTGGTAATTCACAAACTATCATGCAAATAAAAACTTGGCAAGTAAGGCCAGAATTAAATGATTAGAGATGAAAAGAACTTAGATATTTACAGTGGTTATGGTTTTAATACAGATACTGCCCTGAAACATCTGGCAATGTACAGAAGTCTTGTATATACTTATATATGTAACTGTTGTAAGAGGTAGAAAAAATACAAAATCATGGTGACACTTCCAAACAGTTAAGTGCACTAAATGAACTTTTTGGTTTGGTTTGCAGTGAGAAAGAGTGGAAAATTGTATATTGTTTTGCTTATAGAATTATAAGGACATGTTGAGGAAGTGTTGAGCTTTATTTTGCTTTTGCATAGTAGATTCAGAAAGTAGGAACCAGATTAGAGGTGAAAAGGGGCCATGAAAAGTGAATTTGATAGCTCAACATTTAAGCATGATTACATATTCACATAGCTTTTTTTGCTTCCTATAAATATATGCATTGTGTGTGTAGTAATAGATGTAAGTTTACACTTAGAAAGCAAATCTTGTTTCAGTGTTTATAAAAGCCTTGCTAATTTAGTAGTGATGCTTTCCTTCGTTGTACAGGTGTACATTTGTAAACCTTCATGCTGTAAATGAAATTTGTTTTATCTCTTTGGGAAACATCTGCATTTTAGTGTACATTTATGTCCCTGCCCTCTTTGACCTGGCATATAGTGTTGTATAATGTAAATTTATTTCTCCAAATTGAGAGTGATTTTTTAAAAATTTTTTATCTTTATATGGTTTCAGAAGTATGAACCAGCTTTCTTTTTATTAATGTGAGAAACATTTTGTTTTATAACATAGTTGTTGACTCTGTTAATATGGACTTGCTAGGATTTGGATCACTTTCAAGAAGTCAGGGTATTGTGCATAATAGAAAGTATTGGACTGAGATATTTGGTTACCATGGAGGCCAATGCTTTTTCCATCTTATTAAATGTGATGTGACTTTTTTCTTTGTACAGAAGAGTACTGTATTTTTGAATAGCTTATTCCCAAGTAAGAGCAAATCTGTATGATAACATTTTTTCTCTGGACATAAGACGTAACAGTAACATGATGTACATTTACAAGCGGCCTTATGTACATTTCCCAACAATCTTTTTAAGGCAAAATTGTGACCATATGTGTATAATTAAAATCGTTTTTAATCCTTTGCCTATGAAAATATTTTGGAAAAAAAACTTGCTTTGTATATTCAGTTTCTGAAAGATAAAGAAAGTGCTTTTTGTATTTTGTTGAAGTCAGTATTTTGTATAAAACTTTTATGTTGACCCACTTACGTTCAGTGCTGAAAACTAATGAATCATGCTATCTCTTTTGATTGAACATGTGAGGGATTTTTTTATTAGAATTCTGCAGAAGAAAAGCAGTCTTCTGAGCACAATATTGAAACATAAAGGTTTTATCACTTAGCTGTTCATATCATGAACCTAAAAATAATGGCATAAAGTTTGGGGTGCCAGGCATACTTTTTCACATTTGCTGTTGAGTTACTCTAGTTTTCTAACCCAGCATTCCATGTTGAAGCAACTTGTCACTGGCCCTTCTCATAGTCACATGAGTTCACCGGTATATCCGGTCACAATGGCAGTGCTTCACCCCTTCGGCGCCTACCTGTTTTGTTTTGCCAGCTTCAGAGTGTCTTGGCCCCATGTCAAACTTTTGTCCCCACTATCAGCTTGTGGTTTCAGGATCAAAGTTGTCGTTGCTGGAGGTTGGTAGTGACTTTCCTGGACTTGCAAACATTTGAACTGGTTTTCCTATATCCTCACCCTCTGTTGGCATAGGCAGTTCTCTCTGCAAATTCGGAAAGTCCTGTAAAGCAGACTGAAAAACAGCCTTCCTGAGGTTCCCATGTGTCCCATTGTTGACAACCTGATCTTCCTAATACTTTGGGGCCTATTTTGAAAAAATGTCTGTTGTAGAAATTTTATGGTCTGACATTTTTGGTGCCTACCTTTCTGATTCCACCTTTTAATAAGTTGGCATGGAGTTTTGGTAAAATCTAAAAATGACATTTCAGAATAAAGAGATTTAATTGGGCAGAACCACTTAGGCTTTTACTCTTGAGTGTCTCCTTTTGATATGGATTGTTTCTGGACCAGTTTGTCTAAGTCCTGGCTCTTATTGGTTCATATGAAATAATGTTATCTTCACTTTGTATATTATGTATAAATTAGAAAATGAAAAATGTGTGAATAACATTGTATGAAATAAACCTGGTCTTGTGTTTTTCTCTAGATGAAATACATTTCTGCCCCTCAATTATCATGTTGCCCATTCAAGTTATTCTGACTTACGGAAAACAGTATTTTTGTCACCTAGACTCTAGTCTGGGGCCACTGGTCACTCTGATGGTGTTAATCCTATCTTCTGATTAATATTTAGGATATCCAATTACAGAGTCTAATTATACACTTTATAGGGTGAAACTTTCAGCCTGTTTCCTTATTGATAACGTAATACTTCTTCAAGACCTGAGGATTAAATTAAATCACCTATCTTCACTTATGTGTTTGTTTCCTTCCACACACACTCCAGGAGATTGCTGTCTAAGGGAGTGCAGTTTAGGTTCAGGCATCTGAAGTTTCCCTTGCTGTTTACAAACCCTGTGAGCTTGGCTGTGTTGTCTAATGCCTCGGTGTCTACATTGTTACTGAAGGATAGCACTGTTTTACCTCATTGGTTTTAAGAATTCAGAATTTATGAAAAGATAACTAGAACCTAATTCTCAACCAACGCTAATGTGATTTGTATTTTCCTGTCCCTTTATAGCTTTTTTAAAAAGCCATACAGATAATTTGAAAATCCAAAATGGAGATCTACATAAAACTAAAGGGTTAAGGAAATTTAATCATAATATTGTTTATCCTCAAGTTTATTTTTGTTTGAGTCTATTCTCAGCTGAAAGCAGCCCTTCTGGAATTGCTGAACCTACCCCATTAGTAGTAAATGTAGGTGAAATTAAAAGATTATTAAAAGGAAGTAAATACCACATCCATCCTAGCTTACCAACCTAAGAAAAGCAGTTTCCTGAAAGTGACCTGCGGAGTCTATTTGCCCTCATGACTGGTTTCTTAGAAAGGCTGACGGGGGAGGAGGCTTAGGAGAAGAGCAGAGAAACCCCCAGGGAGCAATATTCACTGCCTTACCCACCTGAACAGTGTATTTAACATATTTGACGGGATTTGGATGCTCCCAATGCATAAAATTAATCTGAAACCGAGTGAGAAAGAATGGAGTGCTGTGGCATAGGTGTTCACTTCCAAGGGGCTGCAGTGTGCCCCCTGAGTTGTGGTGCCATCCTTCTGAGGGAAGGAGGGAGTCAGGCCTAGATTGGGCCCAGGAGGAATGTGGGCTTGGGCAAGTTGAACCCTCGAGGCCTCTAAGCTATCTGTAAGCTGGGAATGATACCCTGACTGCCTGCAGAACATGGGATCTGAGAAGTACTTGATGCTAAGAACCCAACATGTACAGGAGAGATACTATAAGGAAGTCAGAATTAGGTGGAATTTCTATTGAAACTCATTGGCTCCATATCCTGTAGATAATTTCTCAATTCCTATATGTTCCAGTTACAAAATTTTTTTCTAAGTATTTACCAGGAACTTAAACCAAATAAAATAGCCCTCTATTATATTTAGTATTTGGGTGGCATCAGACTAATGGTTCAGAGTTTGGACTCTGGAATTTGCCCAGGGTCCATATCTTTTTAGGTTTACATTGTTACGCAAACAGTTTGATCTTCTAAGCCTTAAATTTCCTCATGTGTATGTTAGGCAAATGATAGCCACCTAAAGTAATGAGAATGTATGTGATGTGCAGGGGCAGTGCAGTGAGTGAGAGTTGTAGATCAATTGCCTAGTCAGGAAAACCAATGTTGAAGACATCATTAAGGAACTTTACAGTATTTTAATTCTTTATCTTGGTACACTGACATATTTTTCTTGGTACTAATACAGGTAATAGTAGCTTTACCTTAATGCATATGGCTGCCAGGATCCTCATAGTAAGGAGTTGTCATAAATTCTTGAGCAGGGTAGTGATAAGTGCAGTGCTGTAAAAGACCACCTCATGCAGTAGGCAAAGCAGTGGAAGTAGGGAGAAACGGGAAGGGGGCGCAAAGTGAACATTGCAAATTAGAGTTAAGGAATTCCAGTTAAAACTGCCAACTCCCATCCCTTGCTTCAGTCTCACCCTAGGCCATTCTTGGGAAGAAACCTTAGAAAGTCAGGGGTCTTAACACAGGAGTCATCCTATACCAGGATTTAGGAAAAAAAGCACTGGATCACCCTGGAGGAGCGAAGGGCTGTTTGGGAGCCCTTGCCATCCCTACTTCTGTGAAAATCAGTTCTGAAGTCTTATAGACACATTAATTGAATAAAATGCAGTAAGAGTCACAGAATAGAATTAGGAAAGAAGGCCAAACATGGTAAGAATATATCAACTAGCAATACATAGTAGAAATGTTTAGAATACTGTTCTTAATAACCCCTAGGTTAAAGAACTAATCTGGCATAAACTACGGGGGCTAACTTCAAAATTAAAAGCATTGAGAATACTATATATCAAAACCTGGAGATAATAGGCCAAAAGCTATTCAGAGAAAAAATGTTTGGCCAAGTAAGTCTGAAGAAGCTAGTAAAATAACTACAAAAAACATGAAAGGGATTAATAACCCCACAAAAAAGAATAGACTTGATAGTTAAAAATAGTAATGAACCAGCCATGCTTTTAGCAAATCTGAGTTTTAATAAAAGGTGGAAGACATGGGGGATATAAGTTTTGTAATTATAGGAGGGCATTGTATTAAAAAAACTATAAATTCAAAGTGAAACGGATAATTTTCTAGGGAATACAAAGTTCCAGGATTGATTCAAGAAAAAAATAGTAAACATGAATAAACAACCATAAAAGAAATGAAGATAGTCAAAAGAACAAAGTTGAAGAAAGATGTGACATTTCCCGATTTCAAAACTCATTTCAAAGCTACAGTAATCAAAACAGTGTTTAGATGCTAACTAAACTTACAGTGGTGTCATTTCACAATATACACAAAAATAGAATCATGTACACCTGAAACTAATATGTTATATATTAATTATGCCTCAAGTAAAAAAAACAAAAAACTGTACAGGCATAAAGGCAGAAATACAGAATAGAACAGAGAGCTCAAAAATAAATCCTCACATGTACGGTCAAATAATCTACAACACAAGTGCCAAGACCAAATAGGGAAAGATCAGTCTTTGAACAAATGTTATATGGAAAATGGGATATCCTCATGTAAAAGAATGAAGCTGAACCCTTATACCATATACAAAAATTTAAATGGAATGAAGACTAAATGTAAGACCTTAAACTATGAAACTCCTAGAAGAAAACGAGAAAAGCCTCATGACATTGGGTTTGGCAATGATTTCTTGCATATGGCATCAAAAACTCATGAGACAAAAGCAAAAATAGATAAATGGTACATCAAATTTAAAAATGTGTATCAAAGGAAACAGAATGAAAAGGCAACCTACAGAATGGAAGAAAATATTTGCAAATCAAGTATCTGTTAGGGAGTTAATATCCAGAGTATATAAAGAAATACAACACAAGAAGAAAAAAATCACAACCAGATTTTCTAAATGGGCAAAGGACGTGAAGAGACATTTTTCCAAAGATGATACGCAAATGGTCAACAAGCACATGAAAAGATGTTCAACATCACTAATTATTAAGGAAATACGAACCAAAACCACAATGAGACATCACCTGTCACCTCTTAGGATGGCTACTCTCAAACAGAAAACAGCAAGTGCTGGCAAGGATGTGCAGAAATGGAACTCTTTTGCATTGTTAGTGGGAATGTAGAACAGTGTGGCTGCTATGGAAAACAGTATGGCCATTCCTCAAAAAATTCAAAATTAAATTACCGTATGATTCAGTAGCAGTACTGGGTGTATATCCAAAAGAATCGAAAGTAGGATGCCAAAGGTATTTGCAAGACCATGTTCATAGCAGCATTATTCACAATAGACAAGAGTTGGAAACAACCCAAGTATACATTGAAGGATGACTGGATAAAATACAGTATGTACATACAGTGGAAGACTTCAGCCTTAAAAAGGGAGGATATTTTGATATGTGCTACAACATGAATAAACCTTGAGGTCATTAGGCTAAGTGAAATAAGCAGGTCACAAAAAGATATACTGTATGATTCTGCTCATATGAGGTATTTAAAAGTAGTTAAATTCACAGAAACAGTGGTTTGCTGGGGAGCGGGGCGGAATGGAGAGTTGCTATTTAATGGGTATATGGTTTTAGTTTTGCAAGATGAAAAAGGCTATGGAGAGCTGTTTACAACAATGAATATGCTCAACACTACACTGTACACTTAAAAATAGTTAAGACAGCAAAAAAAACATTCAAAGATACACCCTTAAAGGCATGAACCCAGGCTGTTTTGGGGACAAGTTCTACTGTAACTCTTCAAGGAATATAAAATTACTAATGTATATAAGACTTTACAGAGCATAGAAAACAGTGAAAGTTTCCAAAGTTACTCTACAACCATGAAAACAAAATAGATCGATAATGTATGCACCATAACCATGGGCTATTTTCATTTATGTATATAGATACAAAATTCCCAAGTACTATGTAAAGTAGTGGAATCCCCCGAATTAATACCTCATGGACGGCCAAGCAGAATTTATCCCAGGAATTCAGGATGGCTCAATGTTAGAAATGTTATTAATGTAATCTATAAACAGATAAACAGGAAAAATTATGTAATCATCAAATACTGAGAAAAACACTTAGTAAATGTCAATACCCATTTCTGGTAAAAACTCACAACAAGCTACCAATGTTGAGAAACTTCCCCAACCTAAAAAATTGTATCTATCAAAAACTCAAACAGCAAAATTAATGATGAAACAGTAGAAACAATTCCATGAAAGACAGAAGCTAGACAAAGATGTCCACAATCACCACCACTATTCGACATTAAGAAGGAGCTCCTAAGAAAGGCACTGAGAAAAAGCATAAGAGGTATAAATATTAGAAAGGAAGAAAAGATAAGTTTACCAAAGAAATCCAAGAGAATCAACTGAAAAATTTTGAGAATTAAGAATTCAAGAAATTGGCCAGATACAAGATTAATATACAAAAACTAGTAATAGTTACAGCTTTTCTGCACACCAAAAAGAGCCAACATTTAAAAAAATTCATGTTAGTAACAAAAACTATAAAATAACTGAAAAGCAACTAGTAAATTTGCAAATGTGAAGAGAAAAATTTTTATCAACAAATGGTAAAGAAGATCTAATTAATCTTTCTATCCATATTCCTGGATAGAAAGATTCAGTGTTGCAAATTCTTATTTTCCACCAAATTGTAAATTCAATGCCAACTGTGGTCTCCAAATGCCATTTCTAATTGGCCAATTGTATACTTCTAGGAAAGGAAGTATACAACATGAGTCTGGAACAATTGGTTATATTATAATGTGTTTTACTTCACTTTTGCTGTGAAATAAACTTCCCCAAAACCCAGGGGCTTAAAACAAGAGCAATTTCTTTTTTTATTACTCACAGATGAGCAGTATGGGCAAGGAGCGGCAGGCAGCGTGTCTCTGCTCCTCTTTGGTGTCAGCTGAAGTTAGAGGCTGGGGGCTAGACCACCTGATGGCGCATTCGCTCACAGGCGTCAGTTGTTGCTGGCTGTCAGCTGGGGCTTCACGGGGACTGTCAGCCAGACAACCGGACGCAGCCTCTCCCTGTAGACTTGAGGTTTTTCACCTCGTGATGACTGGGTTCTAAAGGAAGCATCGATATGGGGAGAGGGAGAGGGAGGGGGAGGGCCCCCCACCAATCACCCTCACACTTGCAGTCAGGTAAATACCCTTGGCTCTTTCAAGGTACTTAGACCTAGAAGACTAGTAATTCATTCCACAACTCCCTGGTGTGGACTCTAACAAGTTACACAGCCAGAGCACACTTTCCTCGTGTGTAAAATCAGGTAAGCCTGGGATTAGGGGTCTGGCCGAGGTGGAACCTTGGTGTTACATACAGTAGTATTGTTTGCTTTGTTACCCACGACTGTATTCATGTATTATGAAATTAAAAGGGAGTCTTCTGTTATGACCCAGCCACTGTGGTCCTAAATATTTACCCAAAGGAGTTGAAAACTTATGTCCACAAAATAAAACTGCACACAGATGTTTATTGTGGCTTTATTCATAATTGCCAAAACTTGGATGCAAACAAGATGTCCCTTGGTAGATGAGAGTATAAAGAATCTGGCACATCCAAACGATGAGATAGTACTCAGCGAGAAAAAGAAATGAGTATCAAACCACTAGAAGACATAGAGGAAACTTAAATGCATATTGCTCAGGGAAAGGAACAAACCTAGAAAGGCTACACAATGTGTGACTCCCAACTCCATGACATTCTGGGAAAGACAAAGCTATGGAAACAGGAAAAGGATGGGGGTTACCAGGAGTTGGGGAAGTGGGGAGGAGGGACCAGTAAGTGGAGCAGAGGGTATTTAAAAATTTTTTTCAGTGAAATATAACTGACATACTACATTAGTTTCAGGTGTACAACATAAAGGTTGGATATATGTACATATTGCAAAATGGTCACCACAGTAAGTCTGCTTAACACCCATCACCACATACATAGTTACAATTTTTTTTTTCTGGTGATGAGAACTCTGAAGATCTCTCTCAGCTACTTTCAAACATACAAAACAGTATTAACTGCAGTGACCCTCCTGTACATTACATCCCTATTTTTAGGACAGTGAAACTATTCTGTATGATTCTGTAAAGGTGGAGACACAATATTACACATTTGTCAAAATCCATAAAACTGTAAAACACCAAGTGAACCCTAATGTAAACTATGAACTTTAGTTAGTAACATATCAATATTCAGATGTGGGGGCAGGGATGACAGATGTTAATAATAGAAGAAACAGGAGTGGGGGATATGGGAGCTCTCTGTACTTTCTCCTCAATTTTTCTGTAAGCTTAAGTTTCGCTTAAGTTTCTCTAAAAAAAAGTCTATTCATTAGAAAAAGAAGGAAGAAAGGAAGGAAAGAAGGAAAGTAAGTAGAAGGGAAGAAGAAAAGGCCACTTCATCTAGGGACACAGGCCCTGGTTCACGGTGGGCTCGCAGTTCCTCTTTCCCCTTTCATTCTTCCATTCATTGTGGGCAGAGAGAGAGAAGAGATTGTGTGTGTGTGTGTGTGTGTGTGTGTGTGCAGAGAGAGAGAGAAGAGATTGTGTGTGTGTGTGTGTGTGTGTGTGTGTGTGTGTGTGTGTGTGCAGAGAGAGAGAAGAGATTATGTGTGTGTGTGTGCAGAGAGAGAGAGAGAGAAGAGATTGTGTGTGTGTGTCCAGGAGAGCTCTGAGCACTGCATGAGGAAGCCCCTGGGAGCTTGCGCAGCAGCAATGTCTGTGATAGCAAAGTATTTAAAAACAACACCCTTCAGAAGAGGAGTGCTTAGATGACCAAACCATGGAATCCCAGCTGCAGTCAGCAAGACTGAGTATGGTTATACATACTGACATTTCTAAGACATACTGTTTAATCCAAAAGGTAAATGCAGCAGGTGTTTAAAGAAAAACCACACACACAGTCATGTGTTTGGATCAGCACCATTTCTGTGTGTAAATGCATAGGGGTGAGGGGTAGAGGGAGAAGGGATGGGAGAGAACCTAGGAAGGACTTTTACTTTTCCTCCATTTACCTCTAGGATTTTTATAGCAAAAATATATATAGTATTACTTGTATTTTTTAAAAATGGGATGACTATATATGTTGACTTGAAAATATGCCCAATATGTGTTGTTAATTAAAATATTAACATGTACATGCAACTGTGTATGCATAGGAAAAAATCTGGAAAGATCCATAAGAAATTTTTAACAGTGATTATCCCTGAGGAGTGGCCAGGGGAAAAGGAAATTTCAAGTTTTACATTATTTGCTTTGATACTGTTTGAATTGACAATGACAAACAAACATAACTTTGTCCTGAAAACCACAATAAAGCCTATTTTCTAAGGAAAGTTTTGGTGAATGAATAACTGAACTGAATGGGTGAGCGAGTCAGGTAAATGGAGAGACACTGGCAGGCGGCTCAGGCTCTCACTCCTTCCTGTCTCCTCAATGGAAAGGGCTTGTCCGGAGGCGTGGAAGGGCACGCAGGCCCTCCCGGTCAGGCCAGAAGTGCAGGAAAATTATCTGCTAGAGAGGGCTCTCCACCACCTGTGGGGGCAAGATTGCCACCCTGAGTTGGCATTCACAGCCAGCCGTGATGCCAGCCTACCCCTCCTTCCCAACACACACTTTGCGGCCTCTTCCACTTTGCTCAAGAGATGCCCTCTGCGGGGAGGACCCTTCCCTTTCTGCTTTCCGGGAACAAGCCCTACTTCCCATTAGAGCTTCCACCTTCGCCAGGGCCTCTAGACTTGCCTGGCCTGACTGCCTGGCTCCTGTTGCGCCAAGTGTCTTAAATGCATGTCTGCCTGCCTGCCTGCCTGAATATCTGTCTGTCTCAGATGGAGAGTGGGGTCCTTGAGGGCAAAGACCATCTCCTTCTCTGGTGGTCCTTAAACCTGGTCTTGATATTTATTAAGAATTCTTTTTCAGCTTCTCCAAAACTCTATGTGGGATTCCAAAAGGGGGATGTAAAGACAATCAAATGTAGAACCCCATGGAGCTGGTGGGAGTTCTGTGTCAACAGTAAGTGTTTGTCCTGATAGGGCCTAAAAAATATGTGCATCAGGGTTTGGGATGGTCAGCATGTGCACATGTAGAAACATCAGGTCTGGAGAGAGTTCCACTTCCCACGGCATGTCCCTGGGATTATCAGCCAGAAGGGTGAGACCTGGGGAGAACAAGCTGTCCAAATTAAGGACGGTCCCTGCTGGTCTCCATGGAGGTCAGCTTTGATCCTGAAGTCATGCCGCATGAACGTGCTTCATGGCACGCAGGGCCTCTGGAACGCAAACCCCACGGCCCCGGGAAGGGGTGGATGAGATGAAGTGCACACTTCACAACTCTTGGCTTCATCATCCTTACCATGAAGGACTAAGGATCCAGCAGAACTACTCTGACTGCTAGAAAATCAGAAATCTGGATTCTTATGTGCAATTCTCTTATGGAAATCTTTATTAAAACACTGAGGGCAAAATGCTTCTTCAGGTCAAATGTAGCCCTGGGCATTGGCAACCTCTGCCTAATACAGCCTCTGTCACAGAATTCAGTCACCTTCTATCTCTGGAGTGAATTTTCATGTGTATCCTGGGCCTGGAGGTGAGGGTTCCCTGTGTGGGTGTGTTTGTGTGTGCGCGCACACGTGCCCGTGCACACACTACACCCAGGTATCTGCACCCACAGAACACCATGCCTTCGCCTGGCTGCTGTGAGCAACTCAGTCCCTTCAGAGCCCACCCCAAGGTCTCCCAAGGGGGTTTAGAATGCCTAGTTCTCTATTATTTCTATTCACCCAGCCTGGTGCTGGGTAATTCCAAGTGTTGTATATGTATTGTGTCATTTAATCTTCACAACAATCTGAGCTCAGAATACCTCAGGAACCTCCCACAGGCTGCATGGGGAGAGGGTAAAGCTGAGGTTCAAACCCAAGTCTATCTGCTGCTCCCAGTCCCCCTGCACATCTTCAGCATCACTAACAGGTAGGGAGCATTTCTGTGGGTGCCAGGCACCCTCCTAAGCCCTTCACAGTGCTTATTGCATTTAACCCTCACAATGACTCTCTCAGAAGGTATTACTATTTCATCAGTTCACAGAGGAGCAAATTCAAGCACAGAGAGGTAGGTTAAGTTGCTCAAGGTCACACAGCTAAAGTAGTGCTAAGAGTTTGTAGGAAGGAATTGCCTATAGTTGTCTGCTGAGAGGGTGGGGGTGTGCTAGACAGACACGGCCTGCAGCTTCCTGGCTCCCCTGCCCTAGGAGCCCTGGCATCAGCACCCCTTCCCAACAGGAGGCTGAGTCAGAGATTGCTCTCAGACACCAGGTCATTGGTGCTGGCCTCATGCAGATGGACTGGGCGGGCCAGTGACAAGTGGCCCCACCCAGGAAGTGGCTCAGGATGAGTCCACCTGACTGCACCTGGGAGGGTGTGGCTGGTGTGGCACACACCTGCCCTCTGGAGAGCTTCCTGTCCCAGCCTCGGGCAAAGGCTGCTCCCGAGGTGGCCCAGAACTAGTTGCAAGCCACAGGGGGAGTCTACCTCCTGCCTCCCCATCCAGCACTCCACCCCTGGGGCCACTTCACACACCAAACTGGCCCCTCCGATGCTGCTATTTACGTAAACCAGATGGAAAGATGCTTCCACTGATTTTCAGAATCGCACCCTCATCCACCTCCCAGCCTTATCGAATTCTACCTCCTCCAGATTTTCAATCCTGCTCCCTCCCATCTTCATTGCCACCCTTTCAAGGCCTGATCCTCTCTCCCCACTGGCTTTCCCTATATCCCAGCCAGCAGTCTCCCACCTGCAGCCGGCCCTCCGTGCAGCGCCTGAGCAGCTTTCTAACACGCAAGCCTGGTGGAGTGCCCCCTCTGCTCTGAAGGGTCAGGGTTCCTCTTGCTGAGGGAGGTCGCCCGTTAGTGACACACAGGCTGCACAGGAGGTTTCCCTCAGACCTAGCTCTTGCTGGAGCGCCTATGCTCGGTCCAGTGCAGCAGACTCGTTCCGGTTCCTGAACATTCTCAAGCTCTTTTCTTTCCTCCCTGCCTGGAATGGCCGCTCTCTGCCTGCTTATGGTTGGCTGAATAATGGCCCCCAAAATAGCCATGTCCTCATTTCCAGAACCTACAAATGCTACCTTACATGGTGTGGATAAAATGAGAGTTCCTGTGTCCAGGATTCTCCCCTGGCCCTGGCTGACTAGCTCACTGCACACCTGTGGGCAATACATGGCTGTTTAGTCTATAAAAGGAGCTCTGCCCAGTGCTCTGGGCACGACACGGTGGCAGGGCTGCATGGCTGCAGGAAAGCAGAGCAGAGGCTGGAGTGGCAGCACTGAGGACAGAGGCCCAGAGGACGGCTGTGCGGACAGAGGGGCCCAAAAGTAGAGACTGGCCTGCTGCATGCAGACTCGCTCTGAGTGAACGGGATTCTAGTGCCTGACCTTGTTGTGCCCCGTTTCCTTGAGTCCCCCGTGTGGAGCCACAGTCACCAGCCTCAGTCGCAAGATGTAAGAGCAAAACAGGTCTTTATTGTCAGTTCGAACTAGGGTCCCAGTGACCTGTCAAAACACAGGACTTGGTCTGAGACCCTGAACAAAGTTCCCTTTTTGCTTTTATACTTTTGGAACAGTTAGGGGCTCTCCAAGGGGGGGGTGGTTTATTGTGACCTTAGCTGATTGGCTGAGGAGGGTCAGGGTCTTGTTGCACAGGTTGCTGGGCATGGTTTCCGTGGGAGTGGGCGTGGCTTGAGCAGGAAACTTTTTACTCAAAATGGAAGACACAAAATGGGGGCAGGGGTTTATGTTAAGTTATTCAAGATGGAGGACACAAAATGGAGGCAGGGGGGTCAAGTTAAGTTTTTCAAGATGGAGGACACAAAATGGAGGCACATAGTTATTCAAGATGGGGGACACAAAATGGAGGCAGGGTCCCACAACCTGCCACCTGGAAATAAAGTCGGGTATAACCCTTTCACCCCAAAGAACATTTTGCTGTCAATTTCTTTGGTCACACTGAATCCATAGCAAACTTGTCCAGGGCTGAAACCCATTGGCAAGACACATGGCAAGGTGGGGGAGAGGGGTCTCTGCAGATTGCAGGTGTGATTCAGTTCAGCACTTTGACATGGGGAGATTGTCTTCAGTTATCCAGGCGAGCCCTAAATGCAATCACTCCTGTCTTTATAATTGGAGGGAGGCAGAGGGAGATTTTACTACACACAGAGGACGAGGCAATTGAAGAGGGAATGGAGAGGTTTGGAGAGGCTGGCTCTGCAGATTGGCGGGATGCGGCCTCCAGACAGGAAATGCTGGCGGCCACCAGGAGCTGGAAGGGCAAGGTACAGATTCTCCCTGGAATCTCGGGAGGGAGCGCAGGCCTGGCCATACCTTGAATTTGGCCAGTGAAACTGGTCTGGGACTTCTGGCTTCCAGAACTGTAAAACAATAAATATGTGTTATTTCAAGCCACCAAAATCGTAGTAATTTGTTACACCAGCCACAGGCAACAAATATGCTGCCCAAATCCTCTTTCTTCATGTTAAGACAGGTTCTAATGGCTTCCCCCAGACCCAGCCCTGCCCTCTCTGTGAAACCTTTTGGAGCCTTTTCTTTGTATTTGTGAATCAATTGTTCCCTCCAGTTGCCAGTGAACAGGCTGGCATGGCATACGTTTCTTTGTTTCGTGACTGTTTACGTCTGTTTATTCCCAAAGACAGCGACCTCCTCCATCCACCTTGAGATCCTTGTGCATTCACCTTGTATCCCTGCATGTCCAGCAGGAGCTCCTGCAGCTGTCATCTGTAGCACTGCCCAGTGCCAGTGTACCATTCAGGCTGGGGGACTGTGGGATGTGAATCCCTGGAGCAAAATTCTAAGGGACACTGTTTACCTGCAAGGTACTGGGAATGGAGCTTCCTGAAGTTGGGCAACTCTAGAAATGTTTATCAAATGAATGAGCTGCATCCCACCCTCCTCCTTTGTCCTCATAGACAGAATCCGGAGGCCTCCCTAGGGTGATGATGGGTGGGCAGCATTAGGTGGTTAAGTTCAGTCTCCCAAGGGGGTCTGTGGGCAGGAAGTAAATACTCTGATTTGAATGTACTTACAAAGGATGGATTTATTCCCTCTCTCCCCTGCTGACATTCTAACAAACATTAGCAGCAACTCAGAAAGTGAGGGCAACTGTATGTTAGAAATGGGCAGATGAGGCAGGGGGTGAGAATGGGAGGGGAAGCAGGATGTCAAGGCCAGTCCACTTGCAATAACCCACTCACCTGTTTCGGAACTACCTGAGCACAGAAGTGAAGACAGATACAGGTAGTTACATAATCCTCAATGTCTCAGCGTCTACGAGAACAAACATGTTAGCTGCTTAGAAGAAACAAAAACTTCCCACAGCCTTTAGTTCTCCA
This sequence comes from Manis javanica, assembly GCF_040802235.1. Lineage (NCBI taxonomy): Eukaryota > Metazoa > Chordata > Mammalia > Pholidota > Manidae > Manis > Manis javanica. The sequence continues at coordinate 227,624,373 of NC_133156.1, forward strand.
TGTCTCATGATGGACTGAAGCACAGCCCCACAGTGGGCATGGGGACGGGGCTTCCTGTAGAGCCACTGGAGATCTGGCCCTGCCCCACCTGCCAGCCCATGAGAGCAGCCCAGGACTTGAGGGGAGCAGAGGGCCTCAGACTCTGGAAACATTCCCTCGCTCCAACAAGATCCTTCTTGTCTGCCCTTCTACTTTGGGACAGAGGTTTTAGGTAAAAAGTCAAATCTGGGGTAACAGTCCCTGAAGCAAAGCAGAAGTCTAATTTCCATCATGTAAGTCTAGGTGGGCAGTCCAAGGATGCTGGGGCTTTCATGTGCCAGTAGCCCACAGTCCTTCTAACCTTTTCCTCTGTCATGTTCATGTCTGAGATGACTGGTCCAGCTGCAGCCATTATATCTGCCTGCCAGCCAGGAGGAAAGAGAAAAGGGAAGGAGAAATGCCTCCTCCCTTTGACATATCCCTGAAGGTACATACACCAGTTTTGCTCATGTCCCTGCTCATGGTAAAGACCTAATCATGTGGCTACACATAGTTGAAAGATGCTGGGAAAATAAGTCTTTCTTTCAAGTGGCCATGAGCCCAGCTAAAATTTAGGGGATCTTTCATAAAAAAGTAGGGGGGGAAATAGATGTGGGAAGCAACCAGTAGTGTTGGCCCAACCAGTCAGCAAACAAAGGCTTTAGCAAAATGTTTCATAATAGGAGATATCAAATAACAATGAGATATCATTTTACTGGCATCGGATTGGCAACAAATAAAAGGTCCAATAAATGCCAAACTCATATAGGGGATGTAAAAAAATATGAACTCTCATAACTGCAGCCAGAAGTGTACATTGCTATAAACCCTTTGGAGAACAATTTGTTCAGAGAAATTGCTTAGAGCAACTCCTAAGAAAGATGTATTTACCTATAACCCTGGAGTTCTATCTCACATGTGCTCAGAAAGAAAGGTATAAGAACTGACAACAGAACTGTGTATAATATTGAAAAACTGGAAACAACTGAATGTTCATGGATAAATTATGGTAGATGCAGCAAATTATAATAAAGCTATAAAGACAAATGACCTAGGACCACATGTATCAACATGGATAATTTCAAAACATAAACTGAGGAGACTCAATCAAATCTGCACTGTTTCATTTCATAAAAAAAATACAAAGAAAAAAACCATGTTAAAATACGATAAAACTGGGTTGTACTTGCACAGGTGTTCATTATTATTTTTTTAGGATTGCAATTGAGGGTGTTGGGGCATTTTTCAAATTACAAAATATACATAACAATATTTACCATGTTAACTCTTAAGTGTACAGTTCAATGGCATTAAGTACATTCACATCGTTGGCAATAATCACCACCATTCAGCTCCCACAACTTTTTCATCTTCCCAAACTAAAACTCCATATCCATTAAGCAATAATACCTCATTGCCACTCTTACAGTCCCTGGCAACCACCATTCTACTTTCTGTCTCTGTGAGTCTGACTATTGTAGGAACCTCACATAAGTCGACTTACACAGTATTTGTCTCTTTGCATCCGACTTGTTTCACTTAGCCTGAAGGCTTCAAGGTTCACCAATGTTGTAGCACGTATCAGAATTTCCTTTCTTTTTAGGACTAAATAATAGTCCATTGCATGTATGTACCATATTTTGTTTATTCATTCATCTGTCAACGGACACTTGGGCTGCTTACACGTTTTGGCTATTGTGAAAAGTGCTGCTATGAACATGGGTGTACAAATATCTGAGTCCCTGATTTTAATTCTTTTGGGTATGTATTCAGAAGTGGAATTGCTAGATCATATTCTATTTTTAAGTTTTCGAGGAACATGATGCTTTATTTTTACATATTTATTATATATGTATTTTATGTATAATATATATTATATATTTGAAATAGTTCACAATAAAACAACTCTAAAGTGCTTCATGATGGGAAAAAGTTGCTTGGGAAAATGTTTTGTATCATCTTGAAGAGTGCCCTGACATCGGCACCCCCAAATCCAAGCCTCCAGGTTAATCTACACATACACTGGTACTCAACTGGCCAGTGATGGCTTCATGAAGGTGTGGGACCCACTTCAGGCCGGTGTGATGAGAAAAGAAGTGTGTATATTGGGGGACTTCAGAGGACTATTTCCTTAGTTCTGAGAAAGCACTAGGTGAAGGTGGCTCTTGTGGAGTGTGGCTGGGATGGGGACGCAGGAAGCTGTATAGCTCCAGGCAAACCTGCTGGGTGGGTGAAGGAGAATCCAGGGGCCTGCAGCCAATTATCCCTGCCTGCATAACCCAGGACCCAGGAATTTTTAATCTGTTAAAGAAAAACACTGAGACTGCCTGAGAGGCCAAGTCACCTCAGGAGAGCTTTTAGGTTCCCAGTTCCAGCCAATCGAGGCCAGCGTCGTCTGATGCCTGGGGAGGATGGGAGAGGAGGATGCCATCTTCGGTCTCTGGGTCCAGGTATGAAGGTCATTTGGCACCGCGGCTCCTGCCTACCAGATTGCTCATAGGGCCCAGCTTCCTCTTCCTCTTTTCTCTCAAGGTCGCCCTACACCTATGTGGCAGGCTTGCAGAGCCATTTTGCACTGCCGTGCCTGATTGGTGATGGAAACACGGATCCAGGACCTCTCAGGGAATCACGAAGGAGCAGGACCTCAAGCGGTGCTTCTCAGATCTGCAGGTCAGAGGTCACCTGGAGGCAAAGCCACTTATTTTTTACTTTAGCTCAGAGGGTGAAGGGCCTTGTCTTCTACAGAAACACGAGGAAAACTTTTTTTTACAGTTCCTTCTGAACACGTCCAGCTGTTTAAAGTTAAGGCCCCAAGTTTCCAGCACCTCATGGAGTGCTGCAGAACGCAAGCGCAGGTGGGAACTTGTGCTGAGGAAGCGAGACGCAGAGTAGAGATTGGTTTCAGGCCCGCTCACCTCCGGGCCCCCGAGCCGCCGACACAGTCCCAGAAAGTGATCCCGCCGGATCTGGGAGTCCAATGCACCTGGGGTGAGCTCCGTGTCCACGCCCAGAGGGCGCTGCAGACTGGCGCCCACAGTAGACCAACTACTGCCCCCATGACCCTCCCCAGGACAGCGTCTCAATACTCTGTGCCTGCGCGGAAGGGGTAGCACCCCGGCCCCGGCCACCCGGGAGCAGCTGAGCTGAAACGCTGGGAGCGACCACCAGCCCGGACCGCAGCTCGCGAGCAAAGCTAGACTGCCCCGCGGTGCAGGAGGGGGCGGGGACAGGGCGGGGCACGGGCGTGGGGCGTTCCGAGAGGCCCGGGTGGGCGGCCCAGGGGGAGGGGTTCTAGGGGGTGGGAACTGGGGCTGGACCCGAGACCTGGCGAGCTGGGTGTGGGGGGCTAGTTTTTGCAACGGCAAAAGGCTTGTGGGTTTATGATAAGGCGGAGCTCCACTGGAGAGGAGCGGGCAGGAGCTGAGCCGAGCGGAAAGGAGCCCAGCGGTGGAGAGCGGACTGCAGCCGGCGGAGCCCGCAGTCCTCGCCGAAGACAGGCGCGCGGTAGACATTGCCCGAGGGAGCCGGCCCGGAGCCCCGCGCAGCTCAGACCCGCGCAGCCCCGGCCCACGCTCTCCCCGCCGGTCCGGGCAGCATGAGGCGCGCGGCGCTCTGGCTCTGGCTCTGCGCGCTGGCGCTGCGCCTGCAGCCGGCCCTCCCGGTGAGTGCGGCCCGGAGCCCGGCGGGGAGGCGGCGGGGAGCTGGGGCTGGCCGACCCGCGGTGCCGGCGGCGACACGTGGAGGGGGAGGGGAACGGGGTCTTCCCTTCTTCCCGCGCTAGCCCAGCGGGCCTGGGAACTCCAAACCCCGAAACCAGGGCTCCCGCCCCCATTGCCTCCGCCGTCGGTTGGCGCAGCGTAGTTTCCGCTGCTCCGGGCGGAGGGCTCGTGCGCCCAGCGGAGTGAAGCCTGCACCGGGGCCCCGTGTTCAATTATGTAAAACTGCTCCACTTGCGTCGGAGCTCTCCATCCTGCGGCAGCGCCCGGGGTGGCCGACTCCCACCCGGTCACCCCGGGCATCCCTGTGGCTAGGCTTCCCGCCGGGGACCCGAGAGGATGCAGTGACCGCAGCCACAACTCCCGCCCGCAGACCCAAATTTAAGCCAGCCCGGCGAGCCCCGGCGTCCGGCCCCTTCGGCGGAGTCAAGTCTGGGCGCAGCGGCGCCGGCGCGGGAGCCGGAGGGCGCGTTGGCCTGGGAGCTGGGGCCAAGACTGCGCCGGGGTCGCGGGCGGGCGGAGGTGAGGCCCGCCGGCTTTCCGTTGGCTGCCCGAGGGGACCCGGACCAAGCTGGCAGCGAGAGGTTCCGGGAAGTTGGTCCCAGGACGCCGGAGACCAGCAGCAGGAACCCAACTTCTGGGCTGCTGAAGTTGTGCTCCCCGCGGAGAGGCGCGTGCCCGTGCTGGGCACGGCCAGGGCGGGCGGCTTCAACGCCGGTGCACCCCGGAATGGCTCTTCCCCTCCCCCGGCCTGGCTTTGTGCTGGAGCCGCGCGAAGGGAAGGCGGGTCCCCTTGGCCCGCGCAGTGGAGCCGGGGGGAAAGAGGGACAGATGTGGAGCCCGGTCCTGGGGGGAGGCCTTTGGGTAGGACCCCAGCATCTGCCTTTGGCGAGGAGTGGGTCCCCTCGAAACAGGAATCTGGCCGACAAAGACCATCCCGAGGGTCTCCAGAAAGTGATCTCCCGCCCCAGCCGCCGTCCGCTAGCCCGCCTTCCCCAACGGGGGCGCTTTGTTCTCGGCCCCTGTAACCCTTCCCTGGGAACCGCCCCATAGCGCCGGCCCTGCTGTGGGCTGGGATCGCGGCCGCCGCCAGGTGTCAGCGCTGGCCGCCGGGTGCCCACGAACACCCCCAGCCTGCACACTGGTGCTGGAATCCTCCCCGCGGGCTGGGTGGGCCTTCCCCCGGGATGGGGAGAGGAGGTGCGGAGCGACGGGCTCTCCCCCTTCCGGAAGCGGCGGAGTGTCGCCACCACATCTGGCCGGCCCCACTTCCCCAGCCCTGGCAAAGGGAGGCACGTGGGCAGGGAAAGAGGCTGGTTGGAGTAGCCCGGTCCTCCACTTGTAACGTGGCTTCTGGACATTTCTCTCAGTAACGCGACTGCTCTGTAAAGCGGGTCCTTCTATAATAATAGTACCTACCAGGTATTGAGACCTTTGGGGTATTTAAAAGGGTCTAGCTCAGATGAGGGGGTGCCCCCTCCAGCTGACTGTTGGGTTTGGAAGCCTTTTGAAGCCCAGGAGCATGTCCCTGATGCCTCTTAAATTGCTGATGAGTTGGGGTGCCATATCTGGAGAGTCATGGGGTCAGATAGGTTTTCTGAGCTGGGTCTCTAGTGTAGTCCTGGCTTTTGGGTCCAAGAAGTTGGGGTCTGGCTTCTCATTCTTCAGGGTTGTGGCTTCTGTGGGACTCAGATTGCAACTTGAATCACAGTTAATACTCTGGAGAAGAGAGTGGTGAGGTGTGGCTTGCTTCCCTGGCCCACTTGGTGTCACCTGGCTGTTCCACTCCCTCCAGGCCCAAGGTGGGACCTGCCCACGTGGGGCTGTCCACCTGCTTCTGGCTAGGAGCGGGAGGAATGGTGGGGGTTCCTTTGCCACCTTCGGGGAGGCTGGCATTCCTGTGAGAAGGGTCCCAAGAGCACTCGTTAACACCAAGAGGCAGATGGGATTTCAGATTCTCTGGGTACCATGTTTCCCCGATTTCGTGCTGGGTAGGGACAGATGCTGCAGGATGAGGTACTATTTCTCACCTTGAAACTTTGATATAGTGTGGCTGCACAGGGCCCTGGGGGCAGCTGAGTCTCAGGAGGAAAGGGAGGGAGGCTCATTAGAGCTGTGGTGGTGGTAGAGCTCCTGGAGGAAGTGGTTGAGTTGAGCCTGAAAACACTAAACTTTCTCAACCCTGTCCTGTCCCTCTTACAGTGGGTGTCCATGTTTGATTAAAAGTGGGGGCATGAAGTGCCTTCCCAGGGCCTTCCTCTGACCACTTCCTAAAAGAAGGAAGGCAGAGAGGCATGGCCTAAAATGCAAGGAGTCGTCCACAGGTGGCAGAGCTCCAGCACTCTCCCAGGGTTCACTGTGGCCCTAGTGGGAAGCAGGTCAGAACCCCCCTGGGGACCAGTGAGTTAGCTCCTGGGTGCCAGAATTTGAATGAGCACGGGAAGCAGGAGGTTGCTCAAAACCTCTCCCAAGAGATGAGAACAGGTTTGTCTAAAAGGTTGCTGTGCTGTGGGGGGTGGGGTGGGGGGGGGTCTTTTGTTTCTCTCTTGAATAGTTCTTCACAGTTTGCCTCTCTTTCTCTTTTCTGAAAGGCATAAAATCCCTTTTTGCCTTAATTATGGGGGCTAGTAGAGACATTTCCCCAGGGCCTGGCAGAGTGGGTGGGGGTGGGGGAGGCACTAACTGCCTGGCCTGGGCCCAGAGCCTTCTGGGGTGATGTCACTTCTGGCTTCAGCTCCACAAGGGAGGGTGGAGTAAGCCTCTACCTGTGGCTCACGGTGGGTTCCAATTTAAACCTTATTAACCCAGATTGGTGGGGAGAGTGATAAGAAGAAAGGGCCTGGAAAGAGTTACTGAAAATCTTGAATTTTGCAGTGTTTTATAGCGGAGTGTTTTCTGTTGCAGAATTTTGGATTCTGAAATCCCTTGGGAGAGAGGTATTGTTGATATCCAGGTTTTTTTCAGTCACCTGAGAATCCCTATTACCTTCAAAAGGGCAGGCTCTCTGCAATATTTACTTCCCTTTTTCTGTTAACAAAAGAATACTAAGCATGATTTAATGTCTGAATGCCAGCATTCTTACTGTTGTCAGCATATCAGGTTATGGCATTTGTCTTCTGGGCTTATTGAGCTTGGGAGAGCACTTTGCTCTGTGCCTGGTGGCCTGAGGTCGGCACGATTTGAATTCTGGTTTGCTCTTTTTCCTCTTGCATCCCTGTCTGATAGCAGCCAAAAGGGACATTTGTGTGCTGAAGCGTAACAAGCAGCTTTTGATTCAGTTCTCATTTGCACTCTTCTCCAGCAGAACTAAGAAGCAAATCAGCTTTGTTAGAATTATTTCCAAGACAATAGTGTTCAGCTCTGAGTAAGGGTCTCTCCTGAATAATGTTCATCATCTGTGACACATGGATTTTGTGCTTTCCAGGACCCAGCCAGGGCCCTGCAATATCCCCAATAGTACCTAGAATAACAAAGAGGCTGTCAAAGGAGGTGCTCATGGGCTCGCTCAGTGAACAGATGTGAATAACCTTCTGGGGGGATCACCTGATGACCCCATCTTCTGAGTTCCCCACCTGGCTTGAGTTGTAAGTGACTTGGCAGTCACAGGTAGCTTGGACCTGGCAGGGCTAACTTGCTATATAGATCCTGATTGGCGGGGGCCCTTGTCCTTAGCTGGGGTCCTTTGTCCACCTCCTTGCCATGCTCTGTGGACTGCAGTGCACCCCTACTGTTTGGCAGGCCAGAAACAGTTGTGGATTAAGTAGAGCACCAGACCAAGTTTCAGCTCTGCCACTGGTACCATGAAATCTCGGGTGAGTCACTCCGCTTCCAAGTCTTGGTGTCTGTGCAGAGCGGACAGCATACCTGTTTTCCCTGTTCTTGTTTTGTCATTTGGGTGTTCACTTCATAAGCAATGCATGAAAGTGTTTGGTAATGAAAGTGCCAGAGGAAAGTTAGCTGTCAATATGACTAGAGTTACCTGTAATTGTGTGCCTCCTATTGGTGCCCAGTGCTTTTCCTACATTCGGATTTTATCTTTAGCCCAAGCCTTTATGACCTATGTCATTGCCCCCTTTTCATTGATGAGGCCTGTGGAGGTGAGCCCCCCCAAAGGGGCTGACATGAAAGGAGGATTGTATGTATGTGTGTGCCTATGGGTATGGCATGAATAAAGTAATGGGCTGTCGGCCCCCAGTGTGTGAGGCTGGCTGAAACCTGCAAGGCCCTGTGGGTATTTGCTGTTTCATCCTGGAGAACCATGAGTGTGTGTGATTTGGATGGAGGGGGACTTTGGGCTGGACTGGGCTGAGCTGAGCTGGGCTGAACAGGGCCTTTAGGCGAAATCTGAGCATAGACAACATCCTGGCCTTGGGTTGGGTTCACCAATGGCCACTTATGGACAGGCCAGAGTTCCTCCCAGGAAGCCTATGCCAGGAAATGGCGGGATCTATGAGGGCAGGTGGGAACTGGTGTCCATTCAAGGACCATATGTCGTTGGCTTGGTGCAACATGGCCTGATGGGGGCAACTCTCCATGTTTGTAGGTGCCCTTGTGCTTGGCCCCGGGGCAGCAGCCAGCCTGCACTGGCTTTTATCTTAGGCACTGGGGCAACATTCGCAGAATTAGTAGATCCTTTTTTAAGCCTAGAAGGTGGGCACCATGGCACCAGTGGTGTGACCAGAACCCAGGACTCCTGGTTCCTGTGCTGGGCGCTTCCTGGCCCCCTCCCATGCCAGTTCCTGTAGCCACATGAGGAATTGCTCACTAAATGATTTCTGGTTCTGGAATCCCAGTAGTTTTGCAGAACAAACTATTTTCTGATTTCCTTCTTTTCAACAACCAATTTTGGAGTCTTGGGTTGAGAGCTCCATTTGAGGACCTGTCTGAGTGTGTCTAGAGAGAAGCAATGGGATTAACAGAGTCTGTGGAAAGAGGGCTTTTGGCACTGGCATCTCGTACCCTGGAGTGGATTCAGCACAGCGTCATTTTCCTCTCAGCTCTTCCAGGAGAGGTTGGGCTTTAGAGGGGGGTGTGCGTTCTGGAACCTCCCTCTGAGCGGGCCATGAGTGCCCGAGGGATGGCATGCATGTGTATATCCCTCGCCGCAGGGAGGCATGTTTGGGGCACAGGCTATGAGGTGAGTCCACAGATGCAAGACCCTCTGCTCAGAGTCACTTCAGCAACTATGTGCAACTTCCAACTCTGGGGACACAGGCGGCTTCGTCCCACAGCCCCCCAGAAGAGCAGCTGTGTCTGTGTGATCTTACTGCTTCTGCCTGTCCTCAGGAAGCTTATGTGGGGCGCCTGCACTGGAAGGTCCCCTGCACCTAATCAGCTCCCCTGGGCTCAGTGCTGGGAGACCCAGAGGACAGGCAGGTGTGGGGCGGGCTTCCTGCTGCCTGTCAGGCCATGCAGGGTTGGGGAGTCAAGGGGTCTGATGGGGCTGAAGTGTGTGGAGTCTTACAGGGGTGGGGGTGCAGGGGGCAGAATTGGGGCTTGGATCATCCGGTCAAGAGAGGGGAAGGCTGAGGGCTGGACCTGCTCCTGCACTCAGCTGGCTGCGCAGTGGGTCTTCCCGTTGACTAGAATGGAGAGCTTGGTGGGGGGTCCTCTCTCACCTCGGGTTCTTTGAGAGTCTCTCCTCTGGCGGTAATGGCTCTGTGAGCAGCCTGATTATATGGAGACGCTGTTCCTCCTCTGACCCTCAGCCCTGGTAAAACAACCTCTTCTCAGTGACTCGCCTTTAAGGGTTGCAGCAACAAGATAGGCAGTATGCATGCACGTGTGCCTGTGTGCACCCTGGGTGTCCAGGCACCTCTGCCTGGGTGTCTTGACTTGATTCCTCCCTGGGCTTTTCTCCTGGTTAGGCTGCAGTCTGAGTTTTTGGGAACTTCCTCCTCAGAAACCAGGAAGCCATCTTCCTCCCTCCCAGTCCAGCTAACTTTTCTCTTTTTAACTACAGCTCTGGCACACCTCCGTCCCTGAGTTCAGAAATCCCAGAGCAGGGCAGCAGAGCACCTGTCCTTTCTAGTTCCAGTTTAGCTTCCAACTCCATGCTTTGGGCAGGTCATTGCCCCCCGTGTCTCAGTCCCCCATCCCATCAAGAGTTTGCCCTTCCCTTCAGCTCTGACAGCCACGGAGCTGCAGAGGGACCTGGTCCTGGGAAGGGTGAAGGTGGCACTGGGGGACTTGCTGGGGGCTCAGGGTCCTCCACTGTTACTCTTCTGGGGACTCGACGGAGCACTATCTGCCTGAGGGGTTATCAAGAGGGAAGGCAGGGCAGGCTGCTTGGAGGAGGTGGATTTAGAGCTCAGTCTGGCCACCAGAGGTGGATAGTGGACCCTGGCCAAGGTCAAGCTGGGGCTGGAGGCCAGGTGATGTTCTCTGCACACACCCCGGCATCCTGGCCACCTGCCCCAGGTCTGCTCATCAGCAGGAGCAGAAGCCACGTTGGGCAGGTCGGGGCAGTGGGGAAGGCGGACATGTTTATCTCTCCCCTCATCAGCTGAGTCATGGTGCCAGGCCCACGGGTCCTCCCCTGAGACTCACCCAACCAGCCCTGACTATGCACCCACTGTGTGTTGAGCAGGGGGAGTGTACAGTGAGGTGGAGGAGGGCTCGGGAGCCTGCCTTCCAGCTCTGACTCTCCTCCTCACTGCTCAGCGACTTTGTTCATGGGCTTCTCTTGGCCTCAGTGAGCCCATCTGTGAAATGGGATGAGGACCTGAGAGGCTGTGGCTAGGTCATGCATCTGATTTGTCACAGGACTGGTGGGTGGCTGGGCAGGGCCTGCCTCTCCTGCTGCCCGGCAGAGTTCTGTCTCAGGCTCTGGGAGTTGGAGAGTATCCATGGGCCCTCCCTGGCTTGACCATATCTAAAGCCCAGAGCCCAAGCAGGTGAGGGGGAGTCCACAGCTGGTCCCGGGACACATGTAAGAGAGGGTGGTCATTACTGGGACCAGATAGGAGGGTTGGTCTGTGCAGATAGACCAGAGGGGCAGTGACAGCTGGAGGTCACTCAGCCTGAAAAGGGGTTTATCCCAGCAGTTCTGCGTCAGTACAGCACTTTTATGTCGGGAGCTGAAGCTGTAATTTTTCTGGCCATGGCAAGTCAGGGTAGGGGCTTCCCCTCATGGGGGCAGTGGGAGAAGTAGAGGCTGCCAGTCCTGCCCTGGGACTGCTCTTGGATGCCCTTGGTCTACAAAGGCGGTTAAGAGTGCTGTCTCACCAGGATGATGATGAATTCACAGTCTTTCCCACCTGTGGTGGCTACCTGGCATTTCCTGTGGCTCTGTGAACAGCCTGATTATATGGAGGCCACACCAGCCTTTGTTGGGTCCTTCTGCCCCCCTCAGCAGGCCAAGGATTCTGGGGCTGGCCCAGGGTGGATGAGATGAGGGGAGGTGGGAGGGAACCTCTGAAGTGGAGGTGCGCTTGTCCACCTGCCACATGCTGGGCGCTGGGAGGCCTCAGAACTGCCTCTGCGGTCCCACGGCACCAGGGCTACAGTGGCGGCTGATGTCCGGGGTCTGGCCCGACCTGGTTGGGCCTTATCTGTGTTAGTCGCATGGCAGCACTGGCTCTGCTCTCTGGTAGCTTCTCAGCATCCCTGCTGCCCAGGAGGCTAGAAGGCCTTGGAGTCCCATCTGGGGTGCGTCCCAGACAGACATGCGGTCAGGTTTGGGCTCGCAGGGCCCCAGCCTGCAGGGTGTTTCAGAGCCTCTGAGACTGTTGCAGAGGCTGCCGTCACCCCAGCCTCTCCCAGAGAGACCTGCTGGGGTGTGGTGCTGCTGTGCCCAGTGACCACATCTCCTCCAGGATGGGGCGTGGGGAGGGTCTGGGCAGCACGACCTCCAGGCGGCCCAGGCCCTGCTGAGCTGTAGGCCGGGCTAGGACAATGGGGGCCCACTTGGGCTGAGTGAGCTCCTCAGCCTCTGCCCCTTCCCCTCCCCACCCCTCAGGCACTTTGGGGGCTCAGGGGCCTTGGGGTTGAGCAGAGGTGCAGGTTCCCCTGGGGCAGGCTTGCTTGCTTGTTGTAAAGTCTAGGAAGGCTCAAGCCCAGACGCCGGCCCCGAGGTCTCTGTAGTGTGTCTGGAGCAGTGGCTGGGCATCCTGGGCTCTGGGAATTGTGTGAATTCTCCCCTGCCTTCTCCTCTGCACACTCCCTGTGGAACAGGACCATTCTTCTAGAAACCCGTCTAGGGGCTGAGCATCTGGTGGGTGCCCCTTGTCCTAGTGTAACTAATGGCAGCAACCTAGGCCTCGGTGTGCGCACCTGCCTACCTTTGGGGTAGGTCCTGGGGCCCAGTCTGGGCTCCCGAAGCCTTGGGGCTGGGCAGGCGAGGTGGGACCCGGAACCCGCCGGCTAGTCTGCCCTAGTTAGTCCCACCTGGGGCTGGAGCAGAAAGAGGTATGTGGGGGCTGGGACATGGAGTCTGGCTGACCCACATCGTTATAGGGCTTGATCCCTTTCTCCTGGAGTAATCTTGGGCCTGCTTTTCATCTGCCTCTGAGCCTCAGTTTCCTAATCTGTAAATTGGCATTTTCTTGGCCTACCTCAGAGGGCTTTGGAAAGATCCAGTGAAATAACGTAAGGAAGCCAACCCTTCCTTGCTTGCACTCAGGAGCAAGTCTGGAGAAGCTTCGGGGCTGCCTCTACTTAGGAAGTCCCCTGAGGAGAACCCCCAGTGTCTGTAGCTGAAAGAAAGAGGACAGTCTGACCCGGCCTGGGCAAGCAGCCACTCCATGCAAATAGCTGGCTGGTTTTACCCCCGCATGCTGATTTAACAGGGTCTGCACACATGGCTTTTGCCTCTTCTCACAAAGATGAGCCTTGGCTGGCAGGCCAGGCTTTGCTTGCCTCTGCCTGAGCTTCTGCCAGGGACTGGCTCCTGACTTGAGGTGGAACTGGGCTGCCAGGTGGGAGGAGGCCTGGTGAACCCAGATACCAGCGCACCTGCGTTGGGGGCTAAGCCGAGCAGGGCCTGTGCCCAGAACTTCAGACTGAGGGTTGCCCCAGAGAGGGAGCCCTTCCCCCTCCCCCCTCCCCACCTCTACCCAGAGGTCCCCCTCCCTGTGCACTTCCCCACCCCCATGGAGCCTCCAGTGGGAAGGGCAGTTCTTTTCTTCCTGAGGGTAAGAGTCCCATGATTGTCACTGTGGGTTGGGGGGTTCACAGCATGCCTTCTCTGGAGCAGGACCGCCTGCCCTCAAGCCCTTCCTCTGGCACTTCATTGGCTTTGTCCCCTGGACGAAAGACTAAGTCCGCCTTGCCTCAGTTTCCTCATCTGTAAGATGGGGTGGCACTAGAATCTAAGGTTGTTGTGAAGATTAAATTAATTCCAGTAAAGTGCTCAGATCAATACCTGGCACATAGCACTCAATAAATATTATCTGCCATTACTGTTTTTTCCCAAGGCATTATTCAGGTATTTCTATTTTTCAAGTAACCCCCAGCCTAGACACATTAGGTCCTTCCACCCCATTACTGTCCCTGAACTCTGGGCAGGGTGGTACAGCCACCTCCCCTTTCTGGGTGACTGGGCTTCTACGCCTGGGACCACATCTATACCTCCCCTCCCTTCAGCCAAAGTGGCCCTACTGTGTTCAGGTGCTGCAAAGGCCTGGGAGCTCAGCACTGAACGTTTGAGGCTGTGTGAACCCTGCAGACATCAAGAGGAGGAGGGCAGGCTGACGGGAAAGCAGCCCAGGCTGGTTTGCTTCTCTTTGGGCCAGGATCTCACCAGTAGTCTGGGAGCAAGCCCCCCCCGTGCAGACCAGGCCTTCCCAGAAAGTTCTGCCTACCTCCATTCAGGCCAGAAAGTACCAGCTCCACGCTGCTGTGGTCCCCACGGGACCTTGTCAAGGGCTCTCTGCCTTCCTGTGTCTCTGGCCTTTGAGCAGCCTCAGTGCCAACTCCGACTGAATTATATTTATCCTGGGGGCGGGTTCCCAGCAGGCTGGTCCGTTATTCTTCTGTACGTGGGAGGAGAGGCCATGTATATCTGGCTCAAAGTGGAAGCAAAAGTAATTTAATTAGTCTTTCTTCTTGGGTATGGGGTTGGCTGGCGACTGCATTCTGACACAGGTTGAAATTTTTGCACTTGGCATCTTCTGGCCTCCCTTTTGCTCTCCTTTCCCATCTTCCCTAGCTCCTACCTGCCCCCAGGGCCCCAGTTCCGGAATTAGACCCTCTCCCATATACAGCTGATTGACACTTCAGTGCGAGTGACACCCTTAGCCTTCTCAGAGACACTTCATTTTAAAGGGAGTACCCCGCAGCTGTAGGAACGCCTGTAGGCGAGATGTGGGTGATAAAGTGGTCCCCTGGACGCACAGCTGGAGCCCTGACTGGGGCTGCATGTTTCTGCCTCTGAAATCTGAGGACACTTTCTGTAGCCAGAGCAGGGGGAGGATGTCTCTAGAAGCCCCTCGTGGGGGCTGGTTAGGTGACCCTGCCCTGAGCTTCTGGCCTTGGGAACGCCTCCTTAGGGCAGCCAAGGCTGGGGAGGCTCAAGGCTCTGGAAGCCTTGGCTGCTTCCTCTGTCCCCAGGGGTGACCAGATGCCATCCCAGGGTCACCTTGGCTGGGGACATCGCCAGCATCCTGCCAGGCTGTAACCCGCCTTGGGAAGCTGAGAGCAGTGTGACACCGAGTCAGTGTGATCGAGTCGCCCCCCCCCCCCGGCCCCCATCTTCCATTGTGGGTCCTTCCCTTGCTGAATGCCATGTCTGCCTCTCGCCACCCCTCATAGGGGCAGCCTGTGGTGGCTGCTGCACCTGGCTGACCCTTGAGGTACATACCCTTGGAACTAGGAACCCCCTGTTACACTACCTGAGGCAGGGCTCTTCCAAGGTCACCCTGTAAATTGGGAACAGCCCAGGCTACAACCTGGGCTGGGCTAGTCACTTCCGCAGCCTCCCCTTGTCGGGCTCCCAGGGCAGCACCAGGCATGGTGGCTGGCTCAGCTGAGCCACGCAGCCCTGCTCAGCTCCTGAGTAGAATCCTGCCCTGCCTCGCCTGGGTCCTGGCAGGTGGGGAAAAGCAGAGGAACTGGTCTTCCAGCTCTGCAGCTCCACACCCAGCCCTCAGCTGGGCCTGTTCTGAGACGAGTCCCGGCATGCGGGCTGTGAGGCGGATGCCAGCTCTGCAAAGGGATGGGTATGGGGGTGTTGGTGGCAGCTCTGACCTGGCTTGGGAATCGGGGCTGGCACTGGCTGCCAGGATCCCCTCAACACAGCCCTGCCCCCTCGGGATTCTCCAGGGAGGCTGCATGGAGCAGAGGAAAGGGCTCTGCAACCTCGACCTCCAGTTTCCCATCTGTAAAGCCCCGGCATTCAGTGCCATGGGAAATGCTATGGCAAAGAGGTCTGTACAGCCAAGTGCGGATGCTGTCCTGCACCCCAGCCCTACCCTGGAATCCTGAGTGATGAGGTCTGTCTCCGAGTGGCAGGGTGGGGACAACTGAGGTGGGTTGGTGTGCGTGTGGCAGGAGGTTGTGGGGAGGGCTGCATGCCCAGGAGGCCCCCTGAGAGCTGCACCGCCCAGCGGCCCAGCAGAAGTGCTGTTGGGGTTGGTGTGGGTGCTCTGGGGGGAGGTGGAAGAAGCCCCCTCTTTGCGTGCCTGCACATTCCCTGGCCCTAGCAGCCCCGGGCCAAGCCCATCACCCTTTCTGCAGGTTTCGGCTTGATTTGGTTCTCTGTGTAGAGACACTGAGCTGATAAATCACCGTGCCTGTCAGGCCGGAAATGCTGATGCTGCCCTCAGGCCCTGGTGGCGCCCCTTCCTCCTGGGAGTGTCTTGGATGAGGGGTACCTCAGGGTCTCGAGTCAGAACCCAGGAGGTCTGTCCTCAGTGGCCTAAGCATGCTTCCCCGGCAGCTCCCAAGTTAGGAAAGAAACCCTCAGAGAGACAGTGATTTCTCTGCCTCCAGCATGATATCCTGGGGCAGGAGGGAGCCCAGTGTCTTCCTGGATCAGGGGCTGTGGTCCCGCTCCTTCCCCCTGCCTGGCATGGCTGTCTGGGGCTAACTTGTCACCCTCAATCCACTCCAGCCTCACTGATAAGGAATTGGGGCCATGGCTCCCAGGTGCCAGCCCAGCCTACCATAGCCCTAAGGGAGTTTAGCATTCTTCAGCTAAGCCCCTTCTGTTGACCAGGTGGGAAGCAGGCCCAGAGAGAGGCAGAGAGCTGTCCAGGTCACCCAGCAAGGGTGTAGTAGAGCTGGACCTCACCCTGGGGTGGCCACCCTGGTCAGGACTCCTCCGGCTGACAGCCCCTGGCTCGGTCCTTTCCCTGAGATCCTTGATCCCAAGTGCTTTAGGTTTAATCTACCTGGCCTCTCAGGCCTGCGAGGCCATGTGAGCCAGGACTAACCGAGGGGGTGCAAATGATCCCCCAGACAAGGGAAAGTGTTGCAGGGCAATAGGGCGTTTGGTGGGCCACAGGAGTGGGGCTGGTTGTTCTGCAACATTGTCTTTCTCGTCTGCCCTCTGGGCAGGTAGGTTCCCCTGGAAGGCAGCACAGAAGTCCTGTAGCCCCTGTTTCCCTCCCTGGGCCCTTGGCTTCACAGGCAGGGTGCCCCCCACTCCCTGCCCTGAGAGGAGAGCCATTCTCTCCCACTTGCTCCTGCTGGCTTCAGCCAGGCAGGGGGTACAGAGGCTCAGCCCAGCTTTTCAGGATAGATGAGTCTCGCTCTTCTTTGCTAGGACTTGAGGGGTGCTGCCTCTGAAAGTTCTGGGGTCCTCCAGCTCCATGGTGAGGGCTCTCCTGCAGACTGGGCAGGCACTGTGGTGGGTGTACTGTCTGCCGAGAGTGGACACATCAGAAGTGCACAGAGAATGTTCAGACCCTTCTTGGATCACTGGACTCCTTGGGCTTGTTTATGGGGGCTCTGTTGCTATTTGGTGCCTCTTCTTTGAACACTGGACCCATGTGGGGTTCTTGCCTCCCCTTGTCGCCAGCCCCCAGGCCTGTCCAGGTGAGGCCTTTTCCTGTTCAGACAATTGTTCTCTGAGTGCAGTCTGTGGAGCTGGGAGCTTGTTCAACATCAGAATCTGGGCCTCTGCCCCAAACCCACTGAATCAGCCTCGGGGTCGGAGCCCAGTACACTGAATCTCTAACAGTCTCCAGGTGATTCTCAGGGACCCCCGAAAAGAAAGGCCCTGGCAGGATGCAGGCGATGGTTTGGATGTCACCTTTGGCCAGTTCGGTATCTTGATGCACAGGTGGTGGGTAAAGGCTGGTAGTCTATAGCCTGGAGACCTCAGCCCTCGGGACTTCTGGGGGTGGGGGAATTGGCCCAGTTCCCTTAGATCCATAGATCTGATCAAGAAACCGAGAGGGTAAAAATTTCTTTAAAAAATGCCTGTGAATCTCTTCTAAGCCCCTTGAGGATGCCTGCTCTCTAGTGGGCTCTCGATGGTGGGGGTGACTGGTATTTATTTATCCTGTAGGTGTGACTACAGGGGCCGCCTGCTTTTTGACCCACAGCCTGGGCTCCTGGACCAAGTTGGGGGCCCTTCCCATCATCAGCACCACCTTTGGTTGTGCGGGAACGGCTGTGACCCAGCCCTGGCAAGGGGCAGCTCTTTACCCTCGGCTTCCCCCGTGACTGCGAGGGCTTTTGGGTTGAGGGACCTAAGCTTCCAGCACAGCAGCCAGGGCTTTTGTCCCACAGCGGGACAGTCATGGCCAACAGATACCTACACCTCTCTTTTCCGCTGCATGCTGCAGAGATTGCCACACCACCGAGGCCCCCAGCACTGCTGAAAGGGGGTGAGCATGGGTCTTACCCTCTTGGGGGTTGGTCTGAGGGCTTCAGGGCAACCAGAACATTTCTCACCCTCTTCTCCCCAAAGCCCCAGATGATGGTCCTCTGAGTTCTGAAGTTGAGGACCCTGTTTAATGTCAGTCTGTGACCACCACACGGCACTGTCCTTTTAGCCTGTGTTGGTTTGAAAGCAACATGATCCTGTGAACTTGGCGATGCTTTTTGCAGGATTTGTGTTTTGTCCAGCAGCAGGTGACATGTGTTAGTGGTTCAGGGCATGGTTTGGAAACTACAGGTCTTTGGATCTGGTGGCTATGGTTAATGGGGAAGCAGAGGTTGGGGGAGTGGGCAGATGGGCAACTTCTCTGGTCAGCCTGGAGTTAGAAGCCCCTGGGTCCACCATCCTCACTTGAGCCTCTCTGAGATGCCCACTTGGTATCCTGACCTTGACCCTGCCAAGGAACTTTCCTATCCAGGGTGTCTTGGGGGGATGCTGCACTACAGCCCCAGGCCCTCTGACCTACCAGGGCAAGAGGTCCACTCCAATGGAGGTTGCTATGGAGGGTGGCCTGTTTGTGGCCAGTGCGGGTAAGAGCTGGTAGGACTTCTTGAGTCCACAAGCTGTGGCCAGGAGAGCAGTGTGGCTGAGATGGAGATGAGCTGATAGTTCCTCTCCTGGTCCCTGTCCCCAGGCCGCCATGTGTCTGCCCCACTCCCTACTGGAGCCAAGCCTGGCCTCTCAGGCCAGTAGGCTTCTAAGGGTCTGTGCTAAGCATGGGGAAGGAGCAAATTGGCTGTTGCTTTGAGCACACTGAATGTGTCAGTTTAGACCACAAGGGTGTGGATTCGTTGTATGAAGAGCTGATCTTCCCTGGGACTTGCAGAGGTTACAGGGCCCCATTACAGGTACCTGTTGGCTTGCCTTGGAGGCGGCCGGCCACAGGCTCTTAGCACAGCAGGCCTGCTGTATGAAACCGGAAGTTTCACCCATAACTCCAGAGTCAGCTGGCACCTGGTGATCCCAGCTCAGCAGTTTCTGCAAGTTTCCACCCCAGGGAGCTGAGGCTATCACAGAAGGTTCCAGCTGGAGGGCATTTGGGAGGTCACCACAGCCCATCCCCTCCTGGAGACTGGCTCTGAGAGGGGAAGGTGGCCCTGAGGCCTGGGAGCTGGTTTCTGTGGAGAAAACGTTTGCTTAAGAACTTGTTGTATAAACAAGATTGCAGAGGGATAAGCCAGGCAGAGTTGCGGGAACAAATTGGTTTTAGGGAGTAGGCAGATTTCAAGTCTTACCTAGTCAGGAGGGAGGCCTGTTCCTGGGAAACTGCTCACCTGTTGGGGCCTCTCTGGTTAGGCGAGAGAGGCTGACCACGCTGGTATTCGCCTCCAAGACTGCCAGATCCCCAGTCCGTCGAGTTCTCTGTAAGCCTCAGTTTCCTCATCTGTGAAATAGGACCTGGGCCCCATGGCCCTGGCTTCTGGTAGCATGGACCTTCATTACGGTGCAGCTGAGGCTGGTCTGGCCAGATCCCGGCCCCCTGTTCCATGTCCACCAAGCCTTCTCTCCAAGGAAGGGGAGTTGGTACATTGGGAAAGGTGCCCGGCTCCAGGGTCTCAGAGGATGTGAGGGTGGGCAGAGGTGATGGGTGACACAGTGAGTGGGGGTGGGGGTCCTCGAAGGCTTGCCCCCTACAAGCTGCCCTGTTGGGAGCAGTGTCCCATGGCCTGGTCGGGGGGTACCCACTCTGTGCCTGCCTGATGGGCAGTACTCTTTTGTTACTGAAGGGGGCAGGCTCTGGGGAGGCGAGGGGCCGCTTCGAAGCTCTGTGAAGCAGGACTGATATTTGAAGCACCATTTGGCAACAGTACAGACAGGATGTGCCGGACTGTGGGTGGTGGGCAGGGACTATGACTGTTCGTTGTAGATGGGCCACGACACCTCAGACAGGCCCTTCTGGGGCCAAAACCTTTCTCTTGTGGGTGGTGAGAGGTGCAGTTTGGGTTTTGTACTTTGAAAGGAAGCTCTGGTATTTCTAGCCTCCTAGTTTCTGCCTGTGTCTGAAGACACGGCCCCTGGGGGTGGAGCCTGGAGGTCCAGCTCTGCCCCAGGCAGCCTCAGGAGGCCAAGAGTCTTGTCTGTCTCTGCTCTGCTCTGCTCTGCTCGAGTGAAGGGCCTCAGCCCTGCAAGGCCTCTTGGGCTGAGGCGGCCTGTTCTCTGGAGCCCAGCCTTGGGCAAGGCCTGCTCACTGACAGGTCTGCACACCACTTCCAGTAAGCTGACTTCCTCCTGCCTCTCTGTTCTTGAAACCCACGTCTGCCCCCCACTCTTCCCAGACAGGCCCCCAAATCCTCTTCCCCATGCTGAGCAGCCTTCCCTGAGTTAGGACAGCTGCTGTGGTTGGCGGGGCACTTCTGCATGTCAGACTCTGATAGGTCCTTGATGTGCATAAACTCATTGATTTTTGCAACAGTCCTGGAATGTAGATACTACTGTCACTGTTTTACAGATGGGGAGACTGAGGCCATAAGGGGTTTAGTGATGCGCCCAGAACCCCTCATCCATGTGTGTGCACTGTGGCACCTGTGGCCTCTTGGAGCTGGGCCAGGCAGGCAGCATTCCTGGGGTGCTCTTTGCACACAGGGCCCACCCATCACAGTCCAACAGCCCATTTGTGGGGCCTCCTTGATGCAGCCCCTTTTAGATCAGCCTCATCTGTCCTCAGCCTGATGGGTACCTGCCTTCCTTTCCCTGGGGGGCCTGGACCTAGTCCTTCCTGTGGGTGAGAAAACAGGCTGGGTGCCATCATAGCATGAGTGGATGCGTGGGCGACCAAAGGGCTGCCCAGAGCCCGGGGTCCTGGAGCCACGTACGAGTGCTTCTTTTCTGTGCGGTGTGTGTGGGGCTGGGGGCAGCTTACTCACCTGTCCAGGATTGGGACACTGGAGTAGTAGGTCCCCTGCCAAGCCTCCACTCATACCCTTTCCTGATCCTTTTCCAGCAAATTGTGGCCACAAATGTGCCCCCTGAAGATCAGGATGGCTCTGGGGATGACTCTGACAATTTCTCTGGCTCTGGCACAGGTGAGCTGGCATGAGGGCCCCGCCCCAAGGCAGGTGGTCAGGCAGCCCCTGACTGGGCCCAGAGGGCAACACTAGGGAAGAAAATGGGGTGTGCACTGCCAGGAGGGGATGCTGTGGGTTCCAGGAGGCCCTGCTGGCTGCCTGCTGCAGACAGACTTGGGCCCATGCTCTCCTCTTTAACTCAGTGGACAAGCTTTGGGAAGTCTGTTTGACTTCTCCAAGTCTTAAATTCCTCCTCTGTAAAATGGAAATGATATCTTGACTTGATAAGGTAGTTGAGAGCTATGAGGCAGCACAGAGCCTGCTGGGGTGCAGATCTTCAGTGAATGTTCCCTTATCTCTCCTATTTCCCCTTTTCCTGGGGGAGCGAGATCTTGAGCTGAAGGTAATCAGGGAGGCCTCCCAGATGAGGCGCTCTGGACCTGGGCAGGGTGCCGTCCATGGGAGAAGTGGGTTAGGCAGGGGCCTGGGAGCTGGGGGTTAGGACACAGGGCCTAACCTCTTCTTGGGAGCCTGGGCCTTGTGGGGGAGGGCAGGTGGACCAGGGAGGGGGCCAGAGAGGTACATGTGCTGGGGATAAGCCAGTAAGGCCCCTGAGGAGCCCTGTGCACCCCCAGGAAGCAGGCTTCAGAGCCACGGGAAGAGGGCTGTACCCAGGCATGTGCAGCACAAAAGGGTGGCTTTCCTGACTCATTTTCCAAAGTTGAGTGTAGCCTCAGCAAGTTCTACCCTGGGGGACACCGCTTCTCATTAAAGGAAGAGTCGGGCCCTCCTCACAGCCTGAGCTTCACCCCAACAAGCTCTCTTCTTGCCCTGCAGGTGCTCTGCCGGACCCCACCATGTCACAGCAGACCCGCTCCACTGGGAAGGACATGGGGCTCCTGACAGCCCCGCCCACGGCCCCAGAGCCCACTGGCATGGACACCATTGCCCCCTCCGCCTCTGTCCTGCCGGCTGGAGAGGGGCCCGAGGAGAGGGAGAGGGTGATTCTGGCAGAGCTAGAGCCTGGCTTCACCACCCGGGAGAAGGAGATCACCCATCCACCCAGGGAGACCACACTGCAGCCCACCACCCACTGGGTGTCAACAGCCAGAGCCACCACAGCCCAGGCACCTGCCACCTCTCATGCCCACAGGGACATGCAGCCTGACCACCATGAGACTTCAGCTCCCACAGGACCTGGCTTGCTCGACCCTCATCCTCCTGGCATGGAGGATGGAGGTCCCTCGGCCACCGAGAGGACTGCTGAGGATGGAGCCTCCACCCAGCTCCCTGAGGGCTCTGGGGAGCCGGTGAGTGCCCTCTGCCATCCTCTGCATTTTCTGGGATGTGGGGTGGGTGGGGGCCCTCGTGCCTGGTAGAGCAGAGGAGCTTCGGGGTGGGGGCCTGGTTCGGTCATCTGGCACCCCAACACCCTGTGTCTCGGGAGCACCCCATGCTCCCCACTGGGAGGGTAGGTCCCCAGGCCCCACCTTCCTGCTGCCTTCAGGGCTGAGCCAGGGCAGGACAGACTAAATAGGGGGACTGAAGCGAGTTGTTCAAGATCATGGAGAAGAGGGCTTCCCAAACTTAAGCAAACAAGGCCCTTGTTCTGACTGCAGAAGTTCTCCCAAGTCATGTTTCTCTTATGAGGTCGTTGTACTTTACATTTTACACTCATTTTTTCATGTAAAAATGTGTACTTTATCACTTGGATGGTCTTTTTTCCACAGTCCAGCCAGGGTCCAGTGTGATGTGACGAGAAGGGCCTAGCTGGGGGGTCCAGGAGGTCTGGGTTTGGGTGTATCTGAGCTGAGGGCACGGGGGCAGTGGGGGGGCTTGAACTGCTTCTGGGCCTGAAATGGAACTGGCTGCTGCTGGCGATAGCCCCCGCTAGCCTGACCCTGTCCCTGCCCTCCCGTAGGACTTTACTTTTGACCTGTCTGGAGAGAACACGGCCGGGACTGCTGTGGAGCCTGACCAGCGGAATCAGCCCCCAGCAGATCGGGGGGCCACAGGGGCCTCACAGAGCCTCCTGGACAGGAAGGAGGTGCTGGGAGGTGAGTTCTCTCTCAGATGGGTGGGGTGGGGAGCTGTCTTTAGCCCTGGTGTGCAGCTGAGCGTAGCCAGGGCCATCTGCGGGGCTGCCCGTGTGGGAGGGACTGCGGCCTGGCCTGAGGAGCCGGCAGGGCTGAGCCAGCTTCTGTCCACCCGCCCAGGGGTCATCGCTGGAGGCCTCGTGGGGCTCATCTTTGCCGTGTGCCTGGTGGGTTTCATGCTGTACCGGATGAAGAAGAAGGATGAGGGCAGCTACTCCTTGGAGGAGCCGAAGCAAGCCAACGGCGGGGCCTACCAGAAGCCCAGCAAGCAGGAAGAGTTCTATGCCTGATGGGGACCACTTCCTTGCCCCCCCTCGCAGGCCCCACCACCTCTTCCATGAAGAACCGCAGGCCCTGCTACCACACCGCTGCCCGGCCCTGCTGGCCTGCTCCCTGCCGGCAGAGTCCCGGGGCACACTGGGGGTTCTCTGCTTCTCCAACTTCTGCCTGGAGACTTGGGTGCGGGGTGCTCTCCCGTATGACCTTTCCCCCAGCCAGCACCTGGCATCTCACCGTTCTGACTCCGTTTCCCCAGAGTGGAGCAGTGCCTTCTCAGCTCTGGAGAGAAAACAGACCCTGTTGGAGCTGGCTGGCCCACTGTGGCTGGAGGATGCTGGGGGCTGACACCCCCATAGCACTTACTGGAAAGACAGACCGTCTTGGGGGCGTGCACTGCCGAGGGGCGGGGAGAGGAGGAGTCCAGGGCCCACTGAGTTCACTTTGTTTGGTGGGGCGGCCTGCTTTAGATATCGACTTGTTTTTGCACATGTTTCCTCTCGTTTCTTTGTTCATAGCCCAGTAGACTTTGTTACTTCTGAGGTAAGTTAAGTAAGTTGATTTGGTTATCCCCCATCTTCCCTAATCCACGGTGAGGAGATAGCATCAGCGCTAAAGAAGACTTTCTTTCTTTTTTTTTTTTTTAACTAGAAGAACCAAATCTGGAAGCTACCATGTAGGCTGAGTTTGTGTGTGGTCTCTGAGTTTGTTGCTCACGCGCGCAGCGGGGTCTGGAGTGTGTGTTGGGCGGCCCCGCCGGCGGGCTGGCCCATCTTGGCTGCCGTGGGCAGTCACCTCCTTCGAGCAGTCGTCCCTGTGTCTGTGCACTTGGGGCTGCTGCTGGGGCCTGTGCGCAGAAGAGCCTGTGTGAGAACGGAATCCTGACCCCTCAGCCTGGGGCGTTGGAGGACCATGGGCCCAGAGGGTCTCCCACAGGCGCCATTTCTGGGGGGACACTTTCTCCTAGAAGGTGACAAGAGAGATGTGGGCACGCCTGGTATTGAGCCGCTCCACGAAGGACCAGGCTCACCTTTGCTTAGCTCCTGTGGCCCTGCCTTGGGCTGGAATCAGGAATGTTCCAAAGAGTGATAGTCTTTTGCTTTTGGCAAAACTCTACTTAATCCAATGGGTTTTTCCCTGTACAGTAGATTTTCCAAATGTAATAAACTTTAATATAAAGTAATCACGTGAGCGCTACCACTGTTATGTCTTCTCTCTGTGCTGGTGGTGCGGATGTGACCGGCCTTTCCTCTAAACACCAGCGGTACCAGGAAACCTGGCTAAAAGCTCTGTGCCTTTCTTTCCTGGTGGGAGTGATTCTGGGGCCAGAGGCCCTCTGGCTTTTTTTTGTTTGTTTGTTTGTTTTTGTCTTTGCTAGAAATCTTCTGGAGGTCGGTAGGTTCAGCCAAGGTTATATGAGACCTGATGTAAATGTCTGTCACCAAGCTCAAAGCACCGTCTTCCTAAATGGCTGAAGAAGCTGTGACAGCCCCCGGCACAGCCTGACCCAAGGCCACTGGAGCCAAGGCTTGCCCCTCAGACACTCGGGGTAGTCCTCTCACACCTTTGCCAGGACCACAGGCCCCCTAGCCCGGGGCTCCTGGGAACTCCTGTCCTTGCTTTAATTTGACAACCTTCTGGCTGCTGTGTTGGCACCCGCCCCCCCCCCACCTGAGGGGGGCTGTCTGTGATTCAGAGTGATGCACTGCCAGATGAAGGGAACCTGGCTCTGTGTTCAGTACTGGACTTTCTGCCCAGAGTGTGTGACTGCATATGACTTCAGGGGTGGGCAAGGGGTCCGGGGCTGCTCATGTCTGCTGGCTTGTGGGGCAGCGCCGAGCCTGTGGCTGGGCCCATTCGTGTAACTAATAAACGGTACTCGTCATTTCGGGCCGTATTGATGCTCATCCCTCCTTGCCCTGGCAGTGTCCTTCCTGTCACCTTCAGGGGAGGCTGGCTCTGGGCTGTGCTGTGGCTGTTACTCCGCTGTAAGGCAGGGCTGTGTCCGCCTCTGCCCTCCTCCCCCAGCCCTCGGCCCAGCCTTCACTGTCCTCCAGGGCTCTCTGCCTCCCTCCCTCCTGCCCAGCCCCCCTCCCTCTCCTAGATCATTCCCTTCTTCAAGGACATGAGCGCTCCTTTCCCACTCAAAGTTTGCCCGCTATTCTGTTTGCTCATTGTCGCAAATCAACTAGCCAATGGTCTAGAAGAGTTGTCTGCTCATTGGGAAAAAATTGCATGTAAAATTTAGGGGTTAAAAAACTTAGTGTGTTGCAGGAGCCCCAGTGTTCTAGGGCCTCTTGCTGCCCGCCCCTTAGTCCTGTCCTGGCTGCTGACCCCCACCACATCATCAGCTGCCCCTCCATGGCAGGCTTCCCTGCCATGCACCCCCAGTGGGGCAGGGACGGCAGGCTCCAGAGTGAATTCTACCCTGCGTGACACATTGTTCTCTAAGGGTTTGGGGCTGAGACAGGACCTCAGATCATTCAGCAAAGACCGAAAATGCTGACTGCCTATTTCTGCCAGTCCCTGGGCTGGACAGTGAGGCACAGTTGAAGAAGGGGAAGCTTGGAGAGTAATACTTTTCCCGATCTTACTATGGGAGGGACACTGCTAGACATGACACCTGGATCATTTCCTCACTACCTATAACTCCTCAGCTGGCTATGGGACGGTACTGCTATTAATTATCCCCGCTTTGCAGCCAAAATCCATGGTATAAGGAGGAAGTATTTGCCCATGGTCTCACACCAGTGAACAGGGGAGCTGGGATTTGAACAGCCTGAGCCACAATGGGCCGTGCACACGCTGAAGATGGTATTAAGACTGCAGGAGGGTGTCTCCTCACGTGGGACCAGCAAGGTCCCACGACCCCAGCCTCCTGGGCTACCAGTTCCTGTCATATTCAAATAGGCTGAACTGTGCCCTTGCCCCACTGCTCTCTCCACTCACTCTGCTAATTATTCCTACTCTGTGCCTCTGCCCTGGGTCACCCCCACACCTGGGCACTGCCAGGACAGGATGGTGTTATAAACTAGGCTTTGCTGAGTGTGTAAGACTAATTGTGAAGAAGCTATTATGTGAATGGGTTTAAACATCATCTTCAAATTTCTCAGGACCCCAACCTCAAGGAGTTTATGTCCATCCTTCCTCAAGCCTTGGCTTGCTGCCCTACTTCCCATGACCTTGACCCCTTCTCTCTTTTCTGCTTCCCCAAGACCTCCCCGCCCTGCCCCCATGCCTGAGAACACAGCACTATTTCATTCTCACCTTTAAAGCAGGCCCACGGTGTGGCCCCACTGTGTGTGTGTGTGTGTGTGTGTGTGTGTGTGGTTTTGTACGTTGTATGGAGATGGCGGGACTCACTGAATTTCTGCTGAGTTCTTCCAAGTTATTTTCTGAACTAGTAAGTCATCTTTTCTTTGATCATCTCCTCCTTAATTTGCAGCCAGTTTCTGCCTTAAGTTGCCCTGCCTGCCCTGCCCTGCCTGCCTCTTGGATTTTGCCGAGGGGAGCACTGTTTTCCCAGCCGGAACAGAATGTGCCCCCTGCTTGCGGGGATACTGTGGGCCAGGGGAGACAGACGAGTCCCAACAACAGAGTGGCTGCTGCGGGCTAGCGCGGGGAGATGGCACCTCACCGGGCGTGGCATCTGGGTCACGGGAGGTGCCCAGAGGTGGCGCTTGAACTAGGTCTTGAAGAACAGATTCACTTCGGCCTCTCAAATGGGGAAGAAGGCACAACTTTGGCAAAAATAGGGACTCGGGGCTTCAGGCTGATTGTGCGGGGTGAGGGCAGGTGTGGGAGAGGACGGGTCTGGAATGTGGTGAGAAAGTGGGGGCCACTCTGCCCTGAACCTCCGTGAGGGCCTCGGAGCAGATGCAGGATGGAGGCCCAGGGACAGGAAAGGGCTGGTGTGGTGAGAGCTGGGCAGGAGGGGCTGGCTTGGAGAGTTTGTTAAGAGGGAAAACTGTTCCCACTTCCCTGGGCATCACCTTGTCCTCCCACAGGTGCACTCCTCATGTGGAGCCTGGGAGAAAGGTGCCTCCCGTGAGGTCAAGGGTGAGGGTGAAAGGGGGCAGAAAGGGCCATTGTCTCACACCCTGCTCCCAGGCTAGGCACTGACGGTAGGCAGACCCCAAAGCAGCAGCTGGGACAGAAGGCTTCTCTGAAATGGGTCCGCAGGGAACTACTGCAGAGGCACACCTGTCTGCCTCTTCCTGTCAGCCCCACCCCACCTGCCTTCTTAAGCCAGAAGCCTGACTGGGCTGCCCAGGGGGGAAGGGGCGCTAGGGCCCCTGGAGCTGCACGGGCTATGGCGAGAGGGCCCCGGCCCTGCTCTGCCTTGTGGCGGGCACAGCCCTTACCTGCCTTTCCCGGCTCCTGCTCCACTTTAAGGCTGGGCTCAGACTCCTCTAGGGAGAGGCACTGAGTCTCTGTGCCCTGTCCCGGCATCCTCTCGGCACCTCTCGTCCTGACCATGCAGGTGTGTGTTTCCACACTGGCTTCCTCCTACCCTCCTACCTGGGTGCTTCTTGAGAGCACATGCCTTATTGTGAGCCAGCACACAGCAAGGGCTTGCTGCAAATATGGGATTCTCTGCCTTTGGGAAGCTCATCGTGTCCACCTGAGGCTGCTTCCTGTTCTGAAAGCCAAGCATCTTTAGAAGCTTAATAATGGTGTGTGATACCACACACCCACCAGTGGAGAGTAATCAGAGGGCTTGTGAGGTGACGGGCACTCTCCTACGTGGTTGGAAAGCATGCCAGTTGACATGAACACTTCAGGACTGTTTGTGGTAATACCTGCTAAAGCTAAACATAAGCCTGCCCTATGATCCAGACAGAATGAGAGCACACGTCTGCTCAAAGGCACATAGAGAATGTTCACAGCAGCTTTGTGATCATAGCCCACATGACAACCCAAATACCCGCCAGTAGGAGAATGGATGAATAAGCCATGGTACATTCATATAATGGAATACTACTCAGCAGTGAAAAAGGACACGCTATTGGTACACATACAACATAGATGAATATCATGGGCAATGTATTAGTGCAAGAAGCTGGACACAGAGGAGCCCATACTGTACAATTCCATTTATATGAAGTTCAGAAACAGGCAGAACTAATCAATGGTAATAGAAGCCAGTGGTACCTCTGCTGGGGGTCTGGTATCGACTAGGCAGGGACATGAAGGAATTATGTTTGAAAGTTCTCTGGAATGTTCCCTGGCTTGACGTAGGTGGTGATTACAAGGGTGTATGTATGTGTAAATAAATCATCAAGTTATATACTTAAGGTGAGTGGATTCTGTGTATGTTCTTCTGTAAGAAGAAAGTTAAAGGGGTTATAAAAGGGCTTCTGAGATTCTAATTAGTTCCTTCAAACTACACTGTAGCTTTTTCAGCCAAAATGAGGGAGGCCCACATGGCCTCCATTTTCTTCAGGATCCCAGAGGATTCTAATTTATGGGCAAGGAGGCCCAGGGTAAGAGCCTCCATGACTGTGCTGAACAGAGCAAGCTGGCTGCTTCCGGGGCCTGGTGGGCTACGCAGCAGGCTCCCTCCTTGGACAGCCGGAAGGAGGGCTTGCCCGGGGCAGCCCTGATGAGCCCTCCTTCCCCAGCTGCAGCCAGACCCTGCTCTGCCTCCGGCTCCTGGCACCTGCCCGATCCAGCGGTGTTCTCAGCACTTACGGTTGGGAGCTAAGCTGCTCCTCCACTCCAGGAAAATATTTGTTCAGGGACTTGGCACTCGCAGAAGAGGAAATAAAAGCCACCTTGGAGTCGAGCAGGCGGCGCGGCTGCGGGTTGCTTTGCCTTCCCCCCAGATTGCCTCAGCAGGCCCTGAGGCCCGCCGTCTGGGGCCAGGCCCAGGAATCCCTCCCTCCTGCCTTAGTGAGAAGCCTGGGGTGCCAGCTCTTTGCTCATTCGGTTTGGGCAGTCATCTTGTCAGCTCAGTCAGCAACCATTTATGGAGCCTACTATGTGTCAGGCACAGTGCTAGGCCCTGGACGCCATCGGTGAGCCAGGCCCTGTCTTTACACTAAAGGCTGTTGTGAGGTAGCAAGGGAGGTTGACCAGTGGAAAGGCCCTTAACCGCATAGTAGGAGCACTGGAGTGGCAGAAGTGAGGCCAGGGCGCTGAAGCGCCAGCTAGCCAGGGCAAGCCTGCCAGTGTGGGGAGGATGGGCGGGCACCTGGCGTCTGGTTAGAGGACAAGGAGGCAAAATTAAGGGGTGATCAGAGAGGGCAGAGTATTTCGGGTAGATGGAACAGCATTGCCAATGGCCCAGAGGTATGAGAGAGCAAGGGGCTTGGGTGTGGAAAGTGGATGGGATCGGTGTGGTGGGGGCCAGGGGAAGCAGGTGCTGGTGTCAAAGGACCTCCCAGCAGGAGCTCAGGAGCCAGACTTTATCCCCAGGGCAGCCAAAGCTGGTGTTTGTTTTGCAACATTTAAACACATTGATTTTGATTCTTTTTGACATAGAAAAGTATAAAGAAGAAAACAAAATTAGCCTCAACTCCCACCACCCAGATATTTGTTGATGAAATTTACAAAATTAAAATACACATGATTAGAAACCCAAGCAGAACAGAAAAGGACATGGTGAAAATCCAGAGCCTCCTTCTCCCCACCTGTCTCTCTCACCAAAGGCAATTTCAGTTAGCAGGTTTTGACATCCAGAAACTTTTTCCGTGCATATTACTTGTGAGGATAAGTCTATGCTTTTGAAGAGCTACACCAAAGGAATGGTTCTCTACGCAGGCATGCAGCTTCCTTTGTGTACCCAGTTTCACTTTAGCGCATATAGTCGGTCCTCTCCGTTCTCAGTATCTACAGAGCATTCAGTTATATGGATGGAGCCAGTTGCAACTCTCCCCTCTTTCTGGGCATCTTACTTCCAGGCTTTTGCTATTATTAATATTGCTGGAAGAAACCTGCCCATACAGCCATCACACAATGTCATGTGGTATAGACAAGAGTGGAGGCTTACAAGTATACACCACAGGCACCGTGCTTGCTAGCAGTGGGTTCTGGGACCGAAGAGGATGTTCTTTATCATCCTCCTCCAAAAGTTTCACCAGTTTGCCACACCCAGCCTGCATGTTAGAGACCTAGAGCTTACCCTCTCCCATGCACCACACAAGGCAGCATTTTCTTTTTACCCCTGGGGTGGGAGATGGAGATGGTTATCATATGGTGTTTGGATTTCTGTTTACTTAATTTTAAAAAAACTTAGGAATCATTTCGTATCTCATTGCCATTTGTATTTCTTTTTTTCAGAGGGGAACTGCTTTTTCACATTCTTTGACCCATTTTTCTACTGGGCCTTTGTCTCTTCCTTATGGATTGGTGTGGGTTGCTTGTGGGCCAATGATTTTGAGGGAGCAGCCCTGTCAGGCTTTGGTCTCCAAAATGTCCCTCTGGCCATGGTGGGGGGACCAGGGGACTGGTCAGCTAGGAGGCCTGCGCAGTGGTCCCTGTGAGAGGGGCGAGCAGTTGGCCTTGGGAAAGGGAGGTTGGGGACATTCAGGAAGAGTGTCAGAACAAGCCCGTGGATGGATTTTTTGCACAATAGTCCAGGACACTTTTGGATCAGTGAAAATAACTTATTGCCAACTGCCCTCCCCAAATGTTGTGACACAGGATTTGTATTGATAAGCCACAGAGTTGGGCCTGAGCCCCCATGGGCCACCTGCCTGGTAGTTTGTGCCCCTCTTCCCTGACTATGTGGGGCATAAGACGGGTGGGGTGAGAAGGAGGAGCAGGTGTCAAGGACAGTTCCCAGGTTTCTACTTCAAATATTATGGCCCCATAAACCATGGAAATGTCTCAGAAATTCCAGTACTTCAGTACATAGTTACTGATTGACCCACATCAGTCAGCATTATTCTGAAGTAACCCAGAGTCCCCAAAAGGGGAATAGGGGCACACTGGGCCTGAGCAGCCATGTTGGGAGGGATGGGCGGGGAGCACGGGCTGACGACACAGCTGAAGAGGGACAGGGGTCCCTGAGTGAGCCCAGGCTTCCGGGTCTCACTCTCTTCTCTGCACAGAGCAGAGGGCCTGGCACACAGGAGGCGCTTTGGAAATATCCACTCAATGAAATTCATTAATGTTCAAATTTATGTTCAGGTCAAAATGAGTGGAAAAACAGGAAGGAGAGGAAATGTAATTTCTTCTCTTTTTTTTTTTTTAAACTAAGGTATTTTTTGATATAGAGTAAAATTCATTGTTGTTATACAATCTTTAACCACTGCCACCTTTACAATACAAAGCAACTCCAGCACCCAAAAGCTCCCTCAGGCCCCTTGCGAAGCCCCTTGGCAGTCCCTGCTGTGCTTTCTGTCACAGTAGTTCCTCCTTCCCAGATGTCCTGGACTGGGAGTCGCAGAGCCTTTTGAGTCTGGCTTCTCTCACTTAGAAGACTGCATCTGAGCTCCACCCAAGCCGTTGGGTTTATCAGGAGCTTGCTTCTCATTACTGTTGAGTAGTATTCCATCATATGGATATGGTGACTTTATTTGTCATCTCCCCAAACTAGAAAAACCCAAATGTGTTTCAACTATATGGATTTCCTTGTTTCTAGATTCATAAATCAAGAAACTTCAAGTACAAATCCTGATTTTGGATCCAGAAAGCATGGTCCCTCCTGCATGAGGACGAGAAGGTACCTGTGAGAACCTGCAAGGGTTAATAGGTCACTTGTGAGGAGGGAAACCAGGGCCAGGGCCACAGACACCTGCTCCTGGACTCTTGGACTGACTGGTCCGTCTCCGGGATGGCCCACACCTGGCCTACATAGAACCTCTGATGAATTGGAGAAGGTTTCCCACCGGGGGCCCAGCTCTGTTAGCAGATGGTGCCATGGTCAGAGAAAGGTACCTTATCGTGCAGGCCTACGATGAGCCTCATGCCTGGATAGCAGGGTATCAGTCTCCTCTTGCTCCTTGGCCCAGGCAAAGCCCGCACAGCCACATGGGGCAGCCCAGATTGGGGTTTCCCACCCTTAAAAGCTGCAAAGAGCTGAAACCAGCAGACTGGAAGGGAAGCAAGCCTGAGGTCCTGAGTAGGCCTCAGAGCTGGGTTGTGTGGTGCACCCGGGCTGCCACAGAGTCCTATGGGCAGCCTGGGCTCCAGAGACTTTGCTGAGGAACGTCTTCAATCCTGAATCTGTGAAGCCCTTCCTAGGACACAAGCCCTGACTGGCCAGGACTCACCTTGGCCTCTGACTGGCACTTCTACTCAGGCAGCCCAGATTCAAGGACTCCCCTTGATGGGGGCTCTTAGCCCCCATGTTACCCTACAAAGTGAAGGTGGTTTGGGGGAAAACAGGAGATGTGGTTACCCCTTCAGAGCCCATGGAGAAGTTAGAATAACATGGTGGTTAAGAGAGAGACCAGAGCCAGATGCCTGAGCTCCAAATCCTGGTTGGGCCATCTACCAGTCACGTGATCTCCCTCACAGGGTGTCCTGAGGACTAAGTACGGTCTTATGGGGATGGCACTGGGTCTACTGCTGCTTTGCAGGAAATGACAGATGTGGTTAAAGCAGTGACAGCACCAGGAGCTGGCTAGGTGTCAGGAGCCCCAGGGTGGCCTAACTAGCATTCTCTCTCTCTGGACCTCAGGTTCCTTCTCTAGGAAGTGGCCGTAGTGAGAGGGCCCTCTGCACCTTTCAGGATTCTGCCAGGGCAGGGGACCAGGGTCCTGAGAACCAGGCCTGGGTGCGTTGGTGATGTAGACCTCAGCACCCACCCTCTTGGGAGGTGGTCCTTGTAGCCTGAGGCTCAGGGCAGGAGGATTTGCACATGGTCCCAGGAGGCCCCAGTGCAGAAGCAGCCTCAGCCTTCCTGGTAGGCCCAACCTGGCCACTCCCGAACCGTGCGTGACAAGACCTGTGGCACGTGGTCATTGTCCACAGGAGGAAGAAGAATTTTATCAACTGCTTTTCTCTGTGCCACAAGGTTCTCAGACTGTAAGAAATATTTATATATTTTTCTCTTTTAAAATTAAGGTGTTTTGCTGTATCAGATGCACTACCATGAGATTTTATTAGAGAAGTCTTGTTTCCCGGAGTAACAAATGAACAGCTTTTGGGCCTAAGAATACACAAGACGCAGTGCAGGGCTTCTTTCGCGGGGGACTTCAGCACGCTGTGCGCAGCAAGGTGCTCAGGACCAGTGTCCCGAGGTGGGCGTAGCTGTCCTGAGCTGCACCATGCAGCTACAGTTCAGCACAAGGCTGGCAACCCAAGGCTCGTGGGCTGCCCCTCCCCAGACAGGGCTCCACCCACGGGTGCAAGGGGCTGTCGCAGTCAGAGCCCTGGGCTGTGGAGATCACTCATTCCCCCTTTCCTCAGTCTGGAGAGAGAGACTTGTGCAAGGTCACAGGCCTCAGGCACCCAACTCCTATTCTGACTCAGTTATGTGGCCCAGGGCGGTGACAGAGAGGGAACTGGTTGAAGGCAGGTAGCTAACGGTCAGTTGTTCTTCTCAGTCCTGCCTTTCCAACTCCCTTCCTCCCCTGCACCCACAGACAAAGCAAGGTTTCTCCTAGGAGCCAGGAGCAGCCCTCACCCTGCAGGAGGCAGGCCAGAAACATGGACCTAGGGCAAAACCAGGCTCTGCTGCAACTAGTTGGGGCACCGTGGAGAACCCCACACCTCCTCAGACCTCAGCTTCCTCATTTGAAAGCCTTGAATGCCAGTGCCTACCTTGAGGTTCAGGTAAGACTTGAAAGAGGCTTAAAAATTCCATTTCCTGTTAATGCTGGATAGTAGAATTTTGGATAATTACTGATAATAGCTACCATCTACTACATGCCTACAGTGTTCCAGGCCATACATACACCTACCCTCTAGTTTTAGGGACACAGAGTAGCAGAGAGGTAGAAGCAGGAGCTTTGGAGTTAGAACCCACTTTACTTGCTGTGTGACTAAAACTCCTCAGAATCTTGGTTTTCTCACCTGTGCAGTGGGGCCACAGCTCTTATCTCCAAGGGCTTCGGGGATACTGCGTAAGATGGAGTGAGTGAAACTGTTATCACAAAAACTGCCTTTTGCTGTGAGCATTTTGCAAGCACTCCATAAATAGTGGCTGTTACTCTTCTGTTTACCAAAACCCTGAAAGGCAGGTGTTACTACCTACCTTCTAAGGTATTACCGCCTTACAGGTGAGGAAACTGAGGCCCTAAGCTGTTACTCTGCACAGCTACTGAGTGACTAAGCTGACGTGCAAATCCAGGTCTTTTTCACTCCGAAGCCTATAGCACTCCCCTGTCCCCTGCTGCTTCCTGTCTCACCTGTTCTGGTCACAAAGGACCATCTGGGTAGGATGTGGGAGGCTATTCTAGACCAGGGCTGTCCCAGTGAGCTCTGAGGCTATTCCCAGGCATGGGAAAGGGTGGCCTCCCAGAAATGCCTGGGTGCTGGCGCCAAAGTCAATAATGATAACCTGCCCTGCAGGAAACCATAGTCACAGGATACAAACAACTGTGAGGGGGTGGCAGCTCATTTCTGTACCAGCCTCAGCCAGCTCTGTGCCCCTGTGTGCCAGAGGGCAATCTAGGGGTGACACCTGGTCTATGTCAGATCCAGGAGGTGGGAGTATGCCCCCTTCACCAACAGAGCATGAGTACGGGTCACATTTCTCTGTCCCTGTCCTGAAACTCTCCTAGGAAGCTGGCCAAGAAGGTGGCCCTGGGCTCTGCTGGGAAAGGTCCAAGAGAGTCCCTCGGGCCCCTGGGGTAGCTGTTCCCCCAGAGCCTGGCTCCGAGCACACCGCTCCATATATCTCTCCCACTCAGTACAATCACTGAGGCTTCCTCTATTTCGGGGCCAGGACCAGAGACCCTGCAACACAGCCCTGGCTTCTGCAGAGCCCACGGTTTCATGGCAAGGACAGACATGCATTATTAAATAATACAGATTCCCAGGGCAGTATTCCAGGGGCACAGAGGAAGGGCACCAATCCAGTCTGGGGAGCTAAAGTAGACGGCCTGGAGGAGGAACCATCTGGACAGGGTTTCACCAAAGGACTGACCAGGCCGAACAGAAAAGGGGTGTTTTGGGCAAGTACTAGGTGCACTCAGGGACACACAGGTGCCACCTGCCACCTGGTGTGCAGTGTCCGTGTCGGGGGTGGGAAAGCAGTGAGAGATGAGGCTGGGGGGAACATGTGGGGCCGGTAAAGGAGGGCTTTGTGTAGGTCAAGGGTGAGGGGGTATGGGTGGTGGTGCACAGGAGCCCCTCCTGCCTTGAGAGAGCTCTTCGTACATTTGAGTTCAGTGACCACACATTGCTAGTTTGAAATTGGCCATGGTGGGAATCTTTACACCATGAGAAGTAGCAAGTGCTACAAATCAGAGCCAGTTGTTCAAACAAACAAACAAGCAAGCAAGCAAACACAAAGACAGAAAGGGCAGCCTTTGGTGGATTTTAAAGTAAGGGCATGGGATCGTTAGCTTTGCTGCACAGAAGAACGCTCTGGCTGTTGCAGTATGAAGGATGGGCCTAAAGGAATGGGCTCGGAGCCAGGAGCTGGGTCTTGGGTGACCTCTTGGTGAGTGTAGGAGGTTGCCAGGAAGAGCTGGGTAGTGGGAGGGGACAGGCCGCACTCAGTCACCTGACCCCGCTGTGTGAGCAGCCTGGGGGTGGGGTGGAGAAGTAGGTAGCTCCTTCAGCCTTCTTCAGCCGGAGCCTGAGAATCAGCAATAAAACCCTTAATGAGAAACACCTGGGCTCTGTGCCAGCCAGGCTGTGAGCTGGGGCTGGGAGGGGCTTGGGGACTGGAAGTGAGTGGGAAGGCCTGCACTCCATGTGTTCGAGTGTTTACTGAGCCGCAGGCCTCCGCTCCAAGAGATGCTGGAGATACAGTGATGGTCACTGAGCAGGAGCCCCACTGATGAGCAGAGTGCCGATCTGTGAGTGCTTATTTTGTAGAAGCTTTTTGTCAAAGTCACAGGTGTCAGCCCAACCATGCTAAGTCCTGGGTCCCCCATATCTTCCCCATCTGAGTCCTGGGGGCAGGGAGGGGGTGTTGATTCGTGAGCACAGATAGGATGCATTCTCCTTTCCCCTCCTTCCCCCAACACCATTCAAGGGGGAGGCTGTGTCTGACACCCCAAAGGGGAGACTTGGCCTATCCCAAAGCCCACTGGGGTGTGGCCTGGCCCAGCCTGCCCTTCAGATCAGAACTGACCCATGGGCTCTAGTGCCTGGAGATTTGGGGTGGCCATGGGAGGGGCTGGGCTCAGGCCCTCTACCCACCTTTCTCTGAGGAGGCTCTGTCAGGGCAGGAGGGCATCTGGGTGGGAGGCTCCTCCAACCAGGCAGCACTTCTCTTTGGTTTCGCAGGATGGCTCAGGATGACGTAGAAGCAGCCGTGGGGTTCCCAGGCTGGGTGCTGACTGGCAGAGCTCTTAGGCTCCTGGCTGGAAGTGCCAGCAGTCACCAACCAGGTGGTGGGAAACTGGGAAAAAGATGTTCTGGCACTGGGGGGATGCCACTTTGAGAAGTGAGTTTCCATCTGCTGGCTACCTTCTGAGCCATCCCACCCACCCAAATTCTGCCCAGGTGACCCTCAGGCTCAGCTGAGGGTGTCCAGGGCACACACAACATCTCTGTGCACATTAGAAACAGCACCCACTGCAGGCAGATCCAGCCCTGTGGGCACATGGCATGGTGAGCGGACACCTCAACTGCAATTAGAAAGCAGGACAATTCCCTCAAGCAGACGCAGCTCCTGTGCAGTGGCCAGTGTGCGCAGACGTGCTCGGAGGCCCCAGACATGCCCTCCAGTGGCCAGAGGAGAGGATTTCACCTGCACACGCAACTATGCCCTCTCTGACCTTCCCCGTTCCAAGGGCCACCCTAGCTTTGGTTAATAAACACCCTGGAAAGGATGGGAGGGACTTGGAGGGTGGGGAGGAGTGCCAAGAATCCTCAAACAGTTCGAGGGCTGTGGGAGGTATAGCCCTCCCTGACCCCCACTCTAACCATGCTCTCCCTGCTGACAGTTCTGCCGCAGCTGCTTCCAGGAGGGTGAGCCCACGCTCCTTCTGGGCACCATGTGGGGAGGGAGGCCCAGGCATCTGGCGATGAAAGGCACAGGACCCAGGTGGCCCCAGCCACCACCCAGGAGACAACACAGCCCTCCCTGTAGGGCTTCCCTCTGGTGCCATGTAGTCCCTTCCAGCCCCCACCCACCCTCCAGACACATGGAATCACCAGCATAGTCCCAGAGGCTCCTGGGTAGAGAAGCTTGCCTCGCCAGCTGGGCTATGAGAGGTGGCTGACTTCATCTCAGCCCTTGCAAGTCAGCCATGCTTGCCAGCACCCTGGCCCTCTTCAGACCATTGACCCTTTGAGTGAGTCCCCTGGGGAAGGAGCAGAGAACTGCAAGCCAGGCTCAGGGACACACCCTAGATCTTGGGCGTATTCCTTCCATCCTGGGCCTCAGGTCCCCTCCTCTGTAAAACAAGGTCAAAAAGTTTCATAATGTGCAGGTCAGAGCAGAGCTGGGCCCTGAATCCAGAGCTTCCTTGCAGCCAGAGGGGGTCACATGGTTCTACTGGACCATGCTCCCCTGGGATCCTTTAGGACATGGTCAGCCTCTTGGCCCTTCTCCACATACATGGATTTCTGGAAGTCACAAAACTGTGTGGATTCTTAGGATTCACGAGGCCACATTCTTGAAACTGAGGTTGAGAAGGGGAGTGGTTTGCTAGTCAGCGGGGGAACCCACACAGCTCCCCCACTCCCTCCTCCAGCCTGCTTGCTCACAGTAGCTCCTTAGGCTGCTCAGGGTGGCTCTCTAGAAACTCATCCAGTTAGACTGCACGTACATTTCATCCATGTTGTGACGGGGCCCCCCTCCCACGGGAAGAGAATGTCCCCCTGGAGAAGCAGAAGCAGCTGTGCCTCCCTCCGTGACTATAGTATCACATGAGGCCACCCTCTCCCTTCGTCCCCAGTGACTGACTCACAGAACAGCAGTTAGTTCCTTGAATGGAAAGGAGTGGCAGCCACTGACTGGCGGGAAGGAGGTGACAGCTCTCTGGGTGGTCAGTTGCTAAGACCAGACCCCTGGTTTGCGCAGCCTGGAAGAGGCTGGGCCAGGGCCTGAGAAGCCAGGGGTGGGGTTGAGCCCACAGGCAGGAATTCCAGTGGCTTTTATAGGCCAGCTCCCTGAGGCCAACGGGCTGGGGAGTGGAGAGTGGGTTGGGGAGCAAGGGGCTGCAGCCGCAGAATCAGTGCACCACTGAGTCCCCACTGAGCACCTGCAGGATGCCCAGCCCCAGGCTCCCCTCTGGCATAGGCACCTTGCCCTTAGGGACCCCATGATCCTGCTGGGAAGACACATCAGATCCTGAGGACTTGGCCCTGCAGGAGCCAGGGAAGAGGGAGAAGCCCGCTACGGGCCCTTGGTGTCAGGGAGGGACTTCTTAGGCTATCCTGGAAGGATGGGTAGACTTTTTTCCCTAGGGAAAAGTCTGGAGATAAGAAAAAATAGGAAACTCAGAAATTGAGGTCCAGTGGGGGAAATGAGTTGGCGGTGGGTGGGCCTGGGGGATGAGGGGCTGGACCTCGGTCTCTCTGGGCAGTGCAGACAGACAGGGGTGCTGGTTTCCCTGTGGGGGCCACAGCCCTGGCCAGGGCAGGCCACCCGAGGGCACGATGGCTCAGGGGACTGTGATAGCTTGGGCTCTGGTGAGTCAGGGGCTGCCCCCTAACCCCTGGTTCCCAGCATCCCTCCCCGTGAGCATCAGTCAGCTCTGGGGATGCCCCCTCCCCGTGGGGCGCTCAGGCAGCCAGTGCCTCTCGGGTGGGGCAGCTTCTCCTGGGCCTTCTGGGGCTCTCTTGGTCCTGTCCAGGAAGCCTCCCCTGTCACCTGCTGCCTCTCCCCAGTGTCATGTGTGTCCTGGACATCCTTCTGGAAAAGGGGTGCTCGGGGGCCAGGCCACACACCAAGGCAGCCAGCCTCCTGGGGAGCACGAGCCCTGGATGGACACTGGACCCCTGCTGCCTCCCTCTCCTCCTCATCCCTCAGGCTCTCCTGGCCTCTGCTTTTCCCAGTGACTTTCTCAGCAGCTGCCCTCTGATTCTCAGACCATCAGCACTCACATGGCAGGCTTCCTGGAGGAGGTGGATCTTGGAGTGCTAGGAGGGCCGGTTTGTGACTCTAGAAACTTCCAGGAGCTTCCAGCCTTCCAGGAGAGGGTTGAGGCTATGCGTGAAAGCAGCTTGGCCTTCGTTCCCCACCCCCGAACCCACAGATTCTCTTCAGGCATAAGGGCAGTGAGTGGGGGTTGAGACCTGGGAAGAAGGCAGGAATAGCCTGAGGAGTTCTCACACTGGGGGACACACCATTCTGTCTGCCTGGTGGGTCTGCAGGTCAGGGGCAGCTGTCTGTGGACACAGCAGGAGGGCTGAGAACCCAGAGGGAGAGAGAGAGACGGGAAAGGGCACAGGGAGAGAAGGGGCCGAGGCCTCCTCTCCTCACTGCCTCCACCAGCCCGACACAGAAGCACCCCTGGATCTCACACCAGTGTCTTGGGGTCTCTGTTGCCAGGGATGCTCCTCAGCTTTTCCCTGGAGCTCCCACTAATTTTAGGTTCAGTGGTAACCACTCCCAATGGGACCCTGTCCCCATGCTGTGCTGTCATGGGAGAGGCTGTGGGAGTCCAGCCCTGGGTGCCTTAGCCAGGTGCACTGACCAGAGGGACGGCTGGATGCTGCTGACTCGTGACAGTTACAGTACTACGCCCCTCCCCCACCCTGCCCCTGAGATTGATGACTTCCTGAAAAGGGGTTAAATAGGGGGTTTGTGACGTGGAACATTTGATGTGACCTGAGCAGTTCCTGTTCAAATAACCCCTGGGGCTCCTGACCTCTGACAGTGCCCTGTGCATGGTCAGGAGACCCGGGTATCACACTTCTCTGAGTAGAGCTGCTTGAGGCTACTGAGCGCCCTGGGCACTGAATCTAGGCTCCCTGACTCCTGTAGGTTTGTTTGAGTTGCTGCCACAGAGGCTTCTTGGTGCCTTGAGGCTTAGGAAGTGAGCTGGGGAATCCCAACAGGAAATGAATCTTCCAGTCAGACTGGGTTCTGATGCCTGTCCCCTTTCCTCAGGGCATTGAGCAAAATAGATCGGAACACACCCTTGGGAGCTCAGTACTGAATCCCGAGGGCCCAAAGACTCCCGTGTGTGTAACTGCCCAGGGCTTCTAGTCAGGGCTTGTTGCGGGCTTCAGAGGGTCCCTGGGATTGGCTGAGCAAGCCCACACTCTGTAAGGAAGCATGTGTCACCCTTCCTTATGTGAGCTGGACCTTGAGGGATGGGCAGTGGCATCATTTTAGTCTCTACTCTCACTGCGCCCAGGAGCCTTTGAGAAGCCTTCATCAGAGTGGCTGGTGCTCATCCTTGTCTGGGCTGGGATGCCCACTCCTTTCGCCTTTCGTAAAGGTAAAGCCTCTACTGAATGATTTCTAAGGAGACTTCGCATCCCTCTAGTTCTATGACACCCTGGCTGTTCTGGTGTGTGATATGGGCCCTTAGCTCCAGTCTGAGCTCAGGGGCTGCAGTCTGTGGGGCATACCCCAGTATGAATGGGGAATTTCATGGTAGGAAGATCTGCTTCTTGCATGGATCTGAGCTGAAAATGGATTGGCAGAAATGTAGACATCAAACTGCTTGTCTATCATTACATTCCATCCTCTACCCCGACCCCACAGCTGGAACCCTAGAATTACAGGTTAATCACTGCATGCCCAGTGAGGTGTAGGTTCAGTAGCTGGTGATCTAATGGGTCTTCTGGAAGCCTGACTCCTCAGCAGTCTCCTGCATGTCAGAGAAGAAAGATTCAGTAGCAGCGCTCAGTCAGTGCACACACCCCAACCCCTGCAGCAGTGTAGACTCCGGCAGGCGCACTTGCTGGGGCGTGCTGAGCAGAGGTTCCAGGCCTCATGGCAGAGCCAGGAAAGCTCTCTGGGAAAAGAGGCCTTTCTGAGTTTTTTTAAGGTTTCAGTGTCACCTGGTGAGTCAGAGCAAGGGTCTGTTCCCCAGGCCCTGTCTCATCCTCCCCCGGCTGAAGTCCACCCAGCTGTTCCTGTTAGCTGCATGGCCACTGACCTGACCAACCAGTTGGTCAGACCTGGGTTGCCCAACGCATTACGTGTCTGCTGCCTACACTGCCTGTGAAGCAATGTGGCTGAATCAGGCCTTGGCTAGACATTAATGAATATCAGACCCATGGACTAGGGCTAGCAGTCGTGGGGGTGAGGGAGATGTGGTAATTCATCTCATCGTAGGCAAATGGAGAGAAGCATTGCGCCGGCTACCATCCGCCCCCTAGAAGGCAGTGAATATAAGATAAGCCTCTAACTTCCTGGGGTTCCGTGGGCAAGAAAGAGCAGGGAAGCCTGAAAGCCTGTCCCAGGAGAGAGTGAAGTGTGACTGTGGTCAGAATGTTGAAGAGGCAAAAACGAGTGTGTTTGATTTCCTGGGAGAAGGCAAACTGAACGGTGACTCAACTGAGAAATATTCAATCAAGTGTTTGCTTTAGGAAGGATGATGGAATCAGCAGGCAGTCCAGTTAGGAAGGAGACGAAGCCCTGGACAGGCCTCCCCTGTTC
The DNA here is from genome assembly GCF_040802235.1 of Manis javanica. NCBI lineage: Eukaryota > Metazoa > Chordata > Mammalia > Pholidota > Manidae > Manis > Manis javanica. Next base: position 227,665,949 of record NC_133156.1, read on the forward strand.
CCCCAAGCCCTGGCCCCCAAGCCCTGGCCCCCCAAGCCCTGGCCCCACGCTGGAGGATAGCTGGGATCTGATCTCCTGTCTTCCGCAGTCACAAGAGATGGGAGGTTAAAAGGAAGATTTAACCCAAATATCCCCCAGATAGAAGTGCCTCCCTCATGTTCAACCTCCCTAGCTGCTGGGCAAAAACATTCCTCAGCAATGTCATTGGCTGGCCGCTCTGGCTTTACTTAACTCATGGCCTCTCTGGGAATGGAGTCCCCTGGACCAATCCCGGGGACTCAGTGTGTCTCCCACACTCCTCCTGTATAATCCATGCACCTGAGAGCCTTCTCTCTGCATCTAAAGGGAAAGAGAAGGCCAGCAACCACTTATGCACTGACCACTCTCTGAAGTGCCTAAGCCATTCCCAGCATGATGGTTCACGTGGCAGAACTGGGTAGGTCATGGCTAAAGGTCAGGTAGAAAATAAGGGCTGCAGAGAGACTGGGGTACACCTGTGCACTTAGCCACCTGGATGTCCTGCAAGCTTCGCCCTTAAAGAGAAGGATGGAGGGTGGATGTGGAGGGCAAATGGAAGCTGATACAGGTGCCGACCCCTTCTCTACATGGCCACCAGGGGCTGCTTCCAAAACCCATACCTGAGTAGGTACCTGCCTAAAACCTTGAGAATAATCAAAGCAATTGTATGAATCAATAAGGGCCACTCTGTGACCCCAGCTGGCCTTTTTCACAGGACTTGCAAGGTCACGGCCAGTGTTCCATTTTATACTGAAGCAACTGAAGCTCAGAGAAGCAAATGCCTTGGATCTCAGGGCCAGGACTTGGTGACCCTGACGCCCAAGCCTGGGGCTGACCCTGCTGTGGCTGCACATCCTGTCAGGGCTCATGAGGCCCCGTGGGGATGGCCCAGCCCCTTCCAGCCCTGGCCCAGCCCCCTCCTTACTCCTGGGCTCCAGCCAATCTGTGTAACTAGTTTTCCGAAGCCTCCATATGCACTCACCTCTCTGAGCTCTTAGTATAGAGATCAGCAAACTGCGGCCAGGAACAAATCACACCCCACATGCCTGTTTTTGTATAGCCTGCAAGCTAAAAACACTTTTTACATTTCACATGATTGAAACATTTAACAAAAAAATGTTGTGTGTGTGGCATGTTGAAAATCATGCGCCAGTTCAGTGTCCATCAACAAACTTTTATTGGCACACAGTCACACTTATTTGTTCACATACTGTCTGTGCTGCTCTGAGTAGTAGAGTTGAGTAGCTGTGACAGAAAAAAGTATGGCCTGCAAAGCCTCAAATATTTACCATCTGGCCTTTTACAGGAAATGTTTGCCAACTCCTGCTTCAGGGTGTTGCTTTTTGCCGTGTTCATCAGTCTTTAGGGTGTTAGTGTGTGCCTTTAAACATCACCGATAATACTTGAACATGGGCTCATTGTGGGGGACTCACGCCAGGCAGGGGTCAGGACATGAACCCCTGTTTCCATCTCCTCCCGGGGTACTCGCTGCCCAGGTCTCCCAGCCTTGCAGATATGCTTACTGGGTCTGGGGTGCCTCAAGTGCTTCTCTGACAAACTCCCACTCCCACCTCAGGCCCAGCTCTGCATGGTCACCTTCTGTCTAGGAAGCTGCACCTGGCCCTCCTCTTCTCCTCTATGTTGCATCAAAGGCAGCATAGCGTGGGGGCTGAGAGCACAGGTGCCTGTGTCTGAATCTGCTCCTGCTACTTATATCGGTTTCTCTCTCTCTTGGTTTTCCCCTCATCAGTTACAATGGGGGTCATGAAATGATCCACTTCATATCTTTCTGTGAAGCCCATGAATAAAAATAATAATACCCATGGTCTGCTTGGAACAGGGCCTGGTACACAGAAAGTGCTGCATAGGGGAGGAGCTCATCAGTCCCAGCTGCTGGGCCAGGCCTGCATTGCGGAACTTCTCACCTGTTCTCGGTCCTTTGTTCATGGCCCATCCCCACAAGGTCGCATGCTCCTGAGGGCAAGGAGTGTCCTCTGTGCTCTTCCAACCCAGAGCAGGGACTCGGTGACAAACCGGTTTTCTGTAAGAAGGCAGGAGGGAGGCGTCAGGCAGCGGTCTCATGCCCTGAGACGATGAGGAGGAGACCAGGTCTTCTCAGTCCAGGTTGTAGGAGGTGGGTGGGGTGGGGGTGGGGGTCCTGTGAGGGACAAAGCAGGATGTGATGCTCCAAGCACTTGGCCCAGAGAGTGCGGTCCCTGAGGCTGGGCAGGTGAATCTGGAACAAAAATGGGACCTTCCTGTAAGTCAGGAGGAGCCCATCCTGTGTTTATTGCTGAAAAGTCTTTGAAAAGCCTCAGGGTCGCCATGCCCCTATGTTGTGAGGAGGGGCTGGGCAGCCCAGTCAGGCCCAGGCCTTCCCCCCCACCCCGACAGCCACCTGGTGACAGTAGGGAGGTGGAGGGTGGTTCCTGAGCAGGCACGCTGCAAGGCTGACTGACCCTTCGGATCAGGTAAGACTCCTCTCAGACCAGCCCAGACCAGCCTTTTTGGAATATTGAGGCTGGTGGGGTAGGGGGTGGAATGCATCTTCATGTCCAGCCAGACTGTCCCCTGTCCTTCCCAGAGCCATTTCCCCAGCTTCTGGGAGCCTGACTGGCCCTGCCCTGCTGTGTCGCCCTTGAGCTGGGCAGGTGGGTGTGGCAGCTGTTGTGCAAGGGGTGAGCTCACCTGCCTTGCCCGCCCTGGCCTGCACCGGCCTGCCTGCTGCAGTTAATCATTGTTCAAACGGCCTGGCAGGCAAGTGGGCTGCAGAGGTAGACGTGACAGGCCAGGCCGCTTCTCCAGGTCTCAGCAAGCTTCCCAGGCCTGGGGCTGGAGCCCTTCCCCAGGACTCTACAGCAAGCATCCTGAGGTGGGGCCGAGACCACCTTTCCTGATTCTTTAGTAGGAACTTGGCAAATACTTTTGATTGAATTAAAAGAATGTCCCTTTGTCAGTTTCCTCTCTTAGAAGGCCTGAACTCAGAGCAGTTCAGCAGTGGAGACAGCAGGGCCCAAATGCCTCAGTTCAAACCACAGCTCTACCACCTACCCACTGTGTGACCTCGGCCAGGCATCGTAATCCCTCTGTGCCTGTTTCCTGGAACATACAAGGTGGTGTTGGTGATATTGATGCGTTCCTCAGAGGACTGTCCTGATGATTAGGAAATATACAAAATGCTTACTATGTCAGTAACAGGAAGCCCAATGCCTGAAACCAAGACTAAACCACTCATTGCTGGGCTCAGCTAATCCCCAAGAGGGAGCCTAGTGGCCACTGGAGCTGGGCTGGGCTGTCTGTGCACATGGTGCAATCACTCCTCACATGCTGTCTTGTGAGTTAGATACAAGTGGCCCCATTTCCCAGAAGAGGATACCCAGGCTTGGGGAGAGAAGTGACTGCCCAAGGTCACAGTGGTTTAAGTGACAAAGCACAGATTCAAGTCTGTCTGCACCTGAATCCAGTTCCTCTACTACCCAGCATTGCCAGGTTTGCAGATCAAAGATGCGAATCTGAACTTGTCAGGCAGTTAAATTCTGCCCACACTCCCTGACATCCTCTGAGTGCTGGGGCATGGCTGGGGATGGGGCAAGGGGGTTCTGCTCTGAGTTCTGCTGTGAGAAACACAGAGATCAGCAACACCCAGCCCAGCCCCTGCTCAGAGAACCCCAGATGGATGAGGAGATAGGAGGTGCCATTCATGCCACTGTGGGCTGGGATCTGGGGGGCCCCAGGATGCCAGGCAGGGCCTGGGTGGAAGCGGATGGGAAAATGGCCTTTAAACAGCACACCCACTTTTTGCAGTATAGTTTATCAGGAAAGGGTAGCTGTAGAGTTTGGGGGTGCCTAGAACCCTTTCTCCCTCCCATCCCAAGCCTCCCCATGGAGCAGCTACTGGCTGTGACGGAGGCAAAGACAACTGCAATGGGATTGTGCTAGAAATGCCAGCTAAATAACCCTAGTAGGGGAGCATGCACCTCCAGGGAGGGTCTTGGCCCTCTGCAGGGGCTCTTGAGGGAGAGTCCAGGGAGTCAGGTAGCTTGCTCCTGGGCCACCGGGAGCATCCTTGGAGCCCCGTGGGAGCCAGCACACCATGGGATTAGCAACCGGGAAGAATCCATGTCAGGCATGTAATCTGAGACCTTGGGAAAGAAGGGACCACGAGGCCAAGTAATGCAGTTCAGGGACCGTGGCGGGTGGTGGGGGGCACGTATGTGTGTTGAGGACTAGGTAGGGCATCAAGGCTCCTCAGAATGGTGAAATTGGTGGAGTTCATCTCATGAAAGCTCTAGAAAGCTCTCTTTGAATCCTCCACCTCCCTTGGTGTGGGGGCATCCTCCCTCTGGGATGCCCATTCCTTCCCCGACTCAAAAGCTGGGTGCTCCTGCCCTCTCTGCCTCTCTCCAGCCAAATAAACTCCCAGAATATGTTCTGATAAGCTCACTACCGCTGAGCTGTTGATGACTGAAAATAGGGCTTCCTGGGTGGCCCTTCCCAGCTATCTTGCTGTCCACTGACTGTCCTCCTGCTCCTAAATACATGGCCACTACCTGTGATGAGGGAACACAGCTCCAGGCAGGAAAGGTGGCCCTGAGCACCAGTCCCCCAGCTTTTTAGGACACTGAGGCAGCCTCTTCCTGCCTGGCTGCAGCTGGAGGCATAGGAAGGGAAGCTGAAAATCTGCCTTGGCCATGATGAATTCCAGCCCCAGATGCCAGACTCAGGCCGAGGAGCTCTCCTGCATATTCATGGTCACACCTTGGAGGCCTTGAGGGCAGAGGCCGTTCCTGGCTGTGGCTGAAGCTCCAGACGGAGGTGTTGGGATACATGGGTGAGACCCTGGCCAGGTAAGAAGAGGTGTGATTCATGGTGTTGGTGCCAGGGAGGGACATCGAAGATATTAGAAAGATCCTGAATGAAGTGAAAAGGTCTAATCTCTCTAATCTGTCCACACACACCACCAGAATTATCCTCCTGATCTCAGCCAACCTGGCCCTTCAGTGACTATCAGTGTCCTAGGTAAATATCAGTGTCCCCAGGGATTAAGTAAGGTCTATGAATCTTCAAGTGACACTTTTCCTACAAAGACATATGTTACAATGTAAGCAGATTTCAGACCAGATTCACCACAATGACATATCTTTACTAGCGAGTAGGCACAAAAACAGTCATGAGGCCCCATCCACTGAGCTCTGGGACATCCCCTTTCTTTGTCCCAAGGTGTACCCCCAAAGCACTTACATGAAAGGCTCAGTGCCTAGGGATAAGCCTCTGTTCTGTCTTAAGGACCAGCCCACCTTCTGATTGGACCAGGAGATGGGCCTTCTGTCAGAGCTGGGCGATGATTGGGATCCAGAATCAAATGGGAATAGACCCCAAGCACTAGCCCACAGGTGTTAGTCATCCAGTTTTTCTGGATCCTTCTATCTTCCTCAAGCAAAGACACAGGTTCATGCTCCATCTTTCAAGCCAGACACATTTCTTGCACATCACTTCACCAATGACAAATGATCTAGAACATTTTCTAGGCTACTTAATGAATTTTCAGGAGCAGATTCAGGTAACTATATTTGAAGTGCTGGCTAGCCACACTCCTAGAGTGTGAATTCCTTTTAAGTGTTAACTAATCACCTCCAGAGCGTGACCTATAGTGAACTCACACATAGACACACCATCCTTCCTGTTTGTACTGTGATGCCTTAGTAAACTGCAGACAATTCCACTAGCCTAGGTTTCTCAACCTCAGCACCACTGACACTTTGGGTTGGATAATGCTGAGTTCTGGGGGCTGCACTCTGTGCTGTAGTGTTTAGCAGTGTCCCTGGTCTGTACCCATGAGATGACAGTAGCACACATCCCCATCTTTGCTTGTGACAACCCAAAATGTCTCCTGACACTGCCAACTGTCCCCTAGGGACAAACTGCCTCCTGGTGACTGAACTAGAGTGACTACATTTATTATGCAATCTGGGGCACTTTCTTTTATACTTTTTATAACAGAAAATGTCAAACAAATATAAGAATAGACAGACTTGTATAATGAATTCCCACCAAATATCACTCATCCTATCTTATTCCATCTCTGCTCCCACCCTTGAATTATTTGGAAGCAAATCTCAGACAACAATCATCTATAAGTATTGAAGCATGTCTCTCTAAAGGATAAGAATTCTTTTTTTTTTAACACAACTACAATGCTATTGTCATATCTTAAAAAATTAAAATTAAAAAATTAAAAAATTAAAAAATATCATAAAATATCCAGTAAGTAAAACCAGGATACTTCTGAGAGTGTAACGGAGAGTTAAACGGGATAGGAGGCATAAATTGATACTGTCCAGGAAAATGGGGCCTAAGGCATGCACACTAAGACATTGGGCTAAATAGAGACCTTCTAATGCATGTGTCTAAAAAGTCATTTCCCTGCTCAAAAACCTCCACAAGCTCCCCAGTGCTAAAACACAAAGTCCTGACTTGGGCAGGGAGCCAGCTGGGGGCAGCAAGGGATTATGGGTGCCTTTCAGATGCCACTGGCCCGGGGAGGGTGCGAGCACTGTGCGTTTGTTTGCTGGCATCTTTGATGTACCTTGGCATCCGAGGACGTGCCAGGCCTAGTTGCTGTGTGCTGTTTGCTCTGGGCTTTTCCTTTCATTCATTTTTAAATTGATCTCGTTAAAATAGTTCTATAAAGAGCAAAAGAAGGAACCTAGGAGAAAATAAATGCTCTACAATTTATAGGGTCAGGGGAGGTGGGAGCCCGCTGGCCGTGGGCCAGTGCAGCTGAGAGCTGCTCACCCACCCCACACTTCCAGGCTCCAGTATCGACACATTCAGATTTCTTAGAATCTTTATAGAATCTGCATATACTTCTTGTGGATGAACCTAAAATCCTTATGAGATCTTAATGCAAACCATGTAGAAGCTTCCCAGAATCCTTTTAGAAGCCACATCAGACTGTCTGACAGCAGTACCTCAGTGCCCCCACCACCTTTCAGTGTCAGAGGAAGCTTCTGTCTGGCTCTTCTTAGCAGCCCATTGAACTGAGACTCCTGGGCCTTCCCTGGGCCCCAAAGAAGAACCCCCAGGACACAAACACACTGCAGGCAGGTATAGATATACACAAGGGGGCTCCCACTGTTCCAACCCACCTGGGGCCTCAGGTCAGCCCAGGCCACACCCAGTCTGAGGTGGAGGCCACTCCTTCTCCCTGGGGGGCTGCCATGCCACCCCACACCCCCTGCCTGTCTTCCTTGGGTCTTTGACAACCCCTCAGCCCAGGCCCAGGCTGACTCTCCTTCTGCTCCCCAGACCTCTCCAGGCTACTGTTGGGTCTGAGGACAAACTGCCCCATCTCTGACACCAGGAATGAAGTCACATTTCAGAGCATGTTTGCACCAGCCTTTAGGGACATTTCCTACCCTCAGAAGAAGGCTGGCAGCAATCTAGCACCTCAGCCTTGATGGTGTTGGTGCAGTAACCCCAGGGAAGCCTACAAAACATCCTATCAGAGACATATTCCCGTAGGAACTTCAGAGCGACTGTATTCCGAATGGAGCATTTTCATGTCCCCAGATCGGGTGTTTCCTCCACCAGGAATGACCTGACTTCTGTCTGTGTGTGTGTCTCAGCCTTTCCAGTCCTTCAAGGCCAAGTTCAATGTGACTTTCCCAACTGAGTGTGAGGTTTTACTCACTTGCTCTTTCCCTGTGCAAATCCCCCTTTTAAAACTTCTGTTAATGTCCCCAGTGAGATGAAACTTCCCGGCTGCCGCTGTCTATGGCCACAGATGAGGCCCCAGGAGCAGGACTCCCCACTTCCAGCAGTCCTTGTCCTCGCAGCTGCAGGACTTCCATGTGTTCAGAGCCACCTGCCCCCACTGTGTCCCAGGTGTGTTCAGGAATGAGCCCTGCCACTCGCTGCTGCAGCTTCCCCCCACTGCAGGCCATGGGGGCTCCTGACCCACCTGCTGGCACCTCTGTCACCTGCACCTTGCGCTTCTGTTCTTGCATTCCAAGGTGGCAGTCTTCAGGCGCCAAGCAGGGCCGCCTTCCCGTCAGGTCCCACTGGCTGGGGTACACATGCACGTAGGTCCTCTCTCCTTCCAATCTGTACACGTTTTGTCACCCAGGCCTTAAGGAAGTGAGCTGCTGATGTCCAGGCTCTCATATGCTCTTATTTCAAAAAAATAAAATGAAACAAAATTCTTCCCAGTTTTTGTCTATAGCCCCCTCTCCACACAGCCTCAAAAGCTAGCCCAGGGGAGGGCAGGGGACTAGGGTGGTCACATTCTCCGTGGTCCTGTGATCTGCCCACCCTCAGCAACATGCCTCTTGCACCCAAGTCTGTCCTCCTTTTTCAGCACTGCCTCCTCCCAAACATAAACTAAAGGGGAAAAGAAAACCCATGGGCAAACCTGCTCACCTACAAGGACACCACAGGCCTGCCATGGCAGCTCCTGGTTGGTCCCACCCGGCAAGGCTGCTCGGGTAGCCCTGACCTTCCCCACCCTGCGCACGTGGGATCCCACTGCACTCCAACTCTAAGGACAGACCAGGGCACGTGGCCAGAGCAGGACTTGAAGGCCATGTGGCCAGTGCCAGGGCTGCACTCCAGTTTGCTATGTATCAAACTAGTATGTCTCCTACTACGCACGCGATTCTTGACAGCAAGGATGTGGGGGTTATTTATTACATTCACCCACGGGACTAGTTCATTGTGCCTAGCCAGCCCCCGCACCCTGCAGTGTCTGCACGCATTCCTCCCTCAGGTGTGAGCAGAAGGAAAGCAGCACCAGGACCCACCAGGCTGCCCCTTGCTGTGCCAGATACAGAACTCAGCCCCCCTCCCAAGATGCCCTCTTGCTGTGTTGGGGGGTCTCCCCTAGGGCCCTGGCGCAGCACTCCTAGGCGTGGCTGTGGCTGGGGGTCTGGGTTCTGGTGCTTTCCTTCCAGGCCCTTGGAGCCCGCCCAGGTCAGGAGCAAGGGGGGAGTTTCTCCTCCATGCCATGTGGCACCTTTGTCACTAAGCCAGGTGGTGTAGAGAAGGAGGTGTGGCCTGGAGCCAGGAGATGGGGCTCAGAGTTCTCACCTGCTTCTGAATTAGTATCTGAACTGGGCAGTCATTTTATTCTAGGCCCCTCTCTAAAATAGGACACTAACCCTTGTCTCATGTGGTGAGTTAAACACATGTTCACGGTCATGTTCACACATTCCTTAACATGCTTCCCATCAAAAGGCAGAGGTGAATTGTCGTCTCCTTCGATATGGGCAGCTTTGGTAAGATGCTTCTAATTCACTGAGGCAGGAATGATGCTGCATGGCCCCATTTCTAGGTTAGAGGGGGGATAGAGCATCTGCCTGGCTTTGTTGCGCCTACGCACAGCCCCCAGGAGCCCTGAGCCCACATGAGACAAGTCTGGCTACCTAGAAGCTGCCATGCTGGCTGGAGGGACGGGAGGCATGACTATAAGGAGGTGGAGGTGTGTGAGGCGCCCCAGCTCTCATGCCCCCAGCTACTGGGTGCCCCAGGCCAGGCACCAGGCATGAAATGACTGGCTTCAGATGACTGCTGCCCATAGCCTCCGGCTGCCCCAGCTGCTGCCAAGTGGGGCAGAGTCAAGCTGGCCCCTGCTGAGCCCTGCTCACTTTGCATATTCACGAGCAAAATAAATGTTGCTGTTGTTTTAAGCCGCTTAGCTTTGGGGTGATTAGTTATGCAGCATTAGCTGATAACCCAGCACGTGCTTACCTTCAAGGGACGCTGTGAGTACCACCTGGCACCATCTCTTCCACATGGTAGGCACTCAATGAAACTGAATACATGTGACCTGAAAACTGGGCCAGTGTGGGTAATTGTTGGTCACATGACAGGACAACCTGGTTACCACCTGGTGAGAGATCTGTTTGGCTAAGCTAAGTCACTCTGGGTTTCCTGGAGGTGCAGAAGGTTAGTCACCCCAGGGCAGCCAGTGGGCTGTTTCCGGGGTTAGGGGTGTGTTCCCTGTGGGAGGAGCACCGAGAGGAAGGGTGTTGTTTTTCCTGTTGGCTGTTGGCAGGCCAGGCTCCCAGGAAAGGGTGGGGAGGGTGGGGAGGGTGCGGAGGGCGGGGAGCAGGGGCCTGAGGCTGGGCTGGGTGATGGTGGATGGTGGTCCCTGCAGGATTTGCACTCTGCCTTTCCACCTTTTGGGGTCTGTGCTTTCACCCTGAGGCTGAGGGTCTCCCCTGTGTACCTCTAAGGCCAGCTCTGCACAGGCTTAATACACAGGCTGGTGTCCAGTAAATGTGTGTTGAAGGTCTCCACGCATCTCATTGAGTAGCGTGGCAACAAGATAGGTGGTGGCCACGAGGTAGACTGGCCGCCCCAGAGCCTGATGTGCAGGTGGCAGGAGGCCAAGTGCGGGCCCCTTCCCGCCCATGCCGTGGGGAGAGCAGGCCTTATTTGGAGGTCCCTGTACTACTCTGTGCCCCATATCCAGGGCCCACCCCCCTGCACTACCTGCCCAGCCCCACCAGGCCTGTAGGCTAGGGTCCCATGGCTGGGCTCCCTGCTGCTCTCCGCTCACTGTCAGGACCTCTGCTGTCTGCTCAGCCAGCCTTCTTGAACCCCAGCTCCACCACAGCTGGTGGATGAGCTTCTTCTTCCTCCCGCCTGTCTGAGCCCACAAGCCACTGTGCGGTATCAGCTCCGACTACTGTTTTCCCAGAGGTGGTTCGCCCAGAGCCAGAACTCAGAATCCACATGAAGAGGCTACTGAAGAAAAGGCTGAGTTGTTGGAGGCTCTTAGACCTTAAAGGAAGCAACCCAGGCTGCTTCCCCTGCCCCCACCCTACATTTCCTTCCAGACACAGAGCTTTACAGCAGGAAGGCCTGCCCGCCAGAGCCTCAGGCCGGGCCAGGCACTCCATCTGCCTGCCTGCCCTGGGCCTGGATGTCTGCCCGAGCAGATGCTATTTAACTTGCTGCAGGAGAAATGTCTGTAAATGTTAATTATTGACCTAAAAGCAGCCTGTCAGAAGCACCCAGCTGCTGGGTCCGTCCCCACTGTGGAGGCCACAACCCTAATGACTGCACAACTTGCTTTCTCCAGGGGGGGTTCTTGCCGATCCCCATCACAAGATGTTGCTGCCCTGAGATCACGGAACTACACTGATGGAGAAGCAGGTGAGCCTTGTACTGTGGGTCATGACCAGACTGCAGTGCCCACTCGCATGCTGGAAGGGCCCTGAAGCCACGTGCCCCTGAGACAGGGACCCGGCCTTTGTGGGAACCGGCTTGGTCTGCAGCTGGTGCAGCAAGAGTGCAAGCTCATCGCCTGAAATCAGGGTTGGCTCTGTGGCCTTTTAGTCACAAAGGAAAGAGTGTGATATTCCACCGGCCATGTGACCGACAGCCCTCCCAGGGCCCTGTTCACACTGGTATGCCCAGAGATGGTGCATGCCGGGGCCCTGGCTCTCCCTGGGGCATCACTCGACATGGGAATGGGGGGTCCTCAGCGGAGGGGCTCCCAAGGGGCTCTCCTGCTTCCTCTTGGTCCTCCTCTCCTGGCCACCTGCTGCCTGGAATTGCCAGAGTTGTCTGGGGGTGGAGAGGGGGTTTATAAGCTGTGCAGGGGTTTACCTCTCAGTCTGATGCTGGTGAGAAGCCCCAGTGTCCCTGCTTCCCTCCTGCCTCTGCAGGGCTGAGGACAGGCACTCTCAGAGCATGCCCACCTCCGCTGGAGAGGTAGCTCATGTTCAGACCAGGCAACATAGGCTGGGCAAGCTGGTGGTGCCCATGTGTCCCCAGGTCATGGGGTGAATTTTTTTCTTTCCATACTGCCCATATCCCACCTTCTGGGGCCTGGCAAATACCTGTATCCCTGCACACAGCACCGCCAGGATAATAAATGGGGCATTGACCTCAAGAAGAAGACACAGAGCCTCTGAGCTTAATTCCACACTGGCTGGCTATGCATTGACAGGTGGCCATTGTGGCAATGTGCGAGCGCTGTTTATCTTGGAGACCCTATCTATGAAATCTAAAGTCAGACTCCCTCCCTCTGGGCAATGTAGAGTGAGAACTGATGGCCTGGCATAGCTGACAACACTAACCAGTGGCTGGGGGACAAAGGGTCAGTGTCCTGCCAGGAGAGAGAGGAGCAAAGGGCTGCCTGGCTGTGTGGGGGAACAGAAGACAGAGGTCGGAGTGGGAGACCTATGAGGCCCCCGTAAATGAAGGGGGTGAGTGGAATGGGGCTGAGGGGCCCAGCAGACATCCTTCCCACAAAGGCCTCTGCAGGGGCTGGGAGACATCACCCAGAAATGAAGGACCACTGGGTTCACGTCAGCACTCTCTGTATGTGCCGGCAGGCAGACAGTAAGGTGTGCAACAGTAAAACCACTAACAGGAGATGTGGGGCTAGACATGGGGGATGTGCACACACATGTGGGTGTATACACATGCACACACACATACCCTGTTGGGATGGGCTATGCTGGAGGCAGAAGATCTGAGCAGGGCAGACAGTTATTATGCACCTCATGTATCTCCACAGAACCACAGAGGAAGAAGAGGATCTCACGGCCTCAGAGGGACTTCACTCTGCGTGGGAAGGACATGCCCCTTGGACACCCCCACACACCAGACACTGGGATTGCAGCGAGTTGAGTAAAAACTAGACAGTGGCTGTGTCTCCCTGCTCTGTGGTGTGAGTTACAGGGCTGAGCAATGCCCCGTAACTGGGACAAACAGAAGACACGCTGAGCTCATAAATCTTTCTTCTTGGCCTGGTGTGAATCAAGAGGCTATTTTCCAGAAATGAGCATCCACAGACTTTTGAGGCCTTTCTCCCAAAAGACTGTGATATTCTCCTGCTGTCTGGAGTGAATGCCATCTAAATCCAGCTTTCCCACAATGTAACTGGCAGACAGTGTCACCCCCAGAGATCTGGAGATTTAGGAGGGGTCTGATTCGAGCACAGAGGTGCTCTGGGAAATGGAATCAAGTGTCTGGGCCTGTGTGGTCACCACAGCGTCTCCGTACCTGCTTCTGGGTGTATTTCTGGGAAAGACCAACGTGCTGACCTATCACCTGGGAGATGTGGATGACTGCTTGAAAATCTGATTTGAAGGCCCCCCACCCCAACCCAACGTGCCTACAGAGTGACACCTCTGTGGTCCCCCGTACTTGGGGAGCACATGGGTCGTGCTTGCGCCCTTGTGTGGACAGAAGAGGTTTCCTGGCCTGGCTCAATAGAGACAGGGAGAGGGGAGGGAAAGAGGGAGGGACTGGTCCAGCCCAACACTCATAAAACCTCTTCATCTGCGTGTTTATGGGCCCAAGTTCCTGTGGTGAGCCTTTAAAGTCACACAGCAGGCTCCTGTGTGCTCATGAGATCCCACCCATCTGTGATATGCTGCCCTTAGCAACACTTGCTGCCCAGGCCACTCTGGTCCCCTCCCATGTCACGGCCATTGGGCGACAGGGAAGCAAGGGGCTGGAGAGTTCAGGGATAGTCCTAGCGCTGAGTGAGGGTGGAGCTGGGGGTGCAGGGCCCTGGGCTGGGGGTGCTGCTGGGCACAGGTCCCCCAGCTTCTTGGGGAGATTCCACATTCTCTCATTATCTTCTGCCCAACTACCTGGTGGAGGGCAGGCATCCCTGGTGACATCCCAGGGTCCCCAAGCTATGTCCCAGCTCTTCCTCATTCCAGAGAAAGTGTGTGGAATAGGGTTGCCAGACAAGTCACAGATAGCCCAGCTAAATTTGAATTTGTTGAAAAACAAGTAGTTTTTTTAGTACAAGTATTTCCCATATATTGCATATAATTTTTTATACTAAAAAATTATTTGTTTATCTGAAATTCAAATTTAACGGGCTGTCCTGTGATTTCATTTGTTGAATTTGGTCACCTTAACTTGTAAGGAACCACAGTTACTGCTGCAGGTCACTGAAAGCCCTCCCTGGGTTCCAGGCGCTGGGCTGAGCCTTTGCATGTGTTATTCATTTAAACCTTATCAATTCACTGCATCCCAAACTTGGATGATTTACTTACCACTTTCAAGATGTTTGCCGTATCTTTTGCACACTGCTGGTACTATTTTTTATTTAATTCTTTTCTTTAGATCAATTTCCTTTTTCTAAAAAAAAAAGTAGTTTTAAATGAAATCTTATATGCACTATGAATTGTCATAATAGTTGCACAATTAACACAATATGATCATGGTATTGCCTGCTGGATACTCTTGCCTGCGGGAAGATTGGAGGCTGTGGTATTCTGAGGTATTTTAATCACTGCTTGAGAGGTCCAGACTCCTGCCGGAGCTGATACTGTTCTCTGCCATCGTCTCACCTTCCTCGCTGGAAGTCTTCATCCTCCGAGAAAGGCTAGAAATGCTATATTGTACCCCCTTTCCCAGCCTCCCTTCAGCCAACAGGGGGTTATGGCCCAGCTGTCACCATGGATATCGAAATTAAAACCTCTGGAAGCTTCTGGGAAAGATTTAAAAAACAAACAAACAAACCTTGGAAGCAAGCTTAATGCCCATCAGAAAATGAATGGATAAAGAAAATGTGGTATATACATAAAAGAGAATTATTCAGCCTTAAAAAAGGAAATCCTGTCATATGCTACAACATGGATGACGAACCTAAAGAACATTATGCTAAGTGAAATAAACCAGTTACAAAAAGACAAATACGGCATGATTCCACCTATGATTCCACCTATATTTATGTGAAATATCTAAGGCAGTCAAACTCTTAGAAACAGAAACTAGAATGGTCTCCGCAGGGACTGGGGGGAGAGGAAAACAAGGGGTGATTCATTAGGTCTAGTATTTCAGTTTTGCAGGATGAAAAAGTGCTAGAGAGTTTTTGTATAACAATACACAGTAGCAATTGTTCTGAGCACCTAAAAATGGCTAACATGGCAAATGTTATATATATATATTTTAACACAATAAGAAAATTTTGTAATTGGACAGTGACAATTATTGTACAATTTTGTAAATCACTAAATGGTTCGCTTTAAAATGGTCATTTTATGTGAATTTCACTTCAATAAAATTTTTTGTGTGTGCATGTCTTACAACAAACAAACAAATTGTGATTCAAGCTACTCTAAATGTCTTTAAATAAGGTCATAGATATATACAAATCCTGGTGCAAGGCAGCCAATTTGTAGTTATGAGGAAACTTGCCTAACAACCAAGACAGTAAGATGAAGATAACAAGGAAAGATGGAAAGAACCTGGGTCTTTGATGACCTTATAGAGCTGCTGAGCTTCCCTGAAACTGCCTTCGCCTGAAAGGCTATGTGAGATAATGTGTTTTCCTCCTTGTTTTATTCACTTTTAATTTGAGTATTATTGCATCAAAGGCATCCCAACTTGTACGAGAGATTTTCTCCTTATGTGCTTAGAAGAATTTCAAAGAAAAATGAAGAAGGAATACATTTCCTATCATGGGATTCACCATTATTTAAAGGTACGTCCACAGACTATGAAAAATTATCGATTATACTACTCCAAATCTCTAGTTTGGGATGGTATAATAGAAATCTTGTAGAGTTGTTATCCCTATTGTCATGTGAGAAAATAGCTATAGTCACAGGGCTAAGAAGCTGAAAAGCCTTCTTCATTTACTTATGAAACCCTGAATTTTCATGACACAGCTGGAACGAATATTTCTGGTGAAGAAGGACAGGTGGGATTCTAGTCCTGAGTCTTCCTTCCCTCTGAGGGACTCTTTCTTTCTGCTCCCCACTGACCCCTCTACACTGGCCCCCGTGACACCAAGCCTGTATCCCCCTGGAGGCTCCTTCCCTGGCGCTCTGGCTCAGCCGAGACAGGCTGGAACTCTGACCCACACCATGACAAATCCCTAGTGAGACAAACACAGAAACACAGAAACCAAGGGTCACACACATGATTAAGCTCCCCACACCCTCTCTGAATCCACAAAAATGGACCCACAGCATTCTTGCTTCCAAGGTTCCCAGACCACTTATCCCCACCCCATACCTCACATGGAGGCTACTTCACAGGCCCCTCTTCTGCGGGCCTGCCTCCCCACAAGCATCGTCCTACGTGCTGGTACTGGAGGAGGTTGTCTCCTGCATTCCTGGCCCCTTTGCTGCTCAAGCTATGATTCGTTCTAAACCTGCCCACCAGGCTCCTCCATCCTCACCTCTTACCTCTCACCTTGTCCCTAGGGAATGACCAGTAGCCTGGTCCCCATTACCAATCCGGTGGCATAATGACCTTTTATGGTTTTAATGATTAGGCATCCACTTGCCAGGTGGGACCCTTGGGCCCACGTGCAGCGGGCCTGGTCACAGAGCCAGGTAGAAGAGCAGACCTGGCCTGTGAGAGACAAGCCACAAAGCATTGGGGAACACAGTGGGGAACACTGGGGAGGGTGAGCTGGGGTGCTACAGTGGGTGGGGTGCTGTAGATCAGTCTTCTTGGGGCCTTCCTGAGAGGGGTCCAAGTTAAAGCCATGAGCTGGGTCCCCATGCAGCAGTCAGAAGGGGTACCCCTGGAGCTCTGCTGTCTACTCACCCACCCCCCCTTCCAGGGCATACCAGGCAGTGCCTAGCACTTGGGGTGACGGACGACTCACATCTGGCCCCTCTTCCTCCATAAAAAAGTTCCTGTTAGTATCCTTGGGAGTATCCCTGAGAAAAGGCTTTTTTTCCTACAGATAGTGGCCAGTTTGAAAATATATGTGAAAAAGATCCTCTTGGTAACACAATTAAAGCTCACAAAATATTTAGGACCAGTTCTAAAAAGAAATGGGAGAGACTTATGTGAAGAAAACTGTAAAACTTAATAATAGACATAAAAAAAGACTCAGTTAAAGGGGGGTACATACTACATTGGGAAACCTCAATATTATGAAAATATCCCCTGTAGAAAGTATCTATAAATTCAGTACAAAACCAATCATCATTGTGATTTCTAATTAAAATTGACAGTGTTATTATTATTGTTCACATGATAGAAAAAATGCATAAGAAAAAGCTATTTTGAAAAGGAAGAACAATGGAGGGGAATATATTTTGCCAGATATCAAAACATACTATAAAGTTATGGAATTAAAAAAGACATAGGAATAAATAGGCAAATTGATCAATGGAATAGAATGGTGAATGAGAAACACACCCTTAAATATATAGGAATTTAGTATGTGATAAGGTTGGTATTTCAAATGAGAGGAAAAATAGTCTGTTAAAAATGTTGGGAGAAATTACTGCCGAAAATGAAAATCAACTTTGAGCTCTACTTCATACCATTCATAATAAAAATCTGTAGATTACTTAAAGAACAAAACACTTTTTAAAAGCTACAAAAGAGTTATAAAAAAACATTATTTTTATGGTTTTGTGATAGAGATAGCTTGTGAAATACATAAGATTTTTTTGTAGATATAGACAAACTACTCCAAAATGTGTATGGAAACATAAAGAAATTAGAGTAGCCAAAACAATTGTGTAGAAGAAAAATTAACTGAGAGTTATTCTACCCAATTTTCCACATGTTATATTATATAGGTATAGTAATTAATTAAGGCTGGGTAATACTGGTAGGGGGAGAGACACAGATCAATGGAACAGAAAAGAAAACCCAGAAATAGACCCACACAAATATGCCCAACTTATTTTTTATAGAAGTACATAAGCAATGGTGGAAGGAGAGCCTTTGAAACAAATGGTGCCGGGGAAACTGTGAAATCCACAGGCAAAAAAAGGGACACCACACCTTATATAAATATTAACTAAAAATGGATCATAAACTTAAATGTGAGACATAAAACTATAAAACTGTTAGAAAAAACAAACATAGGAGGAGAATCTTCAGGATCTTGGGCTAAGCAGAGTTCTTGCCTTGACATCAAAAATGCTATTATTAAAGGAAAAATTGATAAATTGGACTTACTCAAAATGAAAAACTTTTGCTGTGTGAAAGACCCAGTAAAGAGGATGCAAAGACCAGCTAAAGACTGGAGAAAATATTTGTAAAACACTTATCTCAGAAAGAAGAGTGAAAAAACCAAACACGTAAATTCATAAATGGGCAAAATCCCAGGAAAGCTATGTCACTGAAGAGACTATTCTTATAGTAAATAAACACATGAAAAGATGTTCAACAGCCTCAGCCATTTGGAAAATGGCAGTCAAAACCACATGAGGTATCATGACCCATCTGTCAAAGTGGCTATAATGAAAAACAGTGACAACATCAATGGCTGACCAGGATGTGAAGAAATTGTATCTCTTACACTTTTTGCAGGTGGGGATATAAAATGGGAGAGCCGTTGGAAAACACTTTGGCAGCTTCTTAAAAAAAACTGAACAGGTAACTATCATTGGACCTACCAGTTGTGCTTTTGAACAATCTGTGGACAAGTGTTCCTAGCACCTCTTTTGTAACAGCAACAAAATGGGAACACCCCGAACTTTCTTCCCCAGATGAATGGTAAGCAACATGTAGGCATCCACACCCTGGAATACTTCCAAGCCATAAAAGGGGACAATTTTGACACACAAAATAACTCCAGTGAATCTCCAAGGACTTATGCCCAGTGAAGAAGCCAATTCCCAGAAGTTACATATTTCATGATTCCTTTTATAGAACATTCTTGAAGTGACAAAAGTATAGAAATTTGGAGCACATGAATGGTTGCCATAGTTGAGGATGGGGTGGCAGTGTGCTGGGGAAGGGAAAGGGAAGTGGATGTGGCTAGAAAGGGGGCACACAGGGGCTTTGGGTGGTGAGAGAGTTGTTCTGTGTGGCCTACCCCAATGTCAGTGTCTGGCTGTGGTATTGTACTACAGATTTGCAAGGTATTACCATTCGGGAAATGGGTCAGCAATATAGGAGATCTCTCCGTATCATTTCTTTCAACTGCATGTGAATCTACAATTATCTCAAGATTAAAAGCTTAATTAAAACAACTAGAAAAGAATAAAAAATAAATAAAAGGTATTATTTGTATGGATTTGTGACAGGGAAAGCTTATGAAATAAGACACTCAAAACAAAAGCCAATAAATGCAACCACATCAAAAGAGACCATGAACAAAACTGAAAATGAGCAACCCATTAAGGAAAATATTTGCAACAATGACAATATCCACCTATTAATATTTAAAAATATAAATACCTCTTATAAATCAATATGAAAAAGTAATGCACAAGGAAACATAGCAAAGGATAGGAAAGGACAATACGCAAAAGGAGAAATCCAAGTGGTCACAAAAACCTGTTGTAAGATGTAGTATCTCCAATAATAAAGGACGTGCAAATTAAAACGATGAGGATCACTTTTTATTCCATCAGACAAGCAAAATAGAAAGTCTGATGGATGCAGGGCTGGTGAGGACACTGGGTATTCTCATCTTCTGTTGGTGGGTGTATAAATCGGTAGAACCACAGTGGAGGGCAATTGAAAGAATATGTAAAACCTCAAAACACGCTGACCTGTGACCCTGGTACCTTCCCTAGAGAAACAGTCCTGTGTGTCCTGTGTCCTTACTGCAGCTTCCCTTTATCACAGTGAAGAACTGGAAATGACCTTGCTGTCTGTCACGGGGAGAATGCTTACGTAAACTCCGGTGTCTCACTTCTGTGGAACACTGGGTGCACAGCTGCTTGGAGGGAGAAAAAGCAAGTTGCCGGTCATACACAGTGAATGACAGATACCATTCATGTAAACACACACCCTTCCTGGGGGTCATTTCCCTGTTAAATTCAGGACGGCAGACCTCCAAGGATCAGGCAACACAACCTCGGAATCCTAAAATGTTTCTCTCATATGTTTGTTTTCTCTTTCTAAGGTGATTATTCTGTATCTTTTCTCTCCTCACATCTCCCACATCTCCCCACTTCACGTCCAGTTGGTGACCTTACCTAACACTTCAACAACAAGAAAAAAATTAAAAATAGGATTGCCATATGTTTCCAGCAATCCCACTTCTGGATTTATATCCAAAAGAATTGAAAGTAGGGTGTCGAAGAGGTATTTGCACACCCATGTTCACAGCAGCGTTATTCATAGTAGCCCAAATTTGGAAACAACCTGGATATCCACCAACAGATGTATGGACAAACAAAATGTGCTGTATACATACAAAGAAATAGTATTCAGCCTTAAAAAGATGTGAGATCGATACCTGACACAATTGTGGCTGGACTTTGAAAACATTCTGCTAAGCGAAATGAGCCAGACACAAAATATGGTATGATTTCACTTTACACAAGGCACTGAGAAGAGGCGAATTCGTAAAGATAGAAAGTAGGATGGTGGTTATCAGTGGCTGGAGGGACGAGGACTGGGGAGTTGTTTCATGGGCACAGACTTTCTCTTTGGGATGGTGGAAAGTTCTGGAAGTGGATAGAAGTGATGGTTGCATAGCATTGAAAATGTACTTAATGCCACTGCATTGTAAAATTTAAAAGGGTTAAGAGGATAAATGTTACATGTTGTATATCATCTGCCCCCTTACACACAGAAGAAGAGTGAGGGGATTTATTATTAGTCTTTCTTCTAGACAGCAGGACTCACTCCGGAAGGTTAAAAAAGAAAAATCTACCTTGTTTTCAAAGGTACCCCCCTTCCCGAGTCAGCACCAAAATAGAGGGGAAAAATAAGACATCTGGTCCCAGGAGCCGGTAGCTGTACTGGATGATTGGGTGTCTGGGTCCTCAGGGAGCATCTGCTTCTGCGTACCGTGTTCCCTGGACTTTGCATGCTCTGTGCTCCAGCAAGTCCTGCCCAGTGCCGGGCATTCTGCTATATTTGGAGGCCCCGAGGCCCCAGGCCTCCCACGCCTGACAGCACACCCCGCAGCCAAGATGGTCCCTGTGTGGGCACAGATGACAGAACTCTTGTCAACAAATAGGAAGTGGTAACTTGAAAAAAAAAAGGAGAAGAAGGCCTGTGGGGAATTTTTCAGTTGACAATTGTACCAACCCGATCTCTGGCCTCCACATGTCCAGGTTTTAAGCCTGCTCTGTGCAGCTGAGGTCTGCATCAGGGTCTGCCAGGCAGCTCCTGCAGACGCAGCCATGGAAACTAAGTGGCCTTGGGCTCCAGGAAGATTTTATACATCCCTCCAGACTTTCACAGCCCGCATCTTCTGCCCGCCAACATAAGCTTTAGGAAATACATGCACAGTACATCAAATCAATCTCATGAAGGTCCCCTCACTTAATGGGGCACATGTACTCCATCAAAAATGGCTACAAAGCGATAGACTTTTAAGTGAACTTCATTTTCCCACTGCTTTTCATTCTAAAATCGGGAACATGTACTTCTGGAGAAAAGTAATCAGCCATTTAGACATGATTTCTTTCCCCACTTTATTGAGGTATAATTAACAAATAAAATTGTATATACTTAATGTGATGATTTGGTATAAATACACATTGTGAAATGATTATCATACCAAATTCAAGTTAATTAACATATCCATCACCTCACATAGTTACCTTTTGTGTGTATGTCTGGTGAGAATGCTTAAGATCTACTCTGTCAGCAACTTTCAACTACACAGTACGGTAGTGCTAACTATAGTCGCCATGCTGGACAGTAGATCCTCAGAACTTACTCATCTTAAAACTAAAAGTTTGTATCCTTTGACCAATATGGCCCCATTTCCCTCACACCTCTGCCCCCAGCAACCACCACTCCACTCTCTGGTTCTATGAATTAGACGTTTTTTTTAGATTCCACATGCAAAGTGATACATAGTTTTTGTTTTTCTCTGTCTGACTTATTTTACTTAGTGTAATGTCCTCTGGATTCATCCATGTTGTTGCAAATGGCAGCATTTATTCTTTTCAATGGATGAATAATATTCCATTATTAAAAACCCACAGATATATGATATATATGTCATATTATCTTTACCCACTCATCTGTCAACAGACACCTGGTTACTCCCATTATCTGGGCTATTGTGAATAATGTTTTAGTGAACATGGGTGCACAGGTATCTCTTTGAGAGACTGATTTTATTTCTTTTGGGTATACACCCAGAAGTAGGATTGAAGGATCATATGGTAGTTCTATTTTTTAAATTTCTTGAGGAAACCCCATGCTCTTTTCTATAATCTCCATACCAATTTACATTCCCACCAACAGTGTGTATAGGATTCCTTTTTCTCCACATCCTTGCCACCGTTCATTATTTTTTGTCTTTTCGATAATAGCCATCCTAACAGCTGTGAGGTGATACTGTGGTTTCAATTTGCACTTCCCTGACGATTAGTGACGTTGAGAACCTTTTCACATGCTTATTGTGCATTTGGGTGTGTTCTTTGGAAAAATGTCTATTCAGATCTTTCGCCAATTTTTAAATTGGATTACTGAGCTTTTCATCTGTTGATTCCTGACCCATTTTTTTTCTCAGTTCCTCTGAAAACTTTATTATGAAAATAGTACCTCAGAAAGGCTTGATCTCTCAAAGATTTGCTTGGCCATTTATGCATCCATCGTACATTTATTGAACATCTACAACTGTCACTAAGAGTATCGTGGTGAGCAGAACTGGTATAGTCCCTGCCCTCATGGAGCTTATAGCCTTGTGGGAGAGTCAGATATTAGGCAAATAATCACAAATATATATGTGTGTGTGTGTGTGTGTGTGTGTGTGTGTGTGTGTGTGTGTGTGTATGCTCTGACCTACTAAAAGGAGGTCAGAAATCAGAGCATTTAACAAGGGGGATGTGACCCAGAGAAAACTGAACTGAGGAAGTAAGATAGAAGCTGAGGTCTGAAATATTATTAATTACTTTATTCTTTCAGTTGCTCAACAGGTATTTATTGAGTGTTGACTGTATTCCAGGCCCTATAAGAGGCTGCAAGGATGTAGTGGTGAACCAGCCAGCCAAGGTTCCTGTCCTCATGCAGCTTCCTTCTAGTCCTCGTTAATGAGCGGTGTTGGGGTCATGAGCGGGACAGCGGAAGGAGGGCGGGAGCCAAGCGCCCAAGGCAGAATGGAATAGGGCACTCTCAAGGAGCAGCCACGCACCCCTTGGCTGGAGCCCAGAGAGGAAGGAGAGACAGCTACAGATGAGACTAGACTGGCAGATGGGGCCCATCCTGTGACTGAGGATGCCAGCAGTGCAATCATTGGAATCCATCTGTGTGACAGTCCCATTCTCAAATATAGCCCATTGGTTTTATGCCCCCTGATGATTATGGCTTCCTGGCTTGGCAAAAAGCTGTTTGCTTCAGATGTTGTCTGACAGATTGGGTTTGTTTTCCCTTGTGCATGTATAACAGATGTCAGCAGCCTTAGCAAGCTTGCCGCCCCAAGATGGACTCACAGGGTGGTGGGGACTTGATAATGGGGGGAATCTAGTAACCACAATGTTGTTCGTGTAAGTGTATATGAATGATACCAAAAAATAAATAAATAAATAGGAAAAAAAGGATGGACTCACAGGGCACCCGCCTTCTCTAGAATTTATTTTTCGATGTGCCCTTCTTTGAGGAGCTCTTTTACTTGATGGAACAGTGCCACGTACTAACCCTGTGACCAAGAGACAACCAACAGCCTCTCTGAGTCTCAGATTCCTCACTGTACTGTGGGGGATAATAATACCTTCATGGTGGGTATGTTGTGTGGCTCGTTGAATGAAATGTGAAAATGTATGAGAGACTGACCAGCACAGTACCAGAACTCGGCAGACGTGCACTAATGTCATTTCCTCTCATTTATCCCTCATTCAATCTGGAGTTTTGTTAAGCAAATTGCTCTTAAGCAAGGGTTGTCTATTCTCAAATTACAATAACTGCTACTTTCCAGGGTAAGAGTTTATTAGAAAGATTTCCTCTTGCCCCGGTTCAGAACCAGCCAGGGGACATGGTGGAAAGGGTCCTTTAGGAACTCTTGGGGTAAGACTTCATCCTCCAAGAAAGAAGCAATAAGGAAGAAACCCAGGCCTTTGCCTTCTTTCTCGGGGAGCAAAGTCATGTGCATGTGTAGATTGGGGAGCACACCTCGTGACCTCAGAGCTTTACAGCCTGGTACCTCTGAAAGCTGGTCTCAGAACAAAATAATTGCATACAGACATTCCCTTTGATTACTTTCTAATACCAGTTTACAACTCTGCTTCCTTGTAACCCCAAAGAAAGCCCTAATCATGGAGCACATAACAAAAATCAGAATTTTGGCCCCGTAGGAGTGGGATCTGTAAGCATGTATTTGGACAGGGGCAGTGAGCAGTGGTTTACTAATGTTGAGCTCTTTCTCCAAAGTAAGCTCCCCATGAGGCTAGCGGGATATTTCCATCTGAATGTTTCAGTAGAGCGCTGGAGGCAGAAGATAATTTTTCTGTGGTTTGCTGGAGGCCAGGCAGTTTTTCCATTCGGTTCTTTTATTGTGATCATGATTACTCCATTACCTACCCTTAATGGGGTTTCTATGGGTCCCAGTCTGTTTCTAATAAGAAGCACACTAAAAACAAAGTTTTGGTTGTGTTTGAAATCTTCAGCTTTTTTTCTGAAATAATAGGTTAAAGGATTTTATTTGTCTTCTGAGGTTGCAAGGTTGGCTCAGAAATGCTCTGACCCAAGTCCCCTGGGGAACGGGGAAGTGGCACTTAGAATGCCACCACCGAATGCAGATTCCTGGGCTCTGCCCCATCTACTGAATGGAAGCTCCAAAGGTGAAGCCCAGAAAATCCCCCCTTTACCAAACATTGCAGGTGATTCCAGTGAATATTAATGTTTGAGAAGAGGGAAAGGAGGAAAAATCCATCAGCAATATTTCTTTTTAATTGCAATATAATTAAAATACCACAAAATCCACCATTTCAAAGTGTACAAATACCACAAAATCCACCATTTCAAAGTGTACAATTCAGTGGTTTTTAATGTAGTCACAAGGTTGTGCAACCATCCCCACTAACCAGCTTCAAAGCATTTCTAAGCTCCCAAAAAGAAACCCTGCATGTATGAGCAGTTAGTCCCAATTTCCCCCTCTTCCAGCCTCTGGCAACCATTAATCTATTTTCTGTTTCTATAGATTGGCCTATTCTGGACATTTCATATAAAGGATATCTTATCAATTATGACGTTTTATGTCTGGCTTTCTTCTACTTAGCATAATGTCTCCAAGGTTTCCTATATCATAGCGTGTGTTAGTACTTCACTATATTTTGTTCTTGAATAATAGTCCACTATCTGAACACATTACGCTTTGTTTTTCCGTTAATCAGTTGCTTATTAATCAATATTTGCTGAGTACCGTGCCTGTGCAAGACAGTCCGCTGGGTTAACCAGGAGATGGACACAAGTTCTCCAGTAGTGCAGGGAACTCAGAGGAGGGGACAGGGAAGATAGCATCTGGCACAAAGCAGAATGAATGAGATGCCACACGCAGGGGAAGAAAGGTAACTTGGAGAGGCAGCATGGTGCCCAGCTGGGGGATAAGTGTGCTGCCGGAGTTCAGGACCAGTGGTGACAGTCACTCAGCCAGCTGCGGGGGCCTTTGCTGCAAGCTGGTTCAGGGTCCTGGGGCCCCAACGATGAACCAGACACTGCCTACCCCAGGGGCTCATGGACTATTAAGGAGGCAAAGCATGGTTCCTGATGATGGTATAATACAGGGTAGCTGTGGAGGGAAAGGGCAGAGGGGTACAGTGGGGGAGGCCCCTTCTGGCTCAGGGGTTGGGAGAGATGAAGGGGCACTGGAGCTGGGAGTGGCCCCTCAGATGGGACTTGAAGGGATGGTAGACAGTGGAGCAAGTCACCAAAAAAGTCAGGGGCAGAAACGTCTGACGTGCGTGCAGGGACAGAGTGCCAGGACACCTGTTTTCCTTGGGTCAATAGTTCTCAACCCTGGCTGCATATCAGAGTTGCCTGGGGGCTTAAGAAAATTACCAACCCTAGAGATTCTGTTTTTTTTTTTTTTTTTTTTTTTTTGAGAGGGCATCTCTCATATTTATTGATCAAATGGTTGTTAACAACAATAAAATTCAGTATAGGGGGGTCAATGCTCAATGTACAATCATTAATCCATCTCAAGCCTAATTCTCGTCAGTCTCCAATCTTCTGAAGCATAACGAACAAGTTCTTACATGGTGAACGAATTCTTACAGAGTGAATAAATTCTTACATGGTGAACAGTACAAGGGCATTCATCACAGAAACTTTCGGTTTTGATCATGCAATATGACCTATAAACCATCAGGTCAAATATGAATATTCATTTGATTTTTGTACTTGATTTATATGTTGATCCCACATTTCTCCTATTATTATTATTATTTTTATTTTTAATAAAATGCTGAAGTGGTAGGTAGATGCAAGATAAAGGTAGAAAACATAGTTTAGTGCTGTAAGAAGGCAAATGTAGATGATCAGATGATCAGGTGTGTGCCTATGGACTAAGTATTAATCCAGGCTAGACAAGGGCAGCAAGACATCCACGGATGCAGAAGATTTCTCTCAAAGCAGGGGGGGTGAGGTTCTGAGCCTCACCTCTGTTGATCCCCAAATTCTCACCTGATGGCCCCCCTGCGACTGTGCCTGTCTTAGGTTGTTCCTCCCTTGAGGAATCTTACCCGTCTCTGGCTAACCAGTCATCTTCCGGGGCCATACAGGGAAATGTAAAGTTGGTAAGTGAGAGAGAAGCCATATTGTTTGCAAAGGTTAGCTTTTTACTTCTTTGCAGATTTATGCCCTGTGGCTTCTATGCCCAGCACTTGTCTCGAGGTATCTTTACCACCTGGAGGAATTATGATACTCGGTAAATTCGATATGAGGCACGAATTCTATTTAAGGTTTGTAATTAGGAAGGAAGAAGAAAAGCTATAGATGTAGCATATGAAGGAAACTTGGGAGGATTGATTATTTCTTTGACATATCTTCTTGTATAGTACCTTAAGTATGTATAGGTTTTAAACTACTAACTAATTTGCACACACATATTAACATAATAGGAATACGGTGACATAAACAAAGCAAATCTATAATTACCAGCCATCTCCAGTGAAGCCAAGAAAACCATTTAGGCACCCTAGGCATTTGTGAAAATTTATCTATGATATGATGGATATTTTCCAACTGTACTTGAACCATTAGACAAATTAAAGCAGCCCATTTCTGGGATCTGTTCACATCCCATATGTTCTTTTAACCATAGATAGTCTATAGTCATGAGATTTTGGGGTGCTACAACTTGCACCCCTCCCAACTCCTGGTTGAGTTCCAACAGTACAGATCCAGTCAAATTCGTTGTCTCACTGTATGCACATGCCAGCCTAGACATCTCCCTCCTCCTTCTTATGGCAAGTCCAGGAGACGGTGGGCTGGATGCAGCCACAACCGCAGCATCGTCCGGATCCCTGTGGAGGCTTTTTGATGATCATCCCCCGGCACGAGTCCTCCAGAGAGTGCTGATGCCGGAAGCTCCTCCTCATATTGTATCTTAGTTCATTTTCTGGGTATCCAAGCTAGGCCTTGATCTTCTGCGTAGAAACAAACAGACCCTTTGCCCACACTTTGACATGCCCTCTATACCACTGTGCAGAACTCATTGGAGGTCAGCACACAGTAACTGCTTTTTTTTTTTTTTTTTAATTAAGAGAAAGGAATATTATCAGAAAAGAGTACCTCCATAGCTGATCATCTGACACCCTTTAAGTGATCAACATTAAGGATATTTAAAGCATGCGTTGATCTTTGATTTACCAATAGTTTTATCCTGTTAAGGAGTAATCCCCCTTTTCTTTCTTTCTTTCTTTTTTTTTTTTAATTTTTAATCTACACTTACCTGAAGAATACTATGTTTACTATGCTCTACCCTATATCAGGTCCCCCCTAACAACCACATTACGGTTACTGTCCATCAGCTTAGCAAAATGTGGTAGAGTCACTACTTGTCCTCTCTGTGTTGTGCAGCCCACCCTCCCCTTTCTCCCTCCCCCCCATGCATGCTAATCTTAATACCCCCCTTCTTCTTCCCCCCCCTTATCCCTCCCTGCCCACCCATCCTCCCCAGTTCCTTTCCCTTTGGTACCTGTTAGTCCATTTTTGGGTTCTGTAATTCTGCTGCTGTTTTGTTCCTTCAGTTTTTCCTTTGTTCCTATACTCCTCAGATGAGTGAAATCATTTGGTATTTCTCTTTCTCCGCTTGGCTTATTTCACTGAGCATAATACTCTCCAGCTCCATCCATGTTGCTGCAAATGGTTGGATTTTTCCACTTCTTATGGCTGAGTAGTATTCCATTGTGTATATGTACCACATCTTCTTTATCCATTCATCTACAGATGGACATTTAGGTTGCTTCCAATTCTTGGCTATTGTAAATAGTGCTGCGATAAACATAGGAGTGCATCTGTCTTTCTCAAACTTGATTGCTGCGTTCTTAGGGTAAATTCCTAGGAGTGGAATTCCTGGGTCAAATGGTAGGTCTGTTTTGAGCATTTTGATGCACCTCCATACTGCTTTCCACAATGGTTGAACTAATTTACATTCCCACCAGCAGTGTAGGAGGGTTCCCCTTTCTCCACAGCCTCGCCAACATTTGTTGTTGTTTGTCTTTTGGATGGCAGCTATCCTTACTGGTGTGAGGTGATACCTCATTGTAGTTTTAATTTGCATTTCTCTGATAATTAGCGATGTGGAGCATCTTTTCATGTGTCTCTTGGCCATCTGTATTTCTTTTTTGGAGAACTGTCTGTTCAGTTCCTCTGCCCATTTTTTAATTGGGTTATTTGTTTTTTGTTTGTTGAGGCGTGTGAGCTCTTTATATATTCTGGACGTCAAGCCTTTATCAGATCTGTCATTTTCAAATATATTCTCCCATACTGTAGGGTTCCTTTTTGTTCTATTGATGGTGTCTTTCGCTGTACAGAAGCTTTTCAGCTTAATGTAGTCCCACTTGCTCATTTTTGCTGTTGTTTTCCTTGCCCGGGGAGATATGTTCAAGAAGAGATCACTCATGTTTATGTCTAAGAGGTTTTTGCCTATGTTTTTTCCAAGAGTTTAATGGTTTCGTGACTTACATTCAGGTCTTTGATCCATTTTGAGTTTACCTTTGTATATGGGGTTAGACAATGGTCCAGTTTCATTCTCCTACATGTAGCTGTCCAGTTTTGCCAGCACCATCTGTTGAAGAGACTGTCATTTTGCCATTGTATGTCCATGGCTCCTTTATCAAATATTAATTGACCATATATGTTTGGGTTAATTTCTGGGGTCTCTAATCTGTTCCACTGGTCTGTGGCTCTGCTCTTGTGCCAGTACCAAATTGTCTTGATTACTATGGCTTTGTAGTAGAGCTTGAAGTTGGGGAGTGAGATCCCCCCTACTTTATTCTTCTTTTTCAGGATTGCTTTGGCTATTCGGGGTCTTTGGTGTTTCCATATGAATTTTTGAATTATTTGTTCCAATTCATTGAAGAATGTTGCTGGTAATTTGAGAGGGATTGCATCAAATTTGTATATTGCTTTCGGCAGGATGGCCATTTTGACGATATTAATTCTTCCTAGCCATGAGCATGGGATGAGTTTCCATTTATTAGTGTCCCCTTTAATTTCTCTTAAGAGTGACTTGTAGTTTTCAGAGTATAAGTCTTTCACTTCCTTGGTTAGGTTTATTCCTAGGTATTTTATTCTTTTTGATGCAATGGTGAATGGAATTGTTTTCCTGATTTCTCTTTCTATTGATTCGTTGTTAGTGTATAGGAAAGCTACAGATTTCTGTGTGTTGATTTTGTATCCTGCAACTTTGCTGTATTCCGATATCAGTTCTAGTAGTTTTGGAGTGGAGTCTTTAGGGTTTTTTATGTACAGTATCATATCATCTGCAAATAGTGACAGTTTAACTTCTTTACCAATCTGGATTCCTTGTATTTCTTTGTTTTGTCTGATTGCCGTGGCTAGGACCTCCAGTACTATGTTAAATAACAGTGGGGAGAGTGGGCATCCCTGTCTGGTTCCCGATCTCAGTGGAAATGCTTTCAGCTTCTCGCTGTTCAGTATAATGCTGGCTGTGGGTTTATCATATATGGCCTTTATTATGTTGAGGTACTTGCCCTCTATTCCCATTTTGCTGAGAGTTTTTATCATGAATGGATGTTGAATTTTGTCAAATGCTTTTTCTGCATCTATGGAGATGATCGAGATTCTGTTTTAATTAAATTGCTTTAGGGTGAGTCCAGGCAGCAGTATTTATTAAAATCTCCCCAAGTGATTCTAATGAGCAGTCAGTTAAGAACCACCGCCTCGCAGACTTCAAGGAGAGACAGTTGTTGGACATTAGCCTGGAGCATCAGGCGGGGAGCCATCTGTAGGCAGATTGACCACATCATTTGTTATCCAAACTGGGACATTTTTCATGAGAGGAGGCGCTATTAATAATTATGCCGGAGCCACAGGTATAAACCACACTGTCCCAGATGAACTGGACTCTACGGTCACCGTAACTCAGAAGACCTCGAATGCAGGCTATGGGACTTGAATTTAGCTGCATCACAAGTGGGAGTCATTGAAGGTTCTGGAGCAGAACATTGACACCTGATACAATTGGTGCTTGAAGATTAGGGAAGCAGTAGGCTTAGCTGGAGGCAGGAAGGCAGGGGAATCTGGGGAGGACTGACCTGGGAAAATGAGAATCACCCCCAAATGAAGCTTTCATTTAAATAAAATGTTGTGCTTGGCTGGGCAGAGGGTGCTCCTAGCCATGTCCTTTGCCCCCGCCATGGCCATCTCCTATGTGAAAATTCTGTAGCACCTACAGGTAAGAAGTCGGCGATGGGCAGGGGCTTTCCCAGCGCCCTAGGTAGCCTCTCTTAGGGAGGTTCCCTGAGGGCTGTTTGCAAAGGTCCCTCTGCTACTCTGTGAACTGCGAGAAGCCCAGGAAGCCTGCCTTGGTGCCCTGCCCCAGCCCTGCTATGATGGCCACCCTCCTGGGCTTCCACCTGTCGGAGAGACCCTAGTTCCCTGCCCCCGTCCAGCTTCTGATCAATGTGAGGTGCTGCCGCCCAAGCCTTTCTCTCCCTTTGTCTTCTGCCTCACAGAGCTTGTCAGGCGAGATATACACCTGCCCCACCCAGCCCAACCCAGGGCGTGTCTGGCCAGGAGCGTGAGAGTTTGGGTCAGCTTCTGTGCATGGGGCACTCCTCTTCCCAGAGGCTGGTGCCCAGGCAGGTGGCACCAGGTCAGAGCTTTACCTTCTATGTCCCTTGATCCTCAAAGCAGAAAGTGTTGGCCCAATGGCTGGAGTCGGGGAAGGAAGATACCCAACAATGGGCTGTGCTCCCCAGCAGAATGCAGCGGGGCACAGAGGGGCGCCCTAATGCCCAGTATGTGGTCCACAGTGGAGGTGGGATCCTGGGCGGAGGGGAGGAAGCCAAGTGCAAAATGAGCAGCGCCCCTGCACTCGGGCTCCTTCATTGTCCTCTTCTCCTGGCCTCAGAAAGATGTATTTCATTATCTCAAATAATCTCAGAACATCAACACATAAATGCCTACCAAACTGCCCACCCCTTGCATCTGCGGTGGCAGAGGAGAGCACTGAGTGCAGGGGCTGTGCCAGCCCAGCTCCTGCCATACCCCTGAGCTGACAAGGAGGCACGTCCCAGGCCTAGGCCGCAGGGGGCAAAGCGTGGTTGCCTCTGGCCCGGGACCTGAGGAATGACCACAGCTGCACCTGGTACCCAGTAAGTAATGCTATTGGTCAGGGTCAGCCCTAGGTTATGTGGCCTGAGGGCTGGGGCCAGAGGGCACTCTCAGTTCCTTCCAGAGAGAGAGGAATTCCTGATGCATCAATATATGGAGGAAGCAGTTTTGTGATAAAACCTTCAGAGCTGGAGGCTGGCACTTCAGTCTCTCAAGAAGTAAGTGGGCGATCCCAGTGTCCTCATCTGGAGACTGGGCATGTGGCAGATTGAGAGGTAGCCTACCAGGCCAGGCTTTGCTTTCTGTTTAATGCAGTTGCTATCAGCTCCTTTTCTATCTAGACAATTTGGTGAGAACCAACTTCTTTGTTCAGGGGACTGTCCCGGGAGTGGCCCCTCTTAGTTATCCACAGGTCAGGCCAGTGAGCTTTGATTTCCTGGGGTAAACGATAGGACAGCTTCCTGGATGGCCTGACAAAGGCAGGCCCTGGTAGGCATCTGCATAGAGGAGCAGGGAATTAATTTGCTTGGGGCCAAGGAACATTTGGGAAGAAAGGGGTGAAGACAAGATCCTTCCATGCTGAAGTCGTAATTCCTCTGGTGAAGCTCAGGAGAGGACCCCAGGCCAAAAGGAGACGGTGCCAGGAAGAGTGGGCAGGGTCAGACTTGGTGATCTGGCTTGATCTCAGGGTCTCTGTGTGCCCAAGCCCGGAGTGCAGCTGAGAACAGAATTCCCCCAGGACGAAGCCACCTCTGCCGTGGTCATGGTCCGCTTGGGAAGTGTGAGCTATGAGACCTGCTGTGACCTTGGAACCTGACCTTGGCACCTCTGAGGACGAGGTGAGGGGCAGACTTGGTGAGGCATGATTCCTGCAAGACCGTTTTCCTAGAGACCGCATAGAGCTGTGCCAGAGCAATGGGGCCTGGGACCTCTTGATGTTCCAGTTTCTCTCTGATTGCTGTTTGCGATCAAAATTACTCCTAGGACTGAGGATGCCTCCAATTTCCTTGGAGGAATCAATGTGGAATAAAGCTTCCCTTTAATATGGGCATATAGAACTGAAGCAATTATTGAATAAACAAGATTGACTGAATTTGTGCCCCAAACTAGTGAAGTATGTTTGCTTAGGAAAAAGTCCAGAAAGTTATACAACAAAAAATCATTAGTCATTGCCTCTGGTTGGTAAGGTATCAGGTGATAGCAATTCTCTTTTCTTTTCATGTATCTGTATTTTCCATTTTATCCCTACAGTGATCATGTAATTACTTGAGTTATTAAAAAACACTTTTGTAGTGGCTCAAAAAATAATTGTTATCTCGAGGCCCCAAGAAAAGGCTACATTTTGTCTGCTCTTATCTCTTCCAGGAGGTGGTGAAGAATACATGACATTTTGGAAAGCGTTCTCTTAATCCTAAATGGTTTAAATAGAAAATATACTTGTTTGTCTTCAACTGTCTGGAAAAAAATCAATGAGTAGAATCAATATGGCAGAGCTTGACTTGCAGTGATGGGGGAGATAGAACGCTGGTGGACTAGTTAAAAGGGCAGGAAGAGACGGCCCCGGTTGGGAGCGTGGTTTCCAAGTCTCTGAGAGCTGCCCTGTGGCAGAGGAAGCCCAGAGCCCCCAATGTGCGGAGGTTACGGGGCTGAAACCTTAGGCAGCCCATGGAGGACCTTTCCAGCACATCTGTGAATGGGATGCCTTAGGAGATGCTGTAATGAAACGACCTCAAACTTCAATTGGCAAAAATGGTTACTGCTGACTGTTACATCATTATTCTGCTGCTGGTTATTATGTCATATTACACATGATAGGGGTGTCGGTGAGGAAGGGCAGTGAGAAGAGAAAAGGTGGATCTGATCCAGACAGGAGGCTTCAAAGAAAGAAGACAATTAGGGCCCATGTGATGTCAAAGGGCATGGCCATTGTGGAAGGGTGGGTTCCGGTGGATGCAGACATGAGACAGTAGAGATGCAGCTAGTGTAGACATGGAAAAAGTGGGGTGGTGGGGAGGGGGTTCCACTTAAGAAACAGAGGAAACTTAGGGGAAGGGCAGAATGACACTCTAGCACTAGCCCATATAATGCATTTGTACAAGACAGAAAATCGTGTCCTAGCTGGTGAATACCACCTTGTCCTAGGGGTCCTGGCTTGGCTAAGTGGAATGTGAGCTGGGTTTTGTTCCTCCATTGTCTCCGCCAACTGGTGGCCCTTGTTTAGTGAGCAGCCTGTGCATTTGTACATGGAGGTGCCGGGCAGCTGCAGCATCATTTGGATGGTTGTCCATAAATGACCTCAGCCAGCACTGGGGGTACAGGAACAGGATGTGGTGCCTCAGGGAGGAAGCCAGCCCTGTTCATGGCATGGTACAGGGCCCAGTGGGTTGGGCTGGGGTCCAGGGCAGACTTCCAAGGCTAACGGTGAGCTGAAGTGTGAGGCAGGGAAACTGAGGCAGACCCTTATTTGTATGGACAGAGGCAACATTGCAGACAAACGGAGAGGGCTTGTGCCTTTGAGGCTACCCATACTCACAGGCACATCTCGGGCCATGAGACTCAGTCCAGACTTTGGGACACCCTGACTGATTGGGTGGGAAGGGATCACAGCAAGGGCAAGCCGAGTGGGCTTGGAGGGCATCAGTGAGTCCCCTGGGGGCCAGGACTGGCAGGTGCTGGCCAAGTACCAGACCCACTAACCGCTTTGGCTGTTGTTTACGGCAGCGTTTTTCAAACTTTAAGCGTGCATTGGAAACAGCTGGAGAACTTGCAGGGGGCCCCACCCCAAGTGTCTGATCAGTAGATCTGTGGTGGAGCTTGAAGATTTGCCTTCTGAATTTCTAACCAGTTCCCAGGCGATGCTCTTGGACCAGCGCCAACAACTTGAAAACTGCTGCCCCACGGGCTGTTCTTGCCCCTGAGGCACAGGGCGTACTCTGAGAACTTGGCTCCTCTCTGTTTCTCCTCGCCAGCCCTGGGCCCCCGGACGGCCCCTTCCCCACTATCCCTCAGGACCTTAGTGAGGCTGCCGCTCAGTCTCCTCTTCCCGGCAGGATTTTACACCTGCACCTTCCTTCTGTTCTTAGGTTCCTCTGAAACAAGCCACGTCTCTGAGGAAGAACTGGCCACACCCGCCTTGGGCCGTGGGAAGGGGTTGGGGCAGTCCTGTGGTCTCCTGCTGCTGAGGGGCAGCCATGAGCCCTGGCGAGTCTGGTCCATGGTTTCTGGGATCTGCTGGGCAGGTAGAAGGAGTAAGAGCCCCCCTGGCCGAGCAGCAATTGCCCCCCTGACATCTGGTGGAGCCCAGATCGGCCCCTCTAGGTCAGAGAGCCAAGTTCCATTGCATCACAGCCTATGAACGGGATGAACTCCTGGCCCTCCTAGGGTCCCGGCATCCCAGCTGTAAAGGGTGGCCACCCTAGCTACTCCCTAAGTTCCTTCCCCATTCTAGCATTCTCGACACTGAGAAGGAAGGTGGGTCAGAGGAAAGAGAACGCTCACTAGGGTTTGCTGGAAAGGGCAGGGGGTGAGAGTGATGTCAGCTGTGGTGAGCTGGGCCTGGGCAGGCAGCGTGAGTCACTGGGAATGACAGAGCAGGGATGGGGTGCCAGGGGAAGGCTTTAACGGGAGTCATGGCCAAACCACTGGTGAGAAGGCTGGGGCTGGTGAGGGGT